>NC_133651.1:290080253-290431214 GCF_009905375.1 Apium graveolens
CTCCAATTTGACATCCTTTTACCACCTAGTTAATGCCACTTTCATACAATTAATTTTATCCACATTTTGGCTCTAATAAACCATGTAGTCACTTTTCACCATTTAGAGTCACTTTGCACCTATAAGAGTCACTTTCCCCCATATATTGATACAATTAACATGTTAACTCATGTAAATGCCAATAAACATCCTTTAACCCACCTTTTGATACCCCCTTTCCTACGATCAATTTTGGGCCACATTTTGGCTCTAATCAATCATGTAAGTGACTTATCACCATATTAATCACATGCATCATCTATTGGTACAATTAACATGTTAATATCATATACGTCCAATTAGAAATCCTTTTACCACCTCCTAGTGCCACATTCATACAAGTCAATTTTAGTCCACATTCTGGTTCTAATTAACCTGTAAGTCACTTTTCACCATTTAGAGTCTTTGCACCTTATAAGAGTCACTTGCATCATTATGGTACAATTAACATGTTACCATCATATACATCCAATTAGAAATCCTTTTACCACCTCTTAGTTCCACATTCATACAAGTCAATTTTGGCCATATTTGGGTTCTAAGTAACCATGTAAGTCACTTTTCACCTATAGAGTCATTTTGCACCCTATATGATCACTTTCCACATATATTTGTACAATTAACTGTTAACATCATTACATCCGATTGACATCCTTTACCCACCTCTTAAATTCTACTTTCATACAGTCAATTTTTTCCATATTTGGTTCTAATCAACCATTAAGTCACTTTTCACCATATTAGAGTAACTTTGCACCTTATAAGAGTCCTTTCCAGCATATAACAACAATTAACATGTTAACATCAATACATCCAATTGACATCCTTTTACACCTATTAATGCACATTCATACAAGTTTAATTTTATTCCACATTTTTGGCTCTAATCAACCATATAAGTCACTTTTCACCATATTAGAGTCACTTTGCACCCTATAAGAGTCACTTTCCCCCATATATTGATACAATGGCATGTTAACATCTTGTACATGCAATTAAACATCCTTTAACCACCTTTTGGTACTCCTTTCCTACAAGTCAATTTTGGGCCACATTTTGGTTCTAATCAATCATGTAAGTGACTTATCACCATATTAGAATCACATGCCATCATATATTGTATACAATTAACATGTTAATATCATATACGTCCAATTAGAAATCCTTTTACCACCTCTTAGTGCCACATTCATACAAGTCAATTTTAGTCCACATTCTGGTTCTAATTAACCATATAAGTCACTTTTCACCATATTAGAGTCATTTTGCACCCTATATGAGTCACTTTCCACCATATATTTGTACAATTAACATGTTAACATCATATACATCCGAATTGACATCCTTTTACCACCTCTTAATTCCACTTTCATACAGGTCAATTTTGTTCCACATTTTGGTTCCAATCAACCATGTTAGTCACTTTTCACCATATTAGAGTCACTTTGCACCCTATAAGAGTGACTTTCCACCATATATACAACAATTAACAAGTTAACATCATGTACATGCAATTTGAAATCCTTTTACCACCTCTTAGTGCCACATTCATACAAGTCAATTTTGGTCCACATTCTAGTTCTAATTAACCATGTAAGTCACTTTTCACCATATTCGAGTCATTTTGCACCCTATATGAGTCACTTTCCACAATCTATATGTATAATTAACATGTTAACATCATATACATCCAATTTGACATCCTTTTACTACCTATTAGTTCCACTTTCATAAAGGTCAATTTTGTTCCACATTTTGGTTCTAATCAACCATGTAAGTCACTTTTCACCATATATACAACAATTAACATGTTAACGTCATATACATCCAATTTGACATCCTTTTACCACCTATTAATACCACTTTCATACAAGTTAATTTTATTCCACATTTTGGCTCTAATCAATAATGTAAGTCACTTTTCATCATATTAGAGTCACTTTGCATCCTATAAGAGTCACTTTCCCCATATATTGATACAATTAACATGTTAAAATCATGTATATGCAATTAAACATCCTTTAACCACCTTTTGATACCCCTTTCCTACGAGTCAATTTTGGGCCACATTTTGGCTCTAATCAATCATGTAAGTGACTTATCACCATATTAGAGTCACTTTGCACCTTATAAGAGTCACTTGCCATCATATATTGGTAAAATTAACATGTTACCATCATATACATCCAATTACAAATCCTTTTACCACCTCTTAGTGCCACATTCATACAAGTCAATTTTGGTCCATATTTTGGTTCTAATCAACCATTTAAGTCACTTTTCACCATATTAGAGTAACTTTGCACCTTATAAGAGTCACTTTCCAACATATATACAACAATTAACATGTTAACATCATATACATCCAATTTGACATCCTTTTACCACCTATTAATGCCACATTCATACAAGTTAATTTTATTTCACATTTTGGCTCTAATCAACCATATGTCACTTTTCACCATATTAGAGTCACTTTGCACCCTATAAGAGTCACTTTCCCCATATATTGATACAATTAACATGTTAACATCATGTACATGCAATTAAACATCCTTTAACCTCCTTTTGGTAACCCTTTCCTACAAGTCAATTTTGGGCCACATTTTGGCTCTAATCAATCATGTGAGTGATTTACACCATATTAGAGTCACTTTGCCCCTTATAAGAGTCACTTGCCATCATATATTGGTACAATTCACATGTTAACATCATATACATCCAATTAGAAATCCTTTTACCACCTCTTAGTGCCACATTTATACAAGTCAATTTTGGTCCACATTTTGGTTCAAATTAACCGTGTAAGTCACTTTTCACCATATTAGAGCATTTTGTACCCTATATTATTCACTTTCCACCATATATTTATACAATTAACATTTTAACATCATATACATCCGAATTGACATCCTTTTACCACCTCTTAATTCCACTTTCATACAGGTCAATTTTGTTCCACATTTTGGTTCTAATCAACCATGTAAGTCACTTTTTACCATATTAGAGTCACTTTGGACCTTATAAGTCAGTTTCCACCATATATATAACAATTAACATGTTAACATTATATACATCCATTTTCACATCCTTTTACCGCCTATTAACGCCACTTTCATACAAGTTAATTTTGTACCACATTTTGGCTCTAATCAACCATGTAAGTCATTTTTCACCATATTAGAGTCACTTTACACCCTATAAGAGTCACTTGCCACCATATATTGATACAATTAACATGTTATCATCATGTACATGCAATTAGACATCCTTTAACCACCTCTTGGTACCCCTTTCCTACAAGTCAATTTTGGGCCACATTGGCTCTAATCAATCATGTAAGTGACTTCTCACCATATTAGAGTTACTTTGCACCTTATAAGAGTCACTTGCCATCATATATTGGTACAATAAATATGTTAACATCATGTACATGCAATTTGAAATCCTTTTACCGCCTCTTAGTGCCACATTCATACAAGTCAATTTTGGTCCACATTCTAGTTCTAATTAACCATGAAAGTCACTTTTCACCATATTCGAGTCATTTTGCACCCTATATGAGTCACTTTCCACAATCTATATGTATAATTAACATGTTAACATCATATACATCCAATTTGACATCCTTTTACTACCTATTAGTTCCACTTTCATAAAGGTCAATTTTGTTCCACATTTTGGTTCTAATCAACCATGTAAGTCATTTTTCACCATATATACAACAATTGACATGTTAACGTCATATACATCCAATTTGACATCCTTTTACCACCTATTAATACCACTTTCATACAAGTTAATTTTATTCCACATTTTGGCTCTAATCAACAATGTAAGTCACTTTTCAACCATATTAGAGTCACTTTGCATCCTATAAGAGTCACTTTCCCCATATACTGATACAATTAACATGTTAAAATCATGTACATGCAATTAAACATCCTTTAACCACCTTTTGATACCCCTTTCCTACGAGTCAATTTTGGGCCACATTTTGGCTCTAATCAATCATGTAAGTGACTTATCACCATATTAGAGTCACTTTGCACCTTATAAGAGTTACTTGCCATCATATATTGGTAAAATTAACATGTTACCATCATATACATCCAATTAGAAATCCTTTTACCACCTCTTAGTGCCACATTCATACAAGTCAATTTTGGTCCATATTTTGGTTCTAATCAACCATTTAAGTCACTTTTCACCATATTAGAGTAACTTTGCACCTTATAAGAGTCACTTTCCAGCATATATACAACAATTAACATGTTACATCATATACATCCAATTTGACATCCTTTTACCACCTATTAATGCCACATTCATACAAGTTAATTTTATTCCACATTTTGGGCTCTAATCAACCATATGTCACTTTTCACCATATTAGAGTCACTTTGCACCCTATAAGAGTCACTTTCCCCATATATTGATACAATTAACATGTTAACATCATGTACATGCAATTAAACATCCTTTAACCTCCTTTTGGTAACCCTTTCCTACAAGGTCAATTTGGGCCACATTTTGGCTCTAATCAATCATGTGAGTGATTTACACCATATTAGAGTCACTTTGCCCCTTATAAGAGTCACTTGCCATCATATATTGGTACAATTCACATGTTAACATCATATACATCCAATTAGAAATCCTTTTACCACCTCTTAGTGCCACATTTATACAAGTCAATTTTGGTCCACATTTTGGTTCAAATTAACCGTGTAAGTCACTTTTCACCATATTAGAGCATTTTGTACCCTATATTATTCACTTTCCACCATATATTTATACAATTAACATTTTAACATCATATACATCCGAATTGACATCCTTTTACCACCTCTTAATTCCACTTTCATACAGGTCAATTTTGTTCCACATTTTGGTTCTAATCAACCATGTAAGTCACTTTTTACCATATTAGAGTCACTTTGGACCTTATAAGTCAGTTTCCACCATATATATAACAATTAACATGTTAACATTATATACATCCATTTTCACATCCTTTTACCGCCTATTAACGCCACTTTCATACAAGTTAATTTTGTACCACATTTTGGCTCTAATCAACCATGTAAGTCATTTTTTCACCATATTAGAGTCACTTTACACCCTATAAGAGTCACTTGCCACCATATATTGATACAATTAACATGTTATCATCATGTACATGCAATTAGACATCCTTTAACCACCTCTTGGTACCCCTTTCCTACAAGTCAATTTTGGGCCACATTGGCTCTAATCAATCATGTAAGTGACTTCTCACCATATTAGAGTTACTTTGCACCTTATAAGAGTCACTTGCCATCATATATTGGTACAATAAATATGTTAACATCATGTACATGCAATTTGAAATCCTTTTACCCGCCTCTTAGTGCCACATTCATACAAGTCAATTTTGGTCCACATTCTAGTTCTAATTAACCATGAAAGTCACTTTTCACCATATTCGAGTCATTTTGCACCCTATATGAGTCACTTTCCACAATCTATATGTATAATTAACATGTTAACATCATATACATCCAATTTGACATCCTTTTACTACCTATTAGTTCCACTTTCATAAAGGTCAATTTTGTTCCACATTTTGGTTCTAATCAACCATGTAAGTCATTTTTCACCATATATACAACAATTGACATGTTAACGTCATATACATCCAATTTGACATCCTTTTACCACCTATTAATACCACTTTCATACAAGTTAATTTTATTCCACATTTTGGCTCTAATCAACAATGTAAGTCACTTTTCACCATATTAGAGTCACTTTGCATCCTATAAGAGTCACTTTCCCCATATACTGATACAATTAACATGTTAAAATCATGTACATGCAATTAAACATCCTTTAACCACCTTTTGATACCCCTTTCCTACGAGTCAATTTTGGGCCACATTTTGGCTCTAATCAATCATGTAAGTGACTTATCACCATATTAGAGTCACTTTGCACCTTATAAGAGTTACTTGCCATCATATATTGGTAAAATTAACATGTTACCATCATATACATCCAATTAGAAATCCTTTTACCACCTCTTAGTGCCACATTCATACAAGTCAATTTTGGTCCATATTTTGGTTCTAATCAACCATTTAAGTCACTTTTCACCATATTAGAGTAACTTTGCACCTTATAAGAGTCACTTTCCAGCATATATACAACAATTAACATGTTAACATCATATACATCCAATTTGACATCCTTTTACCACCTATTAATGCCACATTCATACAAGTTAATTTTATTCCACATTTTGGCTCTAATCAACCATATGTCACTTTTCACCATATTAGAGTCACTTTGCACCCTATAAGAGTCACTTTCCCCATATATTGATACAATTAACATGTTAACATCATGTACATGCAATTAAACATCCTTTAACCTCCTTTTGGTAACCCTTTCCTACAAGTCAATTTTGGGCCATATTTTGGCTCTAATCAATCATGTGAGTGATTTATCACCATATTAGAGTCACTTTGCACCTTATAAGAGTCACTTGCCATCATATATTGGTACAATTAACATGTTAACATCATGTACATGCAATTAAACATCCTTTAACCTCCTTTTGGTAGCCCTTTCCTACAAGTCAATTTTGGGCCACATTTTGGCTCTAATCAATCATGTGAGTGATTTATCACCATATTAGAGTCATTTTGCACCTAATAAGAGTTACTTTCCACCATATATACAACAATTAACATGTTAACATCATATACATCCAATTTCACATCCTTTTACCGCCTATTAATTCCACTTTCATACAAGTTAATTTTTTACCACATTTTGGCTCTAATCAACCATGTAAGTCACTTTTCATCATATTAGAGTCACTTTCCACCCTAAAAGATTCAGTTTCCCCATATACTGATACAATTAACATGTTAACATCATGTATATGCAATTAAACATCCTTTAACCGCCTTTTGATACCCCTTTCCTACGAGTCAATTTTGGGCCACATTTTGGCTCTAATCAATCATGTAAGTGACTTATCACCATATTAGAGTCACTTTGCACCTTATTATAGTCACTTGCCACACCATATATTGGTACAATTAACATGTTACCATCATATACATCCAATTAGAAATCCTTTTACCACCTCTTAGTGCCACATTCATACAAGTCAATTTTGGTCCATATTTTGGTTCTAATCAACCATTTAAGTCACTTTTCACCATATTAGAGTAACTTTGCACCTTATAAGAGTCATTTTCCAGCATATATACAACAATTAACATGTTAACATCATATACAACCAATTTGACATCCTTTTACCACCTATTAATGCCACATTCATACAAGTTAATTTTATTCCACATTTTGGCTCTAATCAACCATATAAGTCACTTTTCACCATATTAGAGTCACTTTGCACCCTATAAGAGTCACTTTCCCCATATATTGATACAGTGGACATGTTAACATCATGTACATGCAATTAAACATCCTTTAACCACCTTTTGGTACACCTTTCCAACAAGTCAATTTTGGGCCACATTTTGGCTCTAATCAATCATGTAAGTGACTTATCACCATATTAGAGTCACTTGCCATCATATATTGGTACAATTAACATGTTAATATCATATACGTCCAATTAGAAATCCTTTTACCACCTCTTAGTGCTACATTCATACAAGTCAATTTTGGTCCACATTTTGGTTCTAATTAACCATATAAGTCACTTTTCACCATATTAGAGCCATTTTGCACCCTATATGAGTCACTTTCCACCATATATTTATACAATTAGCATGTTAACATCATATACATCCGAATTGACATCCTTTTACCACCTCTTAATTCCACTTTCATACAGGTCAATTTTGTTCCACATTTTGGTTCTAATCAACCATGTAAGTCACTTTTCACCATATTAGAGTCACTTTGCACCTTATAAGTCAGTTTCCACCATATATATAACAATTAACATGTTAACATTATATGCATCCAATTTCAAATCCTTTTACCGCCTATTAATGCCACTTTCATACAAGTTAATTTTGTACCACATTTTGACTCTAATCAACCATGTAAGTCATTTTTCACCATATTAGAGTCACTTTACACCCTATAAGAGTCACTTGCCACCATATATTGATACAATTAACATGTTAATATCATGTACATGCAATTAGACATCTTTTAACCACCTCTTGGTACCCCTTTCCTACAAGTCAATTTTGGGCCACATTGGCTCTAATCAATCATGTAAGTGACTTCTCACCATATTAGAGTTACTTTGCACCTTATAAGAGTCACTTGCCATCATATATTGGTACAATAAATATGTTAACATCATGTACATGCAATTTGAAATCCTTTTACCACCTCTTAGTGCCACATTCATACAAGTCAATTTTGGTCCACATTCTAGTTCTAATTAACCATGTAAGTCACTTTTCACCATATTCGAGTCATTTTGCACCCTATATGAATCACTTTCCACAATCTATATGTATAATTAACATGTTAACATCATATACATCCAATTTGACATCCTTTTACTACCTATTAGTTCCACTTTCATAAAGGACAATTTTGTTCCACATTTTGGTTCTAATCAACCATGTAAGTCACTTTTCACCATATATACAACAATTAAAATGTTAACGTCATATACATCCAATTTGACATCCTTTTACCACCTATTAATACCACTTTCATACAAGTTAATTTTATTCCACAATTTGGCTATAATCAACAATGTAAGTCACTTTTCACCATATTAGAGTCACTTTGCATCCTATAAGAGTCACTTTCCCCATATATTGATACAATTAACATGTTTAAATCATGTATATGCAATTAAACATCCTTTAACCACCTTTTGATACCCCTTTCCTACGAGTCAATTTTGGGCCACATTTTGGCTCTAATCAATCATGTAAGTGACTTATCACCATATTAAAGTCACTTTGCACCTTATAAGAGTCACTTGCCATCATATATTGGTAAAATTAACATGTTACCATCATATACATCCAATTAGAAATCCTTTTACCACCTCTTAGTGCCACATTCATACAAGTCAATTTTGGTCCATATTTTGGTTCTAATCAACCATTTAAGTCACTTTTCACCATATTAGAGTAACTTTGCACCTTATAAGAGTTACTTTCCAGCATATATACAACAATTAACATGTTAACATCATATACATCCAATTTGACATCCTTTTACCACCTATTAATGCCACATTCATACAAGTTAATTTTATTCCACATTTTGGCTCTAATCAACCATATGTCACTTTTGACCATATTAGAGTCACTTTGCACCCTATAAGAGTCACTTTCCCCATATATTGATACAATTAACATGTTAACATCATGTACATGCAATTAAACATCCTTTAACCTCCTTTTGGTACCCCTTTCCTACAAGTCAATTTTGGGCCACATTTTGACTCTAATCAATCATGTGAGTGATTTATCACCATATTAGAGTCACTTTGCACCTTATAAGAGTCACTTGCAATCATATATTGGTACAATTAACATGTTAACATCATATACATCCAATTAGAAATCCTTTTACCACCTCTTAGTGCCACATTTATACAAGTCAATTTTGGTCCACATTTTGGTTCAAATTAACCGTGTAAGTCACTTTTCACCATATTAGAGTCATTTTGCACCCTATATGATTCACTTTCCACCATATATTTATACAATTAACATGTTAACATCATATACATCCGAATTGACATCCTTTTACCACCTCTTAATTCCACTTTCATACAGGTCAATTTTGTTCCACATTTTGGTTCTAATCAACCATGTAAGTCACTTTTCACCATATTAGAGTCACTTTGCACCTTATAAGTCAGTTTCCACCATATATATAACAATTAACATGTTAACATTATATACATCCAATTTCACATCCTTTTACCGCCTAATAATGCCACTTTCATACAAGTTAATTTTTTACCACATTTTGGCTCTAATCAACCATGTAAGTCATTTTTCACCATATTAGAGTCACTTTACACCCTATAAGAGTCACTTGCCACCATATATTGATATAATTAACATGTTAACATCATGTACATGCAATTAGATATCCTTTAACCACCTCTTGGTACCTCTTTCCTACAAGTCAATTTTGGGCCACATTGGCTCTAATCAATCATGTAAGTGACTTCTCACCATATTAGAGTTACTTTGCACCTTATAAGAGTCACTTGCCATCATATATTGGTACAATAAATATGTTAACATCATGTACATGCAATTTGAAATCCTTTTACCACCTATTAGTGCCACATTCATACAAGTCAATTTTTGTCCACATTCTAGTTCTAATTACCAGGTAAGTCACTTTTCACCATATTCGAGTCATTTTGCACCCTATATGAGTCACTTTCCATAAAATATATGTATAATTAACATGTTAACATCATATACATCCAATTTGACATCCTTTTACTACCTATTATTTCCACTTTCATAAAGGTCAATTTTGTTCCACATTTTGGTTCTAATCAACCATGTAAGTCACTTTTCACCATATATACAACAATTAACATGTTAACGTCATATACATCCAATTTGACATCCTTTTACCACCTATTAATACCACTTTCATTCAAGTTAATTTTATTCCACATTTTGGCTCTAATCAACAATGTAAGTCACTTTTCACCATATTAGAGTCACTTTGCATCCTATAAGAGTCACTTTCCCCATATATTGATACAATTAACATGTTAAAATCATGTATATGCAATTAAGCATCCTTTAACCACCTTTTGATACCCCTTTCCTACGAGTCAATTTTGGGCCACATTTTGGCTCTAATCAATCATGTAAGTGACTTATCACCATATTAGAGTCACTTTGCACCTTATAAGAGTCACTTGCCATCATATATTGGTAAAATTAACATGTTACCATCATATACATCCAATTAGAAATCCTTTTACCACCTCTTAGTGCCACATTCATACAAGTCAATTTTGGTCCATATTTTGGTTCTAATTAACCATGTAAGTCACTCTTCACCATATTAGAGTCATTTTGCACCCTATATGAGTCACTTTCCACCATATATTTGTACAATTAACATGTTAACATCATATACATCCGAATTGACATCCTTTTACCATCTATTAGTTCCACTTTCATACAGGTCAATTATGTTCCACATTTTGGTTCTAATAAACCATGTAAGTCACTTTTCACCATATATACAACAATTAACATGTTAACATCATATACATCCAATTTCACATCCTCTTACCACCTATTAAAGCCACTTTCATACAAGTTAATTTTGTACCACATTTTGGCTTTAATCAACCATGTAAGTCACTTTTCACCATATTAGAGTCACTTTGCACCCTATAAAGTCACTTGCCACCATATATTGATACAATTAACATGTTAACATCATGTACATGCAATTAGATATCCATTAACCACCTCTTGGTACCCCTTTGCTACAAGTCAATTTTGGGCCACATTTTGGCTCTAATCAATCATGTAAGTAATTTCTCACCATATTGGAGTTACTTTGCACCTTATAAGTGTCACTTGCCATCATATATTGGTACAATTAATATATTAACATCATGTACATGCAATTTGAAATCCTTTTACCACCTCTTAGTGCCTCATTCTTACAAGTCAATTTTGGTTCGCATTCTGGTTCTAATTAACCATGTAAGTTACTTTTCACCATATTAGAGTCATTTTGCACCTATATGAGTCACTTTCCACCATATATATATATTTATACAATTAACATGTTAACATCATATACATCTGAATTGACATCCTTTTACCACCTCTTAATTCCACTTTCATACAGGTCAATTTTGTTCCACATTTTGGCTCTATTCAACCATTTAAGTCACTTTTCACCATATTAGAGTCACTTTGCACCTTATAAGAGTCACTTTCCATCATATATTTGTACAATTAATATGTTAACATCATGTACATGCAATTTGAAATCCTTTTACCACCTCTAAGTGCCACATTTATACAAGTCAATTTTGGTCCACATTCTGGTTCTAATTAACCACGAAGTCACTTTTCACCATATTAGAGTCATTTTACACCCTATATGAGTCACTTTCCACAATCTATATGTATAATTAATTTGGTAACGTTATATACATCCAATTTGACATCCTTTTACTACCTATTAGTTCCACTTTTATAAAGGTCAATTGTGTTCAACATTTTGGTTCTAATCAACCATGTAAGTCACTTTTCACCATATATACAACAATTAACATGTTAACATCATTTATATGCAATTACACATCCTTTAACCACCTTTTGATACCCCTTTCCTATGGAGTCAATTTTGGGCCACATTTTGGCTCTAATCAATCATGTAAGTGACTTATCACCATATTAGAGTCACTTTGCACCTTATAAGAGTCACTTGCCATCATATATTGGTACAATTAACATGTTAACATCATATACATCCAATTAGAAATCCTTTTACCACCTCTTAGTGCCACATTCATACAAGTCAATTTTTGTCCACATTTTGGTTCTAATTAACCATGTAAGTCACTTTTCACCATATTAGAGTCATTTTGCACCCTATATGAGTCACTTTCCACCATATATTTGTACAATTAACATGTTAACATCATATACATCCGAATTGACATCCTTTTACCATCTATTAGTTTCACTTTCATATAGGTCAATTTTGTTCCACATTTTGGTTCTAATAAACCATGTAAGTCACTTTTCACCATATTAGAGTCACTTTGCACCCTATAAGAGTCACTTTCCACCATATATACAACAATTAACATGTTAACATCATATACATCCGATTTGACATCCTTTTACTACCTATTAATGTCACTTTCATACAAGTTAATTTTATTACACATTTTGGCTCTAATCAACCATATAAGTCACTTTTCACCATATTAGAGTCACTTTGCACCCTATAAGAGTCACTTTCCCCATATATTGATACAATTGACATGTTAACATCATGTACATGCAATTAAACATCCTTTAACCACTTTTTGGTACGCCTTTCCTACAAGTCAATTTTGGGCCACATTTTAGCTCTAATCAATCATGTAAGTGACTTATCACCATATTCGAGTCACTTTGCACCTTAGAGTCACTTGTCATCATATATTGGTACAATTAACATGTTAACATCATATACATCCAATTAGAAATCCTTTCACCACCTATTAGAGCCACAATCATATAAGTTAATTTTGGTCCACATTTTGGTTCTAATCAAACATGTGAGTCAGTTTTCACCATATTAGAGTCACTTTGCACCTTATAAGAGTCACTTTCCACCATATATACAACAATTAACATGTTAACATTATATACATCCAATTTCATATCCTCTTACCACCTATTAAAGCCACTTTCATACAAGTTAATTTTGTACCACATTTTGGCTCTAATCAACCATGTAAGTCACTTTTCACCATATTAGAGTCACTTTGCACCCTATAAAGTCACTTGCCACCATATATTGATACAATTAACATGTTAACATCATGTACATGCAATTAGATATCCATTAACCACCTCTTGGTACCCCTTTCCTACAAGTCAATTTTGGGCCACGTTTTGGCTCTAATCAATCATGTAAGTAATTTCTCACCATATTAGAGTTACTTTGCACCTTATAAGTGTCACTTGCCATCATATATTGGTACAATTAATATATTAACATCATGTACATGCAATTTGAAATCCTTTTACCACCTCTTAGTGCCTCATTCTTACAAGTCAATTTTGGTCCACATTCTGGTTCTAATTAACCATGTAAGTCACTTTTCACCATATTAGAGTCATTTTGCACCTATATGAGTCACTTTCCACCATATATTTATACAATTAACATGTTAACATCATATACATCTGAATTGACATCCTTTTACCACCTCTTAATTCCACTTTCATACAGGTCAATTTTGTTCCACATTTTGGTTCTATTCAACTATTTAAGTCACTTTTCACCATATTAGAGTCACTTTGCACCTTATAAGAGTCACTTTCCACCATATATACAACAATTAACATGTTAACATCATATACATCCAATTTCACATCCTTTTACCGCCTATTATTGCCACTTTCATAAAGTTAATTTTGTACCACATTTTGGCTCTAATCAATCATGTAAGTGACTTCTCACCATATTAGAGTTACTTTGCACCTTATAAAAGTCACTTGCCACCATATATTGGTACAATTAATATGTTAACATCATGTACATGCAATTTGAAATCCTTTTACCACCTCTTAGTGCCACATTTATACAAGTCAATTTTGGTCCACATTCTGGTTCTAATTAACCACGAAGTCACTTTTCACCATATTAGAGTCATTTTGCACCCTATATGAGTCACTTTCCACAATCTATATGTATAATTAACTTGTTAACATCATATACATCCAATTTGACATCCTTTTACTACCTATTAGTTCCACTTTCATAAAGCTCAATTGTGTTCCACATTTTGGTTCTAATCAACCATGTAAGTCACTTTTCACCATATATACAACAATTAACATGTTAACATCATTTATATGCAATTACACATCCTTTAACCACCTTTTGATACCCCTTTCCTACGGAGTCAATTTTGGGCCACATTTTGGCTCTAATCAATCATGTAAGTGACTTATCACCATATTAGAGTCACTTTGCACCTTATAAGAGTCACTTGCCATCATATATTGGTAAAATTAATATGTTACCATCATATACATCCAATTATAAATCCTTTTACAACCTCTTAGTGCCACATTCATACAAGTCAATTTTGGTCCAGATTTTGGTTCTAATTAACCATGTAAGTCACTTTTCACCATATTAGAGTCATTTTGCACCCTATATGAGTCACTTTCCACCATATATTTGTACAATTAACATGTTAACATCATATACATCCGAATTGACATCCTTTTACCATCTATTAGTTCCACTTTCATATAGGTCAATTTTGTTCCACATTTTGGTTCTAATAAACCATGTAAGTCACTTTTCACCATATTAGAGTCACTTTGCACCCTATAAGAGTCACTTTCCACCATATATACAACAATTAACATGTTAACATCATATACATCCAATTTGACATCCTTTTACTACCTATTAATGCCACTTTCATACAAGTTAATTTTATTACACATTTTGGCTCTAATCAACCATATAAGTCACTTTTCACCATATTAGAGTCACTTTGCACCCTATAAGAGTTACTTTCCCCATATATTGATACAATTGACATGTTAACATCATGTACATGCAATTAAACATCCATTAACCACCTCTTGGTACCCCTTTCCTACAAGTCAATTTTGGGCCACATTTTGGTTCTAATCAATCATGTAAGTGATTTCTCACCATATTAGAGTTACTTTGCACCTTATAAGAGTCACTTGCCATCATATATTGGTACAATTAATATAATAACATCATGTACATGCAATTTGAAATCCTTTTACCACCTCTTAGTGCCACATTCATACAAGTCAATTTTGGTCCACATTTTGGTTCTAATTAACCATGTAAGTCACTTTTCACCATATATACAACAATTAACATGTTAACATCATGTACATGCAATTAAACATCCTTTAACCACCTTTTGGAACCCCTTTCCTACAAGTCAATTTTGGGCCACATTTTGGCTCTAATCAATCATGTAAGTGACTTTTCACCATATTACAGTCACTTTGCACCCTATTAAAGTCACTTGCCACCATATATTGATACAATTTACATGTTAACATCATGTACATGCAATTAGACATCCATTAACCACCTCTTGGTACCGCTTTCCTACAAGTCAATTTTGGGCCACATTTTGGCTCTAATCAATCATGTAAGTGATTTCTCACCATATTAGAGTTACTTTGCACCTTATAAGAGTCACTTGCCATCATATATTGGTACAATTAATATATTAACATCATGTACATGTAATTTGAAATCCTTTTACCACCTCTTAGTGCCTCATTCATACAAGTTAATTTTGGTCCACATTCTGGTTCTAATTAACCAAGTAAGTCACTTTTCACCATATTAGAGTCATTTTGCACCTATATGAGTCACTTTCCACCATATATTTATACAATTAACATTTTAACATCAAATACATCTGAATTGAAGACCTTTTACCACCTCATAATTCCACTTTCATACAGGTCAATTTTGTTCCACATTTTGGTTCTAATCAACCATTTAAGTCACTTTTCACCATATTAGAGTCACTTTGCACCTTATAAAAGTTATTTTCCACCATATATGAAACAATTAACATGTTAACATCATATACATCCAATTTCACATCATTTTACCGCCTATTAATTCCACTTTCATACAAGTCAATTTTGTTCCACATTTTGTTCTAATCAACCATGTAAGTCACTTTTCACCATATTAGAGTCACTTTGCACCGTATAAGTCAGTTTCCACCATATATATAACAATTAACATGTTAACATCATATACATCCAATTTCACATCCTCTTACCACCTATTAAAGCCACTTTCATACAATTTAATTTTGTACCACATTTTGGCTCTATTCAACCATGTAATTTACTTTTCACCATATAAGAGTCACTTGCCACCATATATTGATACAATTAACATGTTAACATCATGTACATGCAATTAGACATCCTTTAACCACCTCTTGGTACCCCTTTCCTACAAGTCAATTTTGGGCCACATTTTGGTTCTAATCAATCATGTAAGTGACTTCTCACCAAATTAGAGTTACTTTGCACCTTATAAAAGTAACTTCCCATCATATATTGGTACAATTAATATGTTAACATCATGTACATGCAATTTGAAATCCTTTTACCACCTCTTAGTGCCACATTCATACAAGTCAATTTTGGTCCACATTCTGGTTCTAATTAACCATGTAAGTCACTTTTCACCATATTAAAGTCATTTTGCACCCTATATGAGTCATTTTCCACAATCCATATGTATAATTAAGATATTAACATCATATACATCCAATTTGACATCCTTTTACTACCTATTAGTTCCACTTTCATACGGGTCAATTTTGTTCCACATTTTGGTTCTAATCAACCATGTAAGTCACTTTTCACCATATATACAACAATTAACATGTTAACATCATATACATCCAATTTGATATCTTTTTACCACCTATTAATGCCACTTTCATACAAGTTAATTTTATTCCACATTTTGGCTCTAATCAACCATGTAAAGTCACTTTTCACCATATTAGAGTCACTTTGCACCCTATAAGAGTCAATTTCCCCATATATTGATACAATTAACATGTTAACATCATGTATATGCAATTAAACATCCTTTAACCACCTTTTGGGACCCCTTTCCTACGAGTCAATTTTGGGCCACATTTTGGCTCTAATCAATCATGTAAGTGACTTATCACCATATTAGAGTCACTTTGCACCTTATAAGAGTCACTTGCCATCATATATTGGTACAGTTAACATGTTACCATCATATACATCGAATTAGAAATCCTTTTACCACCTCTTAGTGCCACATTCATACAAGTCAATTTTGGTCCATATTTTGGTTCTAATTAACCATGTAAGTCACTTTTCACCATATTAGGGTCATTTTGCACCCTATACGAGTCACTTTCCACCATATATTTATACAATTAACATGTTAACATCATATACATCCGAAGTGACATCCTTTTACCACCTCTTAATTCCACTTTAATACAGGTCAATTTTGTTCCACATTTTGGTTCTAATAAACCATGTAACTTTTCACCATATTAGAGTCACTTTGCACCCTATAAGAGTCACTTTCCACCATATATACAACAATTAACATGTTAACATCATATACATCCAATTTGACATCCTTTTACTACCTAATAATGCCAATTTCATACAAGTTAATTATATTCCACATTTTGGCTCTAATCAACCATATAAGTCACTTTTCGCCATATTAGAGTAACTTTGCACCCTATAAGAGTCACTTTCCCCATATATTGATACAATTGACATGTTAACATCATGTACATGCAATTAAACATCCTTTAACCACCTTTTCGTACCCCTTTCCTACAAGTAAATTTTGGGCCACATTTTGGCTCTAATCAATCATGTAAGTGACTTATCACCATATTACAGTCACTTTGCACCTTATAAGAGTCACTTGCCATCATATATCGGTACAATTAACATGTTAACATCATATACATCCAATTAGAAATCCTTTTACCACCTCTTAGTGCCACATTCATACAAGTCAATTTGGTCTACATTTTGGTTCTAATTAACCATGTAAGTCACTTTTCACCATATTAGAGTCATTTTGCACCCTATATGAGTCACTTTCCAGCATATATTTATACAATTAACATGTTAACATCATATATATCCGAATTCGCATCCTTTTACCACCTCTTAATTCCACTTTCATACAGGTCAATTTTGTTCCACATTTTGGTTCTAATAAACCATGTAAGTCACTTTTCACCATATTAGAGTAACTTTGCACCCTATAAGAGTCATTTTCCACCCTATAAGAGTCACTTTCCACCATATATACAACAATTAACATGTTAACATCATATACATCCAATTTGACATCCTTTTACTACCTATTAATGCCACTTTCGTACAAGTTAATTTTACTCCACATTTTGGCTCTAATCAACCATATAAGTCACTTTTCACCATATTAGAGTCACTTTGCACCCTATAAGAGTCACTTTCCCCATATATTGATACAATTGACATGTTAACATCATGTACATGCAATTAAACATCCTTTAACCACCTTTTGGTACCCCTTTAATCACCATATTAGCGTAACTTTGCACCTTAAAAGAGTCACTTGCCATCATATATTGGTACAATTAACATCTTAACATCATATACATCCAATTAGAAATCCTTTTACCACCTCTTAGTGCATCATTCATACAAGTCAATTTTGGTCCACATTTTGGTTCTAATTAACCATGTAAGTCAGTTTTCACCATATTATGGTCATTTTGCACCCTATATGAGTCACTTTCCACCATATATTTATACAATTAACATGTTAACATCATATACATCGGAATTGACATCCTTTTACAACCTCTTAATTCCACTTTCATACAGGTCAATTTTGTTCCACATTTTGGTTCTAATAAACCATGTAAGTCAGTTTTCACCATATTAGAGTCACTTTGCACCCTATAAGAGTCACTTTCCACCATATATACAACAATTAACATGTTAACATCATATACATCCAATTTGACATCCTTTTACTACCTATTAATGCCACTTCCATACAAGTTAATTTAATTCCACATTTTGGCTCTAATCAACCATATAAGTCACTTTCAACCATATTAGAGTCACTTTGCACCCTATAAGAGTCACTTTCCCCATATATATACAATTGACATGTTAACATCATGTACATGCAATTAAACATCCTTTAACCACCTTTTGGTACCCCTTTCCAACAAGTCAATTTTGGGCCACATTTTGGCTCTAATCAATCATGTAAGTGACTTATCACCATATTAGAGTCACTTTGCACCTTATAAGAGTTACTTGACATCCTATATTGGTACAATTAACATGTTAACATCATATACGTCCAATTAGAAATCATTTTACCACCTCTTAGTGCCACATTCATACAAGTCAATTTTGGTCCACGTTTTGGTTCTAATTAACCATATAAGTCACTTTTCACCATATTAGGGTCATTTTCCACCCTATATGAGTCACTTTCCACCATGTATTTATACAATTAACATGTTAACATCATATACATCCGAATTGACATCCTTTTACCACCTCTTGATTCCACTTTCATACCGATCAATTTTGTTTCAGATTAACCATGTAAGTCACTTTTCACCATATTAGAGTCCCTTTGCACCTTATAAGAGTCACTTTCCACCATATATACAAAAATTAACATGCTAACATCATATACATCCAATTTCACATCCTTTTACCACCTATTAATGCCACTTTCATACAAGTTAATTTTTTTCCACATTTTGGCTCTAATCAACCATGTAAGTCACTTTTCACCATATTAGAGTCACTTTGCACCCTATAAGAGTCACTTGACACCATATATTGATACAATTAACATGTTAACATCATGTACATGCAATTAGACATCCTTTAACCACCTCTTGGTACCCCTTTCCTACAAGTCAATTTTGGGCCACATTTTGGTTCTAATCAATCATGTAAGTGACTTCTCACCAAATTAGAGTTACTTTGCACCTTATAAGAGTAACTTGCCATCATATATTGGTACAATTAATATGTTAACATCATGTACATGCAATTTGAAATCCTTTTACCACCTCTTAGTGCCACATTCATACAAGTTAATTTTGGTCCACATTCTGGTTCTAATTAACCATGTAAGTCACTTTTCACCATATTAAAGTCATTTTGCACCCTATATGAGTCATTTTCCACAATCCATATGTATAATTAACATGTTAACATAATATACATCCAATTTGACATCCTTTTACTACCTATTAGTTCCACTTTCATACGGGTCAATTTTGTTCCACATTTTGGTTCTAATCAACCATGTAAGTCACTTTTCACCATATATACAACAATTAACATGTTAACATCATATACATCCAATTTGATATCTTTTTACCACCTATTAATGCCACTTTTATACAAGTTAATTTTATTCCACATTTTGGCTCTAATCAACCATGTAAAGTCACTTTTCACCATATTAGAGTCACTTTGCACCCTATAAGAGTCAATTTCCCCATATATTGATACAATTAACATGTTAACATCATGTATATGCAATTAAACATCCTTTAACCACCTTTTGGGACCCCTTTCCTACGAGTAAATTTTGGGCCACATTTTGGCTCTAATCAATGATGTAAGTGACTTATCACCATATTAGAGTCACTTTGCACCTTATAAGAGTCACTTGCCATCATATATTGGTACAATTAACATGTTACCATCATATACATCGAATTAGAAATCGTTTTACCACCTCTTAGTGCCACATTCATACAAGTCAATTTTGGTCCATATTTTGGTTCTAATTAACCATGTAAGTCACTTTTCACCATATTAGGGTCATTTTGCACCATATACGAGTCACTTTCCACCATATATTTATACAATTAACATGTTAACATCATATACATCCGAAGTGACATCCTTTTACCACCTCTTAATTCCACTTTAATACAGGTCAATTTTGTTCCACATTTTGGTTCTAATAAACCATGTAAGTCACTTTTCACCATATTAGAGTCACTTTGCACCCTATAAGAGTCACTTTCCACCATATATACAACAATTAACATGTTAACATCATATACATCCAATTTGACATCCTTTTACTACCTATTAATGCCACTTTCATACAAGTTAATTCTATTCCACATTTTGGCTCTAATCAAACATATAAGTCACTTTTCGCCATATTAGAGTAACTTTGCACCCTATAAGAGTCACTTTCCCCATATATTGATATAATTGACATGTTAACATCATGTACATGCAATTAAACATCGTTTAACCACCTTTTGGTACCCCTTTCCTACAAGTAAATTTTGGGCCACATTTTCGCTCTAATCAATCATGTAAATGACTTATCACCATATTACAGTCACTTTACACCTTATAAGAGTTACTTGCCATCATATATCGGTACAATTAACATGTTAACATCATATACATCCAATTAGAAATCCTTTTACCACCTCTTAGTGCCACATTCATACAAGTCAATTTTGGTCCACATTTTGGTTCTAATTAACCATGTAAGTCACTTTTCACCATATTAGAGTCATTTTGCACCCTATATGAGTCACTTTTCACAATCTATATGTATAATTAACATGTTAACATCATATACATCCAATTTGACATCCTTTTACTACCTATTAGTTCCACTTTCATACAGGTCAATTTTGTTCCGCATTTTGGTTCTAATCAACCATGTAAGTCACTTTTCACCATATATACAACAATTAACATGTTAACATCATTTACATCCAATTTGACATCCTTTTACCACCAATTAATGCCACTTTCATACAAGTTAATTTTATTTCACATTTTGTCTCTAATCAACCATGTAAAGTCACTTTCACCATATTAGAGTCACTTTGCACCCTATAAGATTCACCTGCAATCATATATTGGTACAAGTAACATGTTAACATCATGTACATGCAATTAGAAATCCTTTTAAAACCTCTTAGTGCCACATTCATACAAGTCAATTTTGGTCCACATTTTGGTTCTAATTAACCATGTAAGTCACTTTTCACCATATTAGGGTCATTTTGCACCCTATATGAGTCACTTTCCACCATATTTTTATACAATTAACATGTTAACATCATATACATCCGAATTGACATCCTTTTACCACCTATTAATTCCACTTTCATACAGGTCAATTTTGTTCCACATTTTGGTTCTAATCAAACATGTAAGTCACTTTTCACCATATTAGAGTCACTTTGCACCTTATAAGAGTCTCTTTACACCATATATACAACAATTAACATGTTAACATCATATACATCCAATTTCACATCCTCTTACCACCTATTAAAGCCACTTTCATACAAGTTAATTTTGTACCACATTTTGGCTCTAATCAACCATGTAAGTCACTTCTCACAATATTAGAGTCACTTTGCACCTTATAAGAGTCACTTTCCATCATATATTGGTACAATTAACTTGTTAACATCGTATACGTGCAATTAGAAATCCTTTTACCACCTCTTAGTGCCACATTCATACAAGTCAATTTTGGTCAATATTTTGGTTCTAATTAACCATGTAAGTCACTTTTCACCATATTAGGGCCATTTTACACCCTATATGAGTCACTTTCCACCATGTATTTATACAATTAACATGTTAACATCATATACATCCGAATTGACATCCTTTTACAACCTCTTGATTCCACTTTCATACAGGTCAGTTTTGTTTCAGATTTTGTTTCTAATCAACCATGTAAGTCACTTTTCACCATATTAGAGTCACTTTGCACCTTATAAGAGTCACTTTCCACCATATATACAACAATTAACATGTTAACATCATATACATCCAATTTCACATCCTTTTACCACCTATTAATGCCACTTTCATACAAGTTAATTTTGTACCACATTTTGGCTCTAATCAATCATGTAAGTGACTTCTCACCATATTAGAGTTACTTTGCACCTTATAAGAGTCACTTGCCATCATATATTGGTACAATTAATATGTTAACATCATGTACATGCAATTTGAAATCCTTTTACCACCTCTTAGTGCCACATTCATACAAGTCAATTTTGGTCCACATTCTGGTTCTAATTAACCATGTAACTCACTTTTCACCATATTAGAGTCATTTTCCACCCTATATGAGTCACTTTTCACAATCTATATGTATAATTAACATGTTAACATCATATACATCCAATTTCACATCCTCTTACCACCTATTAAAGCCACTTTGATACAAGTTAATTTTGTACCACATTTTGGCTCTAATCAACCATGTAAATCACTTTTCACCATATTAGAGTCACTTTGCACCCTATAAGGGTCACTTTCCACCATATATACAACAATTAACATGTTAACATCATATACATCCAATTTGACATCCTTTTACCACCAATTAATGCTACTTTCATACAAGTTAATTTTATTCCACATTTTGGCTCTAATCAACAATATGTCACTTTTCACCATATTAGAGTCACTTTGCACCCTATAATATATTAATACAATTAACATGTTAACATCATGTACATGCAATTAAACATCCTTTAACCACCTTTTGGTACTCCTTTCCTACAAGTAAATTTTGGGCCACATTTTGGCTCTAATCAATCATGTAAGTGACTTATCACCATATTAGAGTCACTTCGCACCTTAAAAGAGTCACTTGCCATCATATATTGGTACAATTAACATGTTAACATCGTATACGTCCAATTAGAAATCCTTTTACCATCTCTTTGTGCCACATTCGTACAAGTCAATTTTGGTCCACATTTTGGTTCTAATTAACCATGTAAGTCACTTTTCACCATATTAGGGTCATTTTTCACCCTATATGAGTCACTTTCCACCATGTATTTATACAATTAACATGTTAACATCATATACATCCGAATTGACATCCTTTTACCACCTCTTGATTCCACTTTCATACAGGTCAATTTTGTTTCAAATTTTGTTTCTAATCAACCATGTAAGTCACTTTTCCCATACTAGAGTCACTTTGCACCTTATAAGAGTCACTTTCCACCATATATACAACAATTAACATGTTAACATCATATACATCCAATTTCACATCCTTTTACCACCTATTAATGCCACTTTCATACCAGTTAATTTTGTACTACATTTTGGCTCCAATCAACCATGTAAGTCACTTTTCACCATATTAGAGTCACTTTGCACCCTATAAGAGTCACTTGCCACCATATATTGATACAATTAACATGTTAACATCACGTACATGCAATTAGACATCCTTTAACCACCTCTTGGTACTCCTTTCCCACAAGTCAATTTTGACCAACATTTTGGCACTAATCAATCATGTAAGTGACTTCTCACTATATTATAGTCAATTTGCACCTTATAAGAGTCACCTGCAATCATATATTGGTACAAGTAACATGTTAACATCATGTACATGCAATTAGAAATCCTTTTACAACCTCTTAGTGCCACATTCATATAAGTCAATTTTGGTCCACATTTTGGTTTTAATTAACCATGTAAGTCACTTTTCACCATGCTAGAGTCATTTTGCACCCTATATGAATCACTTTTCACAATCTATATGTATAATTAACATGTTAACATCATATACATCCAATTTGACATCCTTTTACTACCTATTAGTTCCACTTTCATACAGGTCAGTTTTGTTCCACATTTTGGTTCTAATCAACCATGTAAGTCACTTTTCACCATATATACAACAATTAACATGTTAACATCATTTACATCCAATTTGACATCCTTTTACCACCAATTAATGCCACTTTCATACAAGTTAATTTTATTTCACATTTTGTCTCTAATCAACCATGTAAAGTCACTTTCACCATATTAGAGTCACTTTGCACCCTATAAGATTCACCTGCAATCATATATTGGTACAAGTAACATGTTAACATCATGTACATGCAATTAGAAATCCTTTTAAAACCTCTTAGTGCCACATTCATACAAGTCAATTTTGGTCCACATTTTGGTTCTAATTAACCATGTAAGTCACTTTTCACCATATTAGGGTCATTTTGCACCCTATATGAGTCACTTTCCACCATATTTTTATACAATTAACATGTTAACATCATATACATCCGAATTGACATCCTTTTACCACCTATTAATTCCACTTTCATACAGGTCAATTTTGTTCCACATTTTGGTTCTAATCAAACATGTAAGTCACTTTTCACCATAATAGAGTCACTTTGCACCTTATAAGAGTCTCTTTACACCATATATACAACAATTAACATGTTAACATCATATACATCCAATTTCACATCCTCTTACCACCTATTAAAGCCACTTTCATACAAGTTAATTTTGTACCACATTTTGGCTCTAATCAACCATGTAAGTCACTTTTCACCATATTAGAGTCGATTTGCACCCTATAAGAGTCATTTGCCACCATATATTGATACAATTAACATGTTAACATCATGTACATGCAATTAGACATCCTTTAACCACCTCTTGGTACCCCTTTCCTACAAGTCAATTTTGACCAACATTTTGACTCTAATCTATCATGTAACTGATTTCTCACCATATTAGAGTTACTTTACACCTTATAAGAGTCACTTGCCATCATATATTGGTACAATTAATATGTTAACATCATGTACATGCAATTTGAAATCCTTTTACCACCTCTTAGTGCCACATTCATACAAGTCAATTTTGGTCCACATTCTGGTTCATTTTTCACCATATTAGAGTCATTTTGCACCCTATATGAGTCACTTTTCACAATATATATGTATAATTAACATGTTAGCATCATATACATCCAATTTGACATCCTTTTACTACCTATTAGTTCCACTTTCATACAGGTCAATTTTGTTCCTCATTTTGATTCTAATCAACCATATAAGTCACTTTTCACCATATATACAACAATTAACATGTTAACATCATTTACATCCAATTTGACATCCTTTTACCACCTATTAATGCCACTTTCATACAAGTTAATTTTGTTCCACATTTTGTCTCTAATCAACCATGTAAAGTCACTTTTCACCATATTAGAATCACTTTGCACCCTATAAGAGTCACTTTCCCCGTATATTGATACAATTAACATGTTAACATCATGTATAAGCAATTAAACATCCTTTAACCACCTTTTGGTACCCCTTTCCTACGAGTCAATTTTGGGCCACATTTTGGCTCTAATCAATCATGTAGTGACTTATCACCATATTAGAGTCACTTTGCACCATATAAGAGTCACTTGCCATCATATATTGGTACAATTAACATGTTACCATCATATACATCTAATTAGAAATCCTTTTACCACCTCTTAGTGCCACATTCATACAAGTCAATTTTGGTCCACATTTTGGTTCTAATTAACCATGTAAGTCACTTTTCACCATATTAGGGTCATTTTGCACCCTATACGAGTCACTTTCCACCATATATTTATACATCATATACATCCGAATTGACATCCTTTTACCACCTCTTAATTCCACTTTCATACAGGTCAATTCTGTTCCACATTTTGGTTCTAATAAACCATGTAAGTCACTTTTCACCATATTAGAGTCACTTTGCAGCTTATAAGAGTCACTTTCCACCATATATACAACAATTAACATGTTAACATCATATACATCCAATTTCACATCCTTTTACCACCTATTAATGCCACTTTCATACAAGTTAATTTTGTACCACATTTTGGCTCTAATCAACCATGTAAGTCACTTTTCACCATATTAGAGTCACTTTGCACCCTATAAGAGTCACTTACCACCATATATTGATACAATTAACATGTTAACATCATGTACATGCAATTAGACATCCTTTAACCACCTCTTGGTACCCCTTTCCTACAAGTCAATTTTGACCAACATTTTGGCTCTAATCAATCATGTAAGTGACTTCTCACCATATTAGAGTTACTTTGCACCTTATAAGAGTCACTTGCGATATATTGGTACAATAAACATGTTGCCATCATATACATCCAATTAGAAATCCTTTTACCACCTCTTAGTGCCACATTCATACAAGTCAATTTTGGTCCACATTTTGGTTATAATTAACCATGTAAGTCACTTTTCACCAAATTAGGGTCATTTTGCACCCTATACGAGTCACTTTCCACCATATATTTATACAATTAATATGTTAACATCATATACATCCGAATTGACATCCTTTTACCACCTCTTAATTCCACTTTCATACAGGTCAATTTTGTTCCACATTTTGGTTCTAATAAACCATGTAAGTCAATTTTCACCATATTAGAGTCACTTTGCACCCTATAGGAGTCACTTTCCACCATATATACAACAATTAACATGTTAACATCATATACATCCAATTTCACATCCTTTTACTACCTATTAATGCCACTTTCATACAAGTTAATTTTATTCCACATTTTGGCTCTAATCAACCATATAAGTCACTTTTCACCATATTAGAGTCACTTTGCACCCTATAAGAGTCATTTTCCCCATATATTGATACAATTGACATGTTAACATCATGTACATGCAATTAAACACCCCTTAACCACCTTTTGGTACCCCTTTCCTACAAGTAAATTTTGGGCCACATTTTGGCTCTAATCAATGATGTAAGTGACTTATCACAATATTAGAGTCACTTTGCACCTTAAAAGAGTCACTTGCCATCATATATTGGTACAATTAACATGTTAACATCATATATATCCAATTAGAAATCCTTTTACCACCTCTTAGTGCCACATTCATACAAGTCAATTTTGGTCCACATTTTGGTTCTAATTAACCATGTAAGTCACTTTTCACCATATTAGGGTCATTTTGCACCCTATATGAGTCACTTTCCACCATATATTTATACAATTAATATGTTAACATCATATACATCCGAATTGACATCCTTTTACCACCTCTTAATTCCTCTTTCATACAGGTCAATTTTGTTCCACATTTTGGTTCTAATAAACCATGTAAGTCACCTTTCACCATATTAGAGTCACTTTGCACCCTATAAGAGTCACTTTCCACCATATATACAACAATTAACATGTTAAAATCATATACATCCAATTTGACATCCTTTTACTACCTATTAATGCCACTTTCATACAATTTAATTTTATTCCACATTTTGGCTCTAATCAACCATATAAGTCACTTTTCACCATATTAGAGTCACTTTGCACCCTATAAGAGTCACTTTCCACCATATATACAACAATTAACATGTTAACATCATATACATCCAATTTGACATCCTTTTACCACCTATTAATGCCACTTTCATACAAGTTAATTTTATTCCACATTTTGGCTCTAATCAACCATATAAGTCACTTTTCACCATATTAGAGTCACTTTGCACCCTATAATATATTAATACAATTAACATGTTAACATCATGTAAATGCAATTAAACATCCTTTAACTACCGTTTGGTACTCCTTTCCTACAACTCAATTTTGGGCCACATTTTGGCTCTAATCAATCGTGTAAGTGACTTATCACCATATTAGAGTCACTTTGCACCTTATAAGAGTCATTTGCCATCATAAATTGGTACAATTAACATGTTAACATCGTATACGTCCAATTAGAAATCCTTTTACCACCTTTTAGTGCCACATTCATACAAGTCAATTTTCGTCCACATTTTGGTCCTAATTAACCATGTAAGTCACTTTTCACCATATTAGGGTCATTTTGCACCCTATATGAGTCATTTTCCACCATGTATTTATACAATTAACATGTTAACATCATATACATCTGAATTGACATACTTTTACCACCTCCTGATTCCACTTTCATACAGATCAATTTTGTTTCAGATTTTGTTTCTAATCAACCATGTAAGTCACTTTTCACCTTATTAGAGTCACTTTGCAGCTTATAAGAGTCACTTTCCACCATATATACAACAATTAACATGTTAACATCATATACATTCAAGTTCACATCCTTTTACCACCTATTAATGCCACTTTCATACAAGTTAATTTTGTACCACATTTTGGCTCTAATCAACCATGTAAGTCACTTTTCACCATATTAGAGTCACTTTGCACCCTATAAGAGTTACTTTCCACCATATATTGATACAATTAACATGTTAACATCATGTACATGCAATTAGACATCCTTTAACCACCTCTTGGTACCCCTTTCCTACAAGTCAATTTTGACCAACATTTTCGCTCTAATCAATCATGTAAGTGACTTCTCACCATATTAGAGTTACTTTGCACCTTATAAGAGTCTCTTGCCATCATATATTGGTACAATTAATATGTTAACATCATGTACATGCAATTTGAAATCCTTTTACCACCTCTTAGTGCCACATTCATACAAGTCAATTTTGGTCCACATTCTGGTTCTAAATAACCATGTAAGTCACTTTTCACCATATTAGAGTCATTTTGCACCCTATATGAGTCACTTTTCACAATCTATATGTATAATTAACATGTTAACATCATATACATCCAATTTGACATCTTTTACTACCTATTAGTTCCACTTTCATACAGGTCAATTTTGTTCCACATTTTGGTTCTAATCAACCATGTAAGTCACTTTTCACCATATATACAACAATTAACATGTTAACAACATTTACATCCAATTTGACATCCTTTTACCACCTAATAATGCCACTTTCATACAAGTTAATTTTATTCCACATTTTGTCTCTAATAAACCATGTAAATTCACTTTTCACCATATTAGAGTCACTTTGCACCCTATAAGAGTCACTTTCCCCATATATTGATACAATTAACATGTTAACATCATATATATGCAATTAAACATCCTTTAACCACCTTTTGGTACCCCTTTCCTACGAGTTAATTTTGGGCCACATTTTGGCTCTAATCAATCATGTAGTGACTTATCACCATATTAGAGTCACTTTGCACCTTATAAGAGTCACTTGCCATCATATATTGGTACAATAAACATGTTGCCATCATATACATCCAATTAGAAATCCTTTTACCACCTCTTAGTGCCACATTCATACAAGTCAATTTTGGTCCACATTTTGGTTATAATTAACTATGTAAGTCACTTTTCACCATATTAGGGTCATTTTGCACCCTATACGAGTCACTTTCCACCATATATTTATACAATTAATATGTTAACATCATATACATCCGAATTGACATCCTTTTACCACCTCTTAATTCCTCTTTCATACAGGTCAATTTTGTTCCACATTTTGGTTCTAATAAACCATGTAAGTCACCTTTCACCATATTAGAGTCACTTTGCACCCTATAAGAGTCACTTTCCACCATATATACAACAATTAACATGTTAAAATCATATACATCCAATTTGACATCCTTTTACTACCTATTAATGCCACTTTCATACAAGTTAATTTTATTCCACATTTTGGCTCTAATCAACCATATAAGTCACTTTTCACCATATTGGAGTCACTTTGCACCCTATAAGAGTCACTTTCCACCATATATACAACAATTAACATGTTAACATCATATACATCCAATTTGACATCCTTTTACCACCTATTAATGCCACTTTCATACAAGTTAATTTTATTCCACATTTTGGCTCTAATCAACCATATAAGTCACTTTTCACCATATTAGAGTCACTTTGCACCCTATAATATATTAATACAATTAACATGTTAACATCATGTAAATGCAATTAAACATCCTTTAACTACCGTTTGGTACTCCTTTCCTACAACTCAATTTTGGGCCACATTTTGGCTCTAATCAATCGTGTAAGTGACTTATCACCATATTAGAGTCACTTTGCACCTTATAAGAGTCATTTGCCATCATAAATTGGTACAATTAATATGTTAACATCGTATACGTCCAATTAGAAATCCTTTTACCACCTTTTAGTCCCACATTCATACAAGTCAATTTTCGTCCACATTTTGGTCCTAATTAACCATGTAAGTCACTTTTCACCATATTAGGGTCATTTTGCACCCTATATGAGTCATTTTCCACCATGTATTTATACAATTAACATGTTAACATCATATACATCTGAATTGACATACTTTTACCACCTCTTGATTCCACTTTCATACAGATCAATTTTGTTTCAGATTTTGTTTCTAATCAACCATGTAAGTCAGTTTTCACCTTATTAGAGTCACTTTGCAGCTTATAAGAGTCACTTTCCACCATATATACAACAATTAACATGTTAACATCATATACATCCAAGTTCACATCCTTTTACCACCTATTAATGCCACTTTCATACAAGTTAATTTTGTACCACATTTTGGCTCTAATCAACCATGTAAGTCACTTTTCACCATATTAGAGTCACTTTGCACCCTATAAGAGTCACTTTCCACCATATATTGATACAATTAACATGTTAACATCATGTACATGCAATTAGACATCCTTTAACCACCTCTTGGTACCTCTTTCCTACAAGTCAATTTTTACCAACATTTTCGCTCTAATCAATCATGTAACTGACTTCTCACCATATTAGAGTTACTTTGCACCTTATAAGAGTCTCTTGCCATCATATATTGGTACAATTAATATGTTAACATCATGTACATGCAATTTGAAATCCTTTTACCACCTCTTAGTGCCACATTCATACAAGTCAATTTTGGTCCACATTCTGGTTCTAAATAACCATGTAAGTCACTTTTCACCATATTAGAGTCATTTTGCACCCTATATGAGTCACTTTTCACAATCTATATGTATAATTAACATGTTAACATCATATACATCCAATTTGACATCTTTTACTACCTATTAGTTCCACTTTCATACAGGTCAATTTTGTTCCACATTTTGGTTCTAATCAACCATGTAAGTCACTTTTCACCATATATACAACAATTAACATGTTAACAACATTTACATCCAATTTGACATCCTTTTACCACCTAATAATGCCACTTTCATACAAGTTAATTTTATTCCACATTTTGTCTCTAATAAACCATGTAAATTCACTTTTCACCATATTAGAGTCACTTTGCACCCTATAAGAGTCACTTTCCCCATATATTGATACAATTAACATGTTAACATCATATATATGCAATTAAACATCCTTTAACCACCTTTTGGTACCCCTTTCCTACGAGTTAATTTTGGGCCACATTTTGGCTCTAATCAATCATGTAGTGACTTATCACCATATTAGAGTCACTTTGCACCTTATAAGAGTCACTTGCCATCATATATTGGTACAATAAACATGTTGCCATCATATACATCCAATTAGAAATCCTTTTACCACCTCTTAGTGCCACATTCATACAAGTCAATTTTGGTCCACATTTTGGTTATAATTAACTATGTAAGTCACTTTTCACCATATTAGGGTCATTTTGCACCCTATACGAGTCACTTTCCACCATATATTTATACAATTAATATGTTAACATCATATACATCCGAATTGACATCCTTTTACCACCTCTTAATTCCTCTTTCATACAGGTCAATTTTGTTCCACATTTTGGTTCTAATAAACCATGTAAGTCACTTTTCACCATATTAGAGTCACTATGCACCCTATAAGAGTCACTTTCCACCATATATACAACAATTAACATGTTAAAATCATATACATCCAATTTGACATCCTTTTACTACCTATTAATGCCACTTTCATACAAGTTAATTTTATTCCACATTTTGGCTCTAATCAACCATATAAGTCACTTTTCACCATATTAGAGTCACTTTGCACCCTATAAGAGTCATTTTCCCCATATATTGATACAATTGACATGTTAACATCATGTACATGCAATTAAACATCCTTTAACCACCTTTTGGTACCCCTTTCCTACAAGTAAATTTTGGGCCACATTTTGGCTCTAATCAATGATGTAAGTGACTTATCACCATATTAGAGTCACTTTGCATCTTAAAAGAGTCATTTGCCATCATATATTGGTACAATTAACATGTTAACATCATATACATCCAATTAGAAATCCTTTTACCACTTCTTAGTGCCACATTAATACAAGTCAATTTTGGTCCACGTTTTGGTTATATTAACCATGTAAGTCACTTTTCACCATATTAGGGTCATTTTGCACCCTATATGAGTCACTTTCCACCATATATTTATACAATTAACATGTTAACATCATATACATCCGAATTGACATCCTTTTACCACCTCTTAATTCAACTTTCATACAGGTCAATTTTGTTCCACATTTTGGTTCTAATCAAACATGTAAGTCACTTTTCACCATATTAGAGTCACTTTGCACCTTATAAGAGTCACTTTCCACCATATAAATACAACAATTAACATGTTAACATCATATACATCCAATTTCACATCCTCTTACCACCTATTAAAGCCACTTTCATACAAGTTAAGTTTGTACCATATTTTGGCTCTAATCAACCATGTAAGTCACTTTTCACCATATTAGAGTCACTTTGCACCCTATAAGAGTCACTTTCCACCATATATACAATAATTAACATGTTAACATCATATACATCCAATTTGACATCCTTTTACCACCTATTAATGCCACTTTCATACAAGTTAATTTTATTCCACATTTTGGCTCTAATCAACCAATAAGTCACTTTTCACCATATTAGAGTCACTTTGCACCCTATAATATATTAATACAATTAACATGTTAACATCATGTACATGCAATTAAATATCCTTTAACTACCTTTTGGTACTCCTTTCCTACAACTCAATTTTGGGCCACATTTTGGCTCTAATCAATCGTGTAAGTGACTTATCACCATATTAGAGTCACTTTGCACCTTATAAGAGTCTTTTGCCATCATATATTGGTATAATTAACATGTTAACATCGTATACGTCCAAATAGAAATCCTTTTACCACCTTTTAGTGCCACATTCATACAAGTCAATTTTGGCCCTAATTAACCATGTAAGTCACTTTTCACCATATTAGGGTCATTTTGCACCCTATATGAGTCACTTTCCACCATGTATTTATACAATTAACATGTTAACATCATATACATCCGAATTGACATACTTTATCACCTCTTGATTCCACTTTCATACAAATCAATTTTGTTTCAGATTTTGTTTCTAATCAACCATGTAAGTCACTTTTCACCTTATTAGAGTCACTTTGCAGCTTATAAGAGTCACTTTCCACCATATATACAACAATTAACATGTTAACATCATATACATCCAAGTTCACTTCCTTTTACCACCTATTAATGCCACTTTCATATAAGTTAATTTTGTACCACATTTTGGCTCTAATCAACCATGTAAGTCACTTTTCACCATATTAGAGTCACTTTGCACCCTATAAGAGTCACTTGCCACCATATATTGATACAATTAAAATGTTAATATCATGTACATGCAATTAGACATCCTTTAACCACCTCTTGGTACCCCTTTCCTACAAGTCAATTTTGACCAACATTTTGGCTCTAATCAATCATGTAAGTGACTTCTCACCATATTAGAGTTACTTTGCACCTTATAAGAGTCTCTTGCCATCATATATTGGTACAATTAATATGTTAACATCATGTACATGCAATTTGAAATCCTTTTACCACCTCTTAGTGCCACATTCATACAAGTCAATTTTGGTCCACATTCTGGTTCTAAATAATCATGTAAGTCACTTTTCACCATATTAGAGTCATTTTGCACCCTATATGAGTCACTTTTCACAATCTATATGTACAATTAACATGTTAACATCATATACATCCAATTTGACATCTTTTACTACCTATTAGTTCCACTTTCATACAGGTCAATTTTGTTCCACATTTTGGTTCTAATCAACCATGTAAGTCACTTTTCACCATATATACAACAATTAACATGTTAACAACATTTACATCCAATTTGACATCCTTTTACCACCTATTAATGCCACTTTCATACAAGTTAATTTTATTCCACATTTTGTCTCTAATCAACCATGTAAATTCACTTTTCACCATATTAGAGTCACTTTGCACCCTATAAGAGTCACTTTCCCCATATATTGATACAATTAACATGTTAACATCATATATATGCAATTAAACATCCTTTAACCACCTTTTGGTACCCCTTTCCTACGAGTCAATTTTGGGCCACATTTTGGCTCTAATCAATCATGTAGTGACTTATCACCATATTAGAGTCACTTTGCACCTTATAAGAGTCACTTGCCATCATATATTGGTACAATAAACATGTTGCCATCATATACATCCAATTAGAAATCCTTTTACCACCTCTTAGTGCCACATTCATACAAGTCAATTTTGGTCCACATTTTGGTTATAATTAACTATGTAAGTCACTTTTCACCATATTAGGGTCATTTTGCACCCTATACGAGTCACTTTCCACCATATATTTATACAATTAATATGTTAACATCATATACATCCGAATTGACATCCTTTTACCACCTCTTAATTCCACTTTCATACAGGTCAATTTTATTCCACATTTTGGTTCTAATAAACCATGTAAGTCACTTTTCACCATATTAGAGTCACTTTGCACCCTATAAGAGTCACTTTCCACCATATATACAACAATTAACATGTTAACATCATATACATCCAATTTGACATCCTTTTACTACCTATTAATGCCACTTTCATACAAGTTAATTTTATTCCACATTTTGGCTCTAATCAACCATATAAGTCACTTTTCACCATATTAGAGTCACTTTGCACCCTATAAGAGTCACTTTCCCCATATATTGATACAATTGACATGTTAACATCATGTACATGCAATTAAACATCTTTTAACCACCTTTTGGTACCCCTTTCCTACAAGTAAATTTTGGGCCACATTTTGGCTCTAATCAATGATGTAAGTGACTTATCACCATATTAGAGTCACTTTGCATCTTAAAAGAGTCATTTGCCATCATATATTGGTACAATTAACATGTTAACATCATATACATCCAATTAGAAATTCTTTTACCACTTCTTAGTGCCACATTAATACAAGTCAATTTTGGTCCACGTTTTGGTTATATTAACCATGTAAGTCACTTTTCACCATATTAGGGTCATTTTGCACCCTATATGAGTCACTTTCCACCATATATTTATACAATTAACATGTTAACATCATATACATCCGAATTGACATCCTTTTACCACCTCTTAATTCCACTTTCATACAGGTCAATTTTGTTCCACATTTTGGTTCTAATCAAACATGTAAGTCACTTTTCACCATATTAGAGTCACTTTGCACCTTATAAGAGTCACTTTCCACCATATAAATACAACAATTAACATGTTAACATCATATAAATCCAATTTCACATCCTCTTACCACCTACTAAAGCCACTTTCATACAAGTTAAGTTTGTACCACATTTGGTTCTAATCAACCATGTAAGTCACTTTTCACCATATTAGAGTCACTTTGCACCCTATAAGAGTCACTTTCCACCATATATACAACAATTAACATGTTAACATCATATACATCCAATTTGACATCCTTTTACCACCTATTAATGCCACTTTCATACAAGTTAATTTTATTCCACATTTTGGCTCTAATCAACCAATAAGTCACTTTTCACCATATTAGAGTCACTTTGCACCCTATAATATATTAATACAATTAACATGTTAACATCATGTACATGCAATTAAACATCCTTTAACTACCTTTTGGTACTCCTTTCCTACAACTCAATTTTGGGCCACATTTTGGCTCTAATCAATCGTGTAAGTGACTTATCACCATATTAGAGTCACTTTGCACCTTATAAGAGTCTTTTGCCATCATATATTGGTATAATTAACATGTTAACATCGTATACGTCCAAATAGAAATCCTTTTACCACCTTTTAGTGCCACATTCATACAAGTCAATTTTGGTCCTAATTAACCATGTAAGTCACTTTTCACCATATTAGGGTCATTTTGCACCCTATATGAGTCACTTTCCACCATGTATTTATACAATTAACATGTTAACATCATATACATCCGAATTGACATACTTTATCACCTCTTGATTCCACTTTCATACAAATCAATTTTGTTTCAGATTTTGTTTCTAATCAACCATGTAAGTCACTTTTCACCTTATTAGAGTCACTTTGCAGCTTATAAGAGTCACTTTCCACCATATATACAACAATTAACATGTTAACATCATATACATCCAAGTTCACATCCTTTTACCACCTATTAATGCCACTTTCATACAAGTTATTTTTGTACCACATTTTGGCTCTAATCAACCATGTAAGTCATTTTTCACCATATTAGAGTCACTTTGCACCCTATAAGAGTCACTTGCCACCATATATTGATACAATTAAAATGTTAACATCATGTACATGCAATTAGACATCCTTTAACCACCTCTTGGTACCCCTTTCCTACAAGTCAATTTTGACCAACATTTTGGCTCTAATCAATCATGTAAGTGACTTCTCACCATATTAGAGTTACTTTGCACCTTATAAGAGTCTCTTGCCATCATATATTGGTACAATTAACATGTTAACATCATATACATCCAATTAGAAATCCTTTTACCATTTCTTAGTGCCACATTAATACAAGTCAATTTTGGTCCACATTTTGGTCCTAATTAACTATGTAAGTCACTTTTCACCATATTAGGGTCATTTTGCACCCTATATGAGTCATTTTCCACCATGTATTTATACAATTAACATGTTAACATCATATACATCCGAATTGACATACTTTTACCACCTCTTGATTCCACTTTCATACAGATCAATTTTGTTTCAGATTTTGTTTCTAATCAACCATGTAAGTCACTTTTCACCTTATTAGAGTCACTTTGCAGCTTATAAGAGTCACTTTCCACCATATATACAACAATTAACATGTTAACATCATATACATCCAAGTTCACATCCTTTTACCACCTATTAATGCCACTTTCATACAAGTTAATTTTGTACCACATTTTGGCTCTAATCAACCATGTAAGTCACTTTTCACCATATTAGAGTCACTTTGCACCCTATAAGAGTCACTTTCCACCATATATTGATACAATTAACATGTTAACATCATGTACATGCAATTAGACATCCTTTAACCACCTCTTGGTACCCCTTTCCTACAAGTCAATTTTGACCAACATTTTCGCTCTAATCAATCATGTAAGTGATTTCTCACCATATTAGAGTTACTTTGCACCTTATAAGAGTCTCTTGCCATCATATATTGGTACAATTAATATGTTAACATCATGTACATGCAATTTGAAATCCTTTTACCACCTCTTAGTGCCACATTCATACAAGTCAATTTTGGTCCACATTCTGGTTCTAAATAACCATGTAAGTCACTTTTCACCATATTAGAGTCATTTTGCACCCTATATGAGTCACTTTTCACAATCTATATGTATAATTAACATGTTAACATCATATACATCCAATTTGACATCTTTTACTACCTATTAGTTCCACTTTCATACAGGTCAATTTTGTTCCACATTTTGGTTCTAATCAACCATGTAAGTCACTTTTCACCATATATACAATAATTAACATGTTAACAACATTTAAATCCAATTTGACATCCTTTTACCACCTATTAATGCCACTTTCATACAAGTTAATTTTATTCCACATTTTGTCTCTAATCAACCATGTAAATTCACTTTTCACCATATTAGAGTCACTTTGCACCCTATAAGAGTCACTTTCCCCATATATTGATAGAATTAACATGTTAACATCATATATATGCAATTAAACATCCTTTAACCACCTTTTGGTACCCTTTTCCTACGAGTCAATTTTGGGCCACATTTTGGCTCTAATCAATCATGTAGTGACTTATCACCATATTAGAGTCACTTTGCACCTTATAAGAGTCACTTGCCATCATATATTCGTACAATAAACATGTTGCCATCATATACATCCAATTAGAAATCCTTTTACCACCTCTTAGTGCCACATTCATACAAGTCAATTTTGGTCCACATTTTGGTTATAATTAACTATGTAAGTCACTTTTCACCATATTAGGGTCATTTTGCACCCTATACGAGTCACTTTCCACCATATATTTATACAATTAATATGTTAACATCATATACATCCGAATTGACATCCTTTTACCACCTCTTAATTCCACTTTCATACAGGTCAATTTTGTTCCACATTTTGGTTCTAATAAACCATGTAAGTCACTTTTCACCATATTAGAGTCACTTTGCACCCTATAATAGTCACTTTCCACCATATATACAACAATTAACATGTTAAAATCATATACATCCAATTTGACATCCTTTTACTACCTATTAATGCCACTTTCATTAAAGTTAATTTTATTCCACATTTTGGCTCTAATCAACCATATAAGTCACTTTTCCCCATATTAGAGTCACTTTGCACCCTATAAGAGTCACTTTCCCCATATATTGATACAATTGACATGTTAACATCATGTACATGCAATTAAACATCCTTTAACCACCTTTTGGTACCCCTTTCCTACAAGTAAATTTTGGGCCACATTTTGGCTCTAATCAATGATGTAAGTGACTTATCACCATATTAGAGTCACTTTGCATCTTAAAAGAGTCATTTGCCATCATATATTGGTACAATTAACATGTTAACATCATATACATCCAATTAGAAATCCTTTTACCACTTCTTAGTGCCACATTAATACAAGTCAATTTTGGTCCACGTTTTGGTTATATTAACCATGTAAGTCACTTTTCACCATATTAGGGTCATTTTGCACCCTATATAAGTCACTTTCCACCATATATTTATACAATTAACATGTTAACATCATATACATCCGAATTGACATCCTTTTACCACCTCTTAATTCCACTTTCATACAGGTCAATTTTGTTCCACATTTTGGTTCTAATCAAACATGTAAGTCACTTTTCACCATATTAGAGTCACTTTGCACCTTATAAGAGTCTCTTTCCACCATATAAATACAACAATTAACATGTTAACATCATATAAATCCAATTTCACATCCTCTTACCACCTACTAAAGCCACTTTCATACAAGTTAAGTTTGTATCACATTTTGGCTCTAATCAACCATGTAAGTCACTTTTCACCATATTAGAGTCACTTTGCACCCTATAAGAGTCACTTTCCACCATATATACAACAATTAACATGTTAACATCATATACATCCAATTTGACATCCTTTTACCACCTATTAATGCCACTTTCATACAAGTTAATTTATTCCACATTTTGGCTCTAATCAACCAATAAGTCACTTTTCACCATATTAGAGTCACTTTGCACCCTATAATATATTAATACAATTAACATGTTAACATCATGTACATGCAATTAAACATCCTTTAACTACCTTTTGGTACTCCTTTCCTACAACTCAATTTTGGGCCACATTTTGGCTCTAATCAATCGTGTAAGTGACTTATCACCATATTAGAGTCACTTTGCACCTTATAAGAGTCTTTTGCCATCATATATTGGTATAATTAACATGTTAACATCGTATACGTCCAAAAAGAAATCCTTTTACCACCTTTTAGTGCCACATTCATACAAGTCAATTTTGGCCGTAATTAACCATGTAAGTCACTTTTCACCATATTAGGGTCATTTTGCACCCTATATGAGTCACTTTCCACCATGTATTTATACAATTAACATGTTAACATCATATACATCCGAATTGACATACTTTATCACCTCTTGATTCCACTTTCATACAAATCAATTTTGTTTCAGATTTTGTTTCTAATCAACCATGTAAGTCACTTTTCACCTTATTAGAGTCACTTTGCAGCTTATAAGAGTCACTTTCCACCATATATACAACAATTAACATGTTAACATCATATACATCCAAGTTCACATCCTTTTACCACCTATTAATGCCACTTTCATACAAGTTAATTTTGTACCACATTTTGGCTCTAATCAACCATGTAAGTCACTTTTCACCATATTAGAGTCACTTTGCACCCTATAAGAGTCACTTGCCACCATATATTGATACAATTAAAATGTTAACATCATGTACATGCAATTAGACATCCTTTAACCACCTCTTGGTACCCCTTTCCTACAAGTCAATTTTGACCAACATTTTGGCTCTAATCAATCATGTAAGTGACTTCTCACCATATTAGAGTTACTTTGCACCTTATAAGAGTCTCTTGCCATCATATATTGGTACAATTAATATGTTAACATCATGTACATGCAATTTGAAATCCTTTTACCACCTCTTAGTGCCACATTCATACAAGTCAATTTTGGTCCACATTCTGGTTCTAAATAATCATGTAAGTCACTTTTCACCATATTAGAGTCATTTTGCACCCTATATGAGTCACTTTTCACAATCTATATGTATAATTAACATGTTAACATCATATACATCCAATTTGACATCTTTTACTACCTATTAGTTCCACTTTCATACAGGTCAATTTTGTTCCACATTTTGGTTCTAATCAACCATGTAAGTCACTTTTCACCATATATACAACAAATAACATGTTAACAACATTTACATCCAATTTGACATCCTTTTACCACCTATTAATGCCACTTTCATACAAGTTAATTTTATTCCACATTTTGTCTCTAATCAACCATGTAAATTCACTTTTCACCATATTAGAGTCACTTTGCACCCTATAAGAGAAACTTTCCCCATATATTGATACAATTAACATGTTAACATCATGTATATGCAATTAAACATCCTTTAACCACCTTTTGGTACCCCTTTCCTACGAGTCAATTTTGGGCCACATTTTGGCTCTAATCAATCATGTAGTGACTTATCACCATATTAGAGTCACTTTGCACCTTATAAGAGTCACTTGCCATCATATATTGGTACAATAAACATGTTACCATCATATACATCTAATTAGAAATCCTTTTACCACCTCATAGTGCCACATTCATACAAGTCAATTTTGGTCCGCATTTTGGTTATAATTAACTATGTAAGTCACTTTTCACCATATTAGGGTCATTTTGCACCCTATACGAGTAACTTTCCACCATATATTTATACAATTAATATGTTAACATCATATACATCCGAATTGACATCCTTTTACCATCTCTTAATTCCACTTTCATACAGGTCAATTTTGTTCCACATTTTGGTTCTAATAAACCATGTAAGTCACTTTTCACCATATTAGAGTCACTTTGCACCCTATAAGAGTCACTTTCCACCATATATACAACAATTAACATGTTAACATCATATACATCCAATTTGACATCCTTTTACTACCTATTAATGCCACTTTCATACAAGTTAATTTTATTCCACATTTTGGCTCTAATCAACCATATAAGTCACTTTTCACCATATTTGAGTCACTTTGCACCCTATAAGAATCACTTTCCCCATATATTGATACAATTGACATGTTAACATCATGTACATGCAATTAAACATCCTTTAACCACCTTTTGGTACCCCTTTCCTACAAGTAAATTTTGGGCCACATTTTGGCTCTAATCAATGATGTAAGTGGCTTATCACCATATTAGAGTCACTTTGCATCTTAAAAGAGTAATTTGCCATCATATATTGGTACAATTAACATGTTAACATCATATACATTCAATTAGAAATCCTTTTACCATTTCTTAGTGCCACATTAATACAAGTCAATTTTGGTCCACATTTTGGTTCTAATTAACCATGTAAGTCACTTTTCACCATATTAGGGTCATTTTGCACCCTATATGAGTCACTTTCCACCATATATTTATACAATTAACATGTTAACATCATATACATCCGAATTGACATCCTTTTACCACCTCTTAATTCCACTTTCATACAGGTCAATTTTGTTCCACATTTTGGTTCTAATCAATCATGTAAGTCACTTTTCAACATATTAGAGTCACTTTGCACCTTATAAGAGTCACTTTCCACCATATATACAACAATTAACATGTTAACATCATATAAATCCAATTTCACATCCTCTTACCACCTACTAAAGCCACTTTCATACAAGTTAAGTTTGTACCATATTTTGGCTCTAATCAACCATGTAAGTCACTTTTCACCATATTAGAGTCACTTTGCACCCTATAAGAGTCACTTTCCACCATATATACAACAATTAACATGTTAACAACATATACATCCAATTTGACATCCTTTTACCACCTATTAATGCCACTTTCATACAAGTTAATTTTATTCCACATTTTGGCTTTAATCAACCATATAAGTCACTTTTCACCATATTAGAGTCACTTTGCACCCTATAATATATTAATACAATTAACATGTTAACATCATGTACATGCAATTAAACATCCTTTAACTACCTTTTGGTACTCCTTTCCTACAACTCAATTTTGGGCCACAATTTGGCTCTAATCAATCGTGTAAGTGACTTATCACCATATTAGAGTCACTTTGCACCTTATAAGAGTCATTTGCCATCATATATTGGTATAATTAACATGTTAACATCGTATACGTCCAATTAGAAATCCTTTTACCACCTTTTAGTGCCACATTCATACAAGTCAATTTTGGTCCTAATTAACCATGTACAGTAAGTCACTTTTCACCATATTAGGGTCATTTTGCACCCTATATGAGTCACTTTCCACCATGTATTTATACAATTAACATGTTAACATCATATACATCCGAATTGACATACTTTTACCACCTCTTGATTCCACTTTCATACAAATCAATTTTGTTTCAGATTTTGTTTCTAATCAACCATGTAAGTCACTTTTCACCTTATTAGAGTCACTTTGGAGCTTATAAGAGTCACTTTCCACCATATATACAATAATTAACATGTTAATACATCCAAGTTCACATCCTTTTACCTCCTATTAATGCCACTTTCATACAAGTAAATTTTGTACCATATTTTGGCTCTAATCAACCATGTAAGTCACTTTTCACCATATTAGAGTCACTTTGCACCCTATAAGAGTCACTTGCCACCATATATTGATACAATTAACATGTTAACATCATGTACATGCAATTAGACATCCTTTAACCACCTCTTGGTACCCCTTTCCTACAAGTCAATTTTGACCAACATTTTGGCTCTAATCAATCATGTAAGTGACTTCTCACCATATTAGAGTTACTTTGCACCTTATAAGAGTCTCTTGCTATCATATATTGGTACAATTAATATGTTAACATCATGTACATGCAATTTGAAATCCTTTTACCACCTCTTAGTGCCATATTCATACAAGTCAATTTTGGTCCACATTCTGGTTCTAAATAACCATGTAAGTCACTTTTCACCATATTAGAGTCATTTTGCACCCTATATGAGTCACTTTTCACAATCTATATGTATAATTAACATGTTAACATCATATACATCCAATTTGACATCTTTTACTACCTATTATTTCCACTTTCATACAGGTCAATTTTGTTCCACATTTTGGTTCTAATCAACCATGTAAGTCACTTTTCACTATATATACAACAATTAACATGTTAACAACATTTACATCCAATTTCACATCCTTTTACCACCTATTAATGCCACTTTCATACAAGTTAATTTTATTCCACATTTTGTCTCTAATCAACCATGTAAATTCACTTTTCACCATATTAGAGTCACTTTGCACCCTATAAGAGAAACTTTCCCCATATATTGATACAATTAACATGTTAACATCATGTATATGCAATTAAACATCCTTTAACCACCTTTTGGTACCCCTTTCCTACGAGTCAATTTTGGGCCACATTTTGGCTCTAATCAATCATGTAGTGACTTATCACCATATTAGAGTCACTTTGCACCTTATAAGAGTCACTTGCCATCATATATTGGTACAATAAACATGTTACCATCATATACATCTAATTAGAAATCCTTTCACCATATTAGGGTCATTGTGCACCTTATATGAGTCACTTTCCACCATATATTTATACAATTAACATGTTAACATCATATACATCTGAATTGACATCCTTTTACCACCTCTTAATACCACTTTCATACAGGTCAATTTTGTTCCACATTTTGGTTCTAATCAAACATGTAAGTCACTTTTCACCATATTGGAGTCACTTTGCACCTTATAAGAGTCACTTTCCACCATATATACAACAATTAACATGTTAACATCATATACATCCAATTTCACATCCTCTTACCACCTATTAAAACCCACTTTCATACAAGTAATTTTGTACCATATTTTGGCTTTAATCAACCATGTAAGTCACTTTTCACCATATTAGAGTCACTTTGCACCCTATATGAGTCACTTTCCACCATATATACAACAATAAACATGTTAACATCATATACATCCAATTTGACATCCTTTTACCACCTATTAATGCCACTTTCATACAAGTTAATTTTATTCCACATTTTGGCTCTAATCAACCATATAAGTCACTTTTCACCATATTAGAGTCACTTTGCACCCTATAATATATTAATACAATTAACATGTTAACATCATGTACATGCAATTAAACATCCTTTAACCACCTTTTGGTACTCCTTTCCTACAAGTCAATTTTGGACCACATTTTGGCTCTAATCAATCATGTAAGTGACTTATCACCATATTAGAGTCAGTTTGTACCTTATAAGAGTCACTTGCCATCATATATTGGTAAAATTAACATGTTAACTTCGTATACGTCCAATTAGAAATCCTTTTACCACCTCTTCGTGCCACATTCATACAAGTCAATTTTGGTCCACATTTGGTTCTAATTAACCATGTAAGTCACTTTTCACCATATTAGGGTCATTTTGCACACTATATGAGTCACTTTCCACCATGTATTTATACAATTAACATGTTAACATCATATACATCCGAATTGACATCCTTTTACCACCTCTTGATTCCACTTTCATACAGGTCAATTTTGTTTCAGATTTTGTTTCTAATCAACCATGTAAGTCACGTTTCACCTTATTAGAGTCACTTTTCACCTTATAAGAGTCACTTTCCACCATATATACAACAATTAACATGTTAACATCATATACATCCAATTTCACATCCTTTTACCACTTATTAATGCCAATTTCATACAAGTTAATTTTGTACCACATTTTGGATCTATTTAACCATGCAAGTCACTTTTCACCATATTAGAGTCACTTTGCACCCTATAAGAGTCACTTGCCACCATATATTGATATAATTAACATGTTAACATCATGTACATGCAATTAGACATCCTTTAACCACCTCTTGGTACCCCTTTCCTACAAGTAAATTTTGACCAACATTTTGGCTCTAATCAATCATGTAAGTGACTTCTCACCATATTAGAGTCACTTTGCATCTTAAAAGAGTCATTTGCCATCATATATTGGTACAATTAACATGTTAACATCATATACATCCAATTAGAAATCCTTTTACCACTTCTTAGTGCCACATTAATACAAGTCAATTTTGGTCCACGTTTTGGTTATATTAACCATGTAAGTCACTTTTCACCATATTAGGGTCATTTTGCACCCTATATGAGTCACTTTCCACCATATATTTATACAATTAACATGTTAACATCATATACATCCGAATTGACATCCTTTTACCACCTCTTAATTCAACTTTCATACAGGTCAATTTTGTTCCACATTTTGGTTCTAATCAAACATGTAAGTCACTTTTCACCATATTAGAGTCACTTTGCACCTTATAAGAGTCACTTTCCACCATATAAATACAACAATTAACATGTTAACATCATATACATCCAATTTCACATCCTCTTACCACCTATTAAAGCCACTTTCATACAAGTTAAGTTTGTACCATATTTTGGCTCTAATCAACCATGTAAGTCACTTTTCACCATATTAGAGTCACTTTGCACCCTATAAGAGTCACTTTCCACCATATATACAATAATTAACATGTTAACATCATATACATCCAATTTGACATCCTTTTACCACCTATTAATGCCACTTTCATACAAGTTAATTTTATTCCACATTTTGGCTCTAATCAACCAATAAGTCACTTTTCACCATATTAGAGTCACTTTGCACCCTATAATATATTAATACAATTAACATGTTAACATCATGTACATGCAATTAAATATCCTTTAACTACCTTTTGGTACTCCTTTCCTACAACTCAATTTTGGGCCACATTTTGGCTCTAATCAATCGTGTAAGTGACTTATCACCATATTAGAGTCACTTTGCACCTTATAAGAGTCTTTTGCCATCATATATTGGTATAATTAACATGTTAACATCGTATACGTCCAAATAGAAATCCTTTTACCACCTTTTAGTGCCACATTCATACAAGTCAATTTTGGCCCTAATTAACCATGTAAGTCACTTTTCACCATATTAGGGTCATTTTGCACCCTATATGAGTCACTTTCCACCATGTATTTATACAATTAACATGTTAACATCATATACATCCGAATTGACATACTTTATCACCTCTTGATTCCACTTTCATACAAATCAATTTTGTTTCAGATTTTGTTTCTAATCAACCATGTAAGTCACTTTTCACCTTATTAGAGTCACTTTGCAGCTTATAAGAGTCACTTTCCACCATATATACAACAATTAACATGTTAACATCATATACATCCAAGTTCACTTCCTTTTACCACCTATTAATGCCACTTTCATATAAGTTAATTTTGTACCACATTTTGGCTCTAATCAACCATGTAAGTCACTTTTCACCATATTAGAGTCACTTTGCACCCTATAAGAGTCACTTGCCACCATATATTGATACAATTAAAATGTTAATATCATGTACATGCAATTAGACATCCTTTAACCACCTCTTGGTACCCCTTTCCTACAAGTCAATTTTGACCAACATTTTGGCTCTAATCAATCATGTAAGTGACTTCTCACCATATTAGAGTTACTTTGCACCTTATAAGAGTCTCTTGCCATCATATATTGGTACAATTAATATGTTAACATCATGTACATGCAATTTGAAATCCTTTTACCACCTCTTAGTGCCACATTCATACAAGTCAATTTTGGTCCACATTCTGGTTCTAAATAATCATGTAAGTCACTTTTCACCATATTAGAGTCATTTTGCACCCTATATGAGTCACTTTTCACAATCTATATGTACAATTAACATGTTAACATCATATACATCCAATTTGACATCTTTTACTACCTATTAGTTCCACTTTCATACAGGTCAATTTTGTTCCACATTTTGGTTCTAATCAACCATGTAAGTCACTTTTCACCATATATACAACAATTAACATGTTAACAACATTTACATCCAATTTGACATCCTTTTACCACCTATTAATGCCACTTTCATACAAGTTAATTTTATTCCACATTTTGTCTCTAATCAACCATGTAAATTCACCTTTTCACCATAATTAGAGTCACTTTGCACCCTAATAAGAGTCACTTTCCCCATATATTGATACAATTAACATGTTAACATCATATATATGCAATTAAACATCCTTTAACCACCTTTTGGTACCCCTTTCCTACGAGTCAATTTTGGGCCACATTTTGGCTCTAATCAATCATGTAGTGACTTATCACCATATTAGAGTCACTTTGCACCTTATAAGAGTCACTTGCCATCATATATTGGTACAATAAACATGTTGCCATCATATACATCCAATTAGAAATCCTTTTACCACCTCTTAGTGCCACATTCATACAAGTCAATTTTGGTCCACATTTTGGTTATAATTAACTATGTAAGTCACTTTTCACCATATTAGGGTCATTTTGCACCCTATACGAGTCACTTTCCACCATATATTTATACAATTAATATGTTAACATCATATACATCCGAATTGACATCCTTTTACCACCTCTTAATTCCACTTTCATACAGGTCAATTTTATTCCACATTTTGGTTCTAATAAACCATGTAAGTCACTTTTCACCATATTAGAGTCACTTTGCACCCTATAAGAGTCACTTTCCACCATATATACAACAATTAACATGTTAACATCATATACATCCAATTTGACATCCTTTTACTACCTATTAATGCCACTTTCATACAAGTTAATTTTATTCCACATTTTGGCTCTAATCAACCATATAAGTCACTTTTCACCATATTAGAGTCACTTTGCACCCTATAAGAGTCACTTTCCCCATATATTGATACAATTGACATGTTAACATCATGTACATGCAATTAAACATCTTTTAACCACCTTTTGGTACCCCTTTCCTACAAGTAAATTTTGGGCCACATTTTGGCTCTAATCAATGATGTAAGTGACTTATCACCATATTAGAGTCACTTTGCATCTTAAAAGAGTCATTTGCCATCATATATTGGTACAATTAACATGTTAACATCATATACATCCAATTAGAAATTCTTTTACCCACTTCTTAGTGCCACATTAATACAAGTCAATTTTGGTCCACGTTTTGGTTATATTAACCATGTAAGTCACTTTTCACCATATTAGGGTCATTTTGCACCCTATATGAGTCACTTTCCACCATATATTTATACAATTAACATGTTAACATCATATACATCCGAATTGACATCCTTTTACCACCTCTTAATTCCACTTTCATACAGGTCAATTTTGTTCCACATTTTGGTTCTAATCAAACATGTAAGTCACTTTTCACCATATTAGAGTCACTTTGCACCTTATAAGAGTCACTTTCCACCATATAAATACAACAATTAACATGTTAACATCATATAAATCCAATTTCACATCCTCTTACCACCTACTAAAGCCACTTTCATACAAGTTAAGTTTGTACCACATTTTGGTTCTAATCAACCATGTAAGTCACTTTTCACCATATTAGAGTCACTTTGCACCCTATAAGAGTCACTTTCCACCATATATACAACAATTAACATGTTAACATCATATACATCCAATTTGACATCCTTTTACCACCTATTAATGCCACTTTCATACAAGTTAATTTTATTCCACATTTTGGCTCTAATCAACCAATAAGTCACTTTTCACCATATTAGAGTCACTTTGCACCCTATAATATATTAATACAATTAACATGTTAACATCATGTACATGCAATTAAACATCCTTTAACTACCTTTTGGTACTCCTTTCCTACAACTCAATTTTGGGCCACATTTTGGCTCTAATCAATCGTGTAAGTGACTTATCACCATATTAGAGTCACTTTGCACCTTATAAGAGTCTTTTGCCATCATATATTGGTATAATTAACATGTTAACATCGTATACGTCCAAATAGAAATCCTTTTACCACCTTTTAGTGCCACATTCATACAAGTCAATTTTGGTCCTAATTAACCATGTAAGTCACTTTTCACCATATTAGGGTCATTTTGCACCCTATATGAGTCCACTTTCCACCATGTATTATACAATTAACATGTTAACATCATATACATCCGAATTGACATACTTTATCACCTCTTGATTCCACTTTCATACAAATCAATTTTGTTTCAGATTTTGTTTCTAATCAACCATGTAAGTCACTTTTCACCTTATTAGAGTCACTTTGCAGCTTATAAGAGTCACTTTCCACCATATATACAACAATTAACATGTTAACATCATATACATCCAAGTTCACATCCTTTTACCACCTATTAATGCCACTTTCATACAAGTTATTTTTGTACCACATTTTGGCTCTAATCAACCATGTAAGTCATTTTTCACCATATTAGAGTCACTTTGCACCCTATAAGAGTCACTTGCCACCATATATTGATACAATTAAAATGTTAACATCATGTACATGCAATTAGACATCCTTTAACCACCTCTTGGTACCCCTTTCCTACAAGTCAATTTTGACCAACATTTTGGCTCTAATCAATCATGTAAGTGACTTCTCACCATATTAGAGTTACTTTGCACCTTATAAGAGTCTCTTGCCATCATATATTGGTACAATTAACATGTTAACATCATATACATCCAATTAGAAATCCTTTTACCATTTCTTAGTGCCACATTAATACAAGTCAATTTTGGTCCACATTTTGGTCCTAATTAACTATGTAAGTCACTTTTCACCATATTAGGGTCATTTTGCACCCTATATGAGTCATTTTCCACCATGTATTTATACAATTAACATGTTAACATCATATACATCCGAATTGACATACTTTTACCACCTCTTGATTCCACTTTCATACAGATCAATTTTGTTTCAGATTTTGTTTCTAATCAACCATGTAAGTCACTTTTCACCTTATTAGAGTCACTTTGCAGCTTATAGAGTCACTTTCCCACCATATATACAACAATTAAACATGTTAACATCATATACATCCAAGTTCACATCCTTTTACCACCTATTAATGCCACTTTCATACAAGTTAATTTTGTACCACATTTTGGCTCTAATCAACCATGTAAGTCACTTTTCACCATATTAGAGTCACTTTGCACCCTATAGAGTCACTTTCCACCATATATTGATACAATTAACATGTTAACATCATGTACATGCAATTAGACATCCTTTAACCACCTCTTGGTACCCCTTTCCTACAAGTCAATTTTGACCAACATTTTCGCTCTAATCAATCATGTAAGTGATTTCTCACCATATTAGAGTTACTTTGCACCTTATAAGAGTCTCTTGCCATCATATATTGGTACAATTAATATGTTAACATCATGTACATGCAATTTGAAATCCTTTTACCACCTCTTAGTGCCACATTCATACAAGTCAATTTTGGTCCACATTCTGGTTCTAAATAACCATGTAAGTCACTTTTCACCATATTAGAGTCATTTTGCACCCTATATGAGTCACTTTTCACAATCTATATGTATAATTAACATGTTAACATCATATACATCCAATTTGACATCTTTTACTACCTATTAGTTCCACTTTCATACAGGTCAATTTTGTTCCACATTTTGGTTCTAATCAACCATGTAAGTCACTTTTTCACCATATATACAATAATTAACATGTTAACAACATTTAAATCCAATTGACATCCTTTTACCACCTATTAATGCCACTTTCATACAAGTTAATTTTATTCCACATTTTGTCTCTAATCAACCATGTAAATTCACTTTTCACCATATTAGAGTCACTTTGCACCCTATAAGAGTCACTTTCCCCCATATATTGATAGAATTAACATGTTAACATCATATATATGCAATTAAACATCCTTTAACCACCTTTTGGTACCCTTTTCCTACGAGTCAATTTTGGGCCACATTTTGGCTCTAATCAATCATGTAGTGACTTATCACCATATTAGAGTCACTTTGCACCTTATAAGAGTCACTTGCCATCATATATTCGTACAATAAACATGTTGCCATCATATACATCCAATTAGAAATCCTTTTACCACCTCTTAGTGCCACATTCATACAAGTCAATTTTGGTCCACATTTTGGTTATAATTAACTATGTAAGTCACTATTTCACCATATTAGGGTCATTTTGCACCCTATACGAGTCACTTTCCACCATATATTTATACAATTAATATGTTAACATCATATACATCCGAATTGACATCCTTTTACCACCTCTTAATTCCACTTTCATACAGGTCAATTTTGTTCCACATTTGGTTCTAATAAAACCATGTAAGTCACTTTTCACCATATTAGAGTCACTTGCACCCTATAATAGTCACTTTCCACCATATATACAACAATTAACATGTTAAAATCATATACATCCAATTTGACATCCTTTTACTACCTATTAATGCCACTTTCATTAAAGTTAATTTTATTCCACATTTTGGCTCTAATCAACCATATAAGTCACTTTTTCCCCATATTAGAGTCACTTTGCACCCTATAAGAGTCACTTTCCCCATATATTGATACAATTGACATGTTAACATCATGTACATGCAATTAAACATCCTTTAACCACCTTTTGGTACCCCTTTCCTACAAGTAAATTTTGGGCCACATTTTGGCTCTAATCAATGATGTAAGTGACTTATCACCATATTAGAGTCACTTTGCATCTTAAAAGAGTCATTTGCCATCATATATTGGTACAATTAACATGTTAACATCATATACATCCAATTAGAAATCCTTTTACCACTTCTTAGTGCCACATTAATACAAGTCAATTTTGGTCCACGTTTTGGTTATATTAACCAGGTAAGTCACTTTTCACCATATTAGGGTCATTTTGCACCCTATATAAGTCACTTTCCACCATATATTTATACAATTAACATGTTAACATCATATACATCCGAATTGACATCCTTTTACCACCTCTTAATTCCACTTTCATACAGGTCAATTTTGTTCCACATTTTGGTTCTAATCAAACATGTAAGTCACTTTTCACCATATTAGAGTCACTTTGCACCTTATAAGAGTCTCTTTCCACCATATAAATACAACAATTAACATGTTAACATCATATAAATCCAATTTCACATCCTCTTACCACCTACTAAAGCCACTTTCATACAAGTTAAGTTTGTATCACATTTTGGCTCTAATCAACCATGTAAGTCACTTTTCACCATATTAGAGTCACTTTGCACCCTATAAGAGTCACTTTCCACCATATATACAACAATTAACATGTTAACATCATATACATCCAATTTGACATCCTTTTACCACCTATTAATGCCACTTTCATACAGTTAATTTTATTCCACATTTGGCTCTAATCAACCAATAAGTCACTTTTCACCATATTAGAGTCACTTTGCACCCTATAATATATTAATACAATTAACATGTTAACATCATGTACATGCAATTAAACATCCTTTAACTACCTTTTGGTACTCCTTTCCTACAACTCAATTTTGGGCCACATTTGGCTCTAATCAATCGTGTAAGTGACTTATCACCATATTAGAGTCACTTTGCACCTTATAAGAGTCTTTTGCCATCATATATTGGTATAATTAACATGTTAACATCGTATACGTCCAAAAAAGAAATCCTTTTACCACCTTTTAGTGCCACATTCATACAAGTCCAATTTTGGCCGTAATTAACCATGTAAGTCACTTTTCACCATATTAGGGTCATTTTGCACCCTATATGAGTCACTTTCCACCATGTATTTATACAATTAACATGTTAACATCATATACATCCGAATTGACATACTTTATCACCTCTTGATTCCACTTTCATACAAATCAATTTTGTTTCAGATTTTGTTTCTAATCAACCATGTAAGTCACTTTCACCTATTAGAGTCACTTTGGCAGCTTATAAGAGTCACTTTCCACCATATATACAACAATTAACATGTTAACATCATATACATCCAAGTTCACATCCTTTTACCACCTATTAATGCCACTTTCATACAAGTTAATTTTGTACCACATTTTGGCTCTAATCAACCATGTAAGTCACTTTTCACCATATTAGAGTCACTTTGCAACCCTATAAGAGTCACTTGCCACCATATATTGATACAATTAAAATGTTAACATCATGTACATGCAATTAGACATCCTTTAACCACCTCTTGGTACCCCTTTCCTACAAGTCAATTTTGACCAACATTTTGGCTCTAATCAATCATGTAAGTGACTTCTCACCATATTAGAGTTACTTTGCACCTTATAAGAGTCTCTTGCCATCATATATTGGTACAATTAATATGTTAACATCATGTACATGCAATTTGAAATCCTTTTACCACCTCTTAGTGCCACATTCATACAAGTCAATTTTGGTCCACATTCTGGTTCTAAATAATCATGTAAGTCACTTTCACCATATTAGAGTCATTTTGCACCCTATATGAGTCACTTTTCACAATCTATATGTATAATTAACATGTTAACATCATATACATCCAATTTGACATCTTTTACTACCTATTAGTTCCACTTTCATACAGGTCAATTTTGTTCCACATTTTGGTTCTAATCAACCATGTAAGTCACTTTTCACCATATATACAACAAATAACATGTTAACAACATTTACATCCAATTTGACATCCTTTTACCACCTTTAATGCCACTTTCATACAAGTTATTTTATTCCACATTTTGTCTCTAATCAACCATGTAAATTCACTTTTCACCATATTAGAGTCACTTTGCACCCTATAAGAGAAACTTTCCCCATTATTGATACAATTAACATGTTAACATCATGTATATGCAATTAAAACATCCTTTAACCACCTTTTGGTACCCCTTTCCTACGAGTCAATTTTGGGCCACATTTTGGCTCTAATCAATCATGTAGTGACTTATCACCATATTAGAGTCACTTTGCACCTTATAAGAGTCACTTGCCATATATATTGGTACAATAACATGTTACCATCATATACATCTAATTAGAAATCCTTTTACCACCTATAGTGCCACATTCATACAAGTCAATTTTGGTCCGCATTTTGGTTATAATTAACTATGTAAGTCACTTTTCACCATATTAGGGTCATTTTGCACCTATACGAGTAACTTTCCACCATATATTTATACAATTAATATGTTAACATCATATACATCCGAATTGACATCCTTTACCATCTCTTAATTCCACTTTCATACAGGTCAATTTGTTCCACATTTTGGTTCTAATAAACCATGTAAGTCACTTTTCACCATATTAGAGTCACTTTGCACCCTATAAGAGTCACTTTCCACCATATATAAACAATTAACATGTTAACATCATATACATCCATTTGACATCCTTTTACTACCTATTAATGCCACTTTCATACAAGTTAATTTTATTCCACATTTTGGCTCTAATCAACCATATAAGTCACTTTTCACCATATTGAGTCAACTTGCACCCTATAAGAATCACTTTCCCCATATATTGATACAATTGACATGTTAACATCATGTACATGCAATTAAACATCCTTTAACCACCTTTTGGTACCCCTTTCCTACAAGTAAATTTTGGGCCACATTTTGGCTCTAATCAATGATGTAAGTGGCTTATCACCATATTAGAGTCACTTTGCATCTTAAAAGAGTAATTTGCCATCATATATTGGTACAATTAACATGTTAACATCATATACATTCAATTAGAAATCCTTTTACCATTTCTTAGTGCCACATTAATACAAGTCAATTTTGGTCCACATTTTGGTTCTAATTAACCATGTAAGTCACTTTTCACCATATTAGGGTCATTTTGCACCCTATATGAGTCACTTTCCACCATATATTTATACAATTAACATGTTAACATCATATACATCCGAATTGACATCCTTTTACCACCTCTTAATTCCACTTTCATACAGGTCAATTTTGTTCCACATTTTGGTTCTAATCAATCATGTAAGTCACTTTTCAACATATTAGAGTCACTTTGCACCTTATAAGAGTCACTTTCCACCATATATACAACAATTAACATGTTAACATCATATAAATCCAATTTCACATCCTCTTACCACCTACTAAAGCCACTTTCATACAAGTTAAGTTTGTACCATATTTTGGCTCTAATCAACCATGTAAGTCACTTTTCACCATATTAGAGTCACTTTGCACCCTATAAGAGTCACTTTCCACCATATATACAACAATTAACATGTTAACAACATATACATCCAATTTGACATCCTTTTACCACCTATAATGCCACTTTCATACAAGTTAATTTTATTCCACATTTTGGCTTTAATCAACCATATAAGTCACTTTTCACCATATTAGAGTCACTTTGCACCCTATAATATATTAATACAATTAACATGTTAACATCATGTACATGCAATTAAACATCCTTTAACTACCTTTTGGTACTCCTTTCCTACAACTCAATTTTGGGCCACAATTTGGCTCTAATCAATCGTGTAAGTGACTTATCACCATATTAGAGTCACTTTGCACCTTATAAGAGTCATTTGCCATCATATATTGGTATAATTAACATGTTAACATCGTATACGTCCAATTAGAAATCCTTTTACCACCTTTTAGTGCCACATTCATACAAGTCAATTTTGGTCCTAATTAACCATGTACAGTAAGTCACTTTTCACCATATTAGGGTCATTTTGCACCCTATATGAGTCACTTTCCACCATGTATTTATACAATTAACATGTTAACATCATATACATCCGAATTGACATACTTTTACCACCTCTTGATTCCACTTTCATACAAATCAATTTTGTTTCAGATTTTGTTTCTAATCACCATGTAAGTCACTTTTCACCTTATTAGAGTCACTTTGGAGCTTATAAGAGTCACTTTCCACCATATACAATAATTAACATGTTAATACATCCAAGTTCACATCCTTTTACCTCCTATTAATGCCACTTTCATACAAGTAAATTTTGTACCATATTTTGGCTCTAATCAACCATGAAGTCACTTTTCACCATATTAGAGTCACTTTGCACCCTATAAGAGTCACTTGCCACCATATTGATACAATTAACATGTTAACATCATGTACATGCAATTAGACATCCTTTAACCACCTCTTGGTACCCCTTTCCTACAAGTCAATTTTGACCAACATTTTGGCTCTAATCAATCATGTAAGTGACTTCTCACCATATTAGAGTTACTTTGCACCTTATAAGAGTCTCTTGCTATCATATATTGGTACAATTAATATGTTAACATCATGTACATGCAATTTGAAATCCTTTTACCACCTCTTAGTGCCATTCATACAAGTCAATTTTGGTCCACATTCTGGTTCTAAATAACCATGTAAGTCACTTTTCACCATATTAGAGTCATTTTGCACCCATGAGTCACTTTTCACAATCTATATGTAATTAACATGTTAACATCATATACATCCAATTGACATCTTTTACTACCTATTATTTCCACTTTCATACAGGTCAATTTTGTTCCACATTTTGGTTCTAATCAACCATGTAAGTCACTTTTCACTATATATACAACAATTAACATGTTAACAACATTTACATCCAATTTCACATCCTTTTACCACCTATTAATGCCACTTTCATACAAGTTAATTTTATTCCACATTTTGTCTCTAATCAACCATGTAAATTCACTTTTCACCATATTAGAGTCACTTTGCACCCTATAAGAGAAACTTTCCCCATATATTGATACAATTAACATGTTAACATCATGTATATGCAATTAAACATCCTTTAACCACCTTTTGGTACCCTTTCCTACGAGTCAATTTTGGGCCACATTTTGGCTCTAATCAATCATGTAGTGATTATCACCATATTAGAGTCACTTTGCACCTTATAAGAGTCACTTGCCATCATATATTGGTACAAAAACATGTTACCATCATATACATCTAATTAGAAATCCTTTCACCATATTAGGGTCATTGTGCACCTTATATGAGTCACTTTCCACCATATATTTATACAATTAACATGTTAACATCATATACATCTGAATTGACATCCTTTTACCACCTCTTAATACCACTTTCATACAGGTCAATTTTGTTCCACATTTTGGTTCTAATCAAACATGTAAGTCACTTTTCACCATATTGGAGTCACTTTGCACCTTATAAGAGTCACTTTCCACCATATATACAACAATTACATGTTAACATCATATACATCCAATTTCACATCCTCTTACCACCTATTAAACCCACTTTCATACAAGTTAATTTTGTACCATATTTTGGCTTTAATCAACCATGTAAGTCACTTTTCACCATATTAGAGTCACTTTGCACCCTATATGAGTCACTTTCCACCATATATACAACAATAACATGTTAACATCATATACATCCAATTTGACATCCTTTTACCACCTATTAATGCCACTTTCATACAAGTTAATTTTATTCCACATTTTGGCTCTAAAACCATATAAGTCACTTTTCACCATATTAGAGTCACTTTGCACCCTATAATATATTAATACAATTAACATGTTAACATCATGTACATGCAATTAAACATCCTTTAACCACCTTTTGGTACTCCTTTCCTACAAGTCAATTTTGGACCACATTTTGGCTCTAATCAATCATGTAAGTGACTTATCACCATATGAGTCAGTTTGTACCTTATAAGAGTCACTTGCCATCATATATTGGTAAAATTAACATGTTAACTTCGTATACGTCCAATTAGAAATCCTTTTACCACCTCTTCGTGCCACATTCATACAAGTCAATTTTGGTCCACATTTGGTTCTAATTAACCATGTAAGTCACTTTTCACCATATTAGGGTCATTTTGCACACTATATGAGTCACTTTCCACCATGTATTTATACAAAACATGTTAACATCATATACATCCGAATTGACATCCTTTACCACCTCTTGATTCCACTTTCATACAGGTCAATTTTGTTTCAGATTTTGTTTCTAATCAACCATGTAAGTCACGTTTCACCTTATTAGAGTCACTTTTCACCTATAAGAGTCACTTTCCACCATATATACACAATTAACATGTTAACATCATATACATCCAATTTCACATCCTTTTACCACTTATTAATGCCAATTTCATACAAGTTAATTTGTACCACATTTTGGATCTATTTAACCATGCAAGTCACTTTTCACCATATTAGAGTCACTTTGCACCCTAAGAGTCACTTGCCACATATATTGATATAATTAACATGTTAACATCATGTACATGCAATTAGACATCCTTTAACCACCTCTTGGTACCCCTTTCCTACAAGTAAATTTTGACCAACATTTTGGCTCTAATCAATCATGTAAGTGACTTCTCACCATATTAGAGTCACTTTGCATCTTAAAGAGTCATTTGCCATCATATATTGGTACAATTAACATGTTAACATCATATACATCCAATTAGAAATCCTTTTACCACTTCTTAGTGCCACATTATACAAGTCAATTTTGGTCCACGTTTTGGTTATATTACCATGTAAGTCACTTTTCACCATATTAGGGTCATTTTGCACCCTATGAGTCACTTTCCACCATTATTTATACAATTAACATGTTAACATCATATACATCCGAATTGACATCCTTTTACCACCTCTTAATTCAACTTTCATACAGGTCAATTTTGTTCCACATTTTGGTTCTAATCAAACATGTAAGTCACTTTTCACCATATTAGAGTCACTTTGCACCTTATAAGAGTCACTTTCCACCATAAATACAACAATTAACATGTTAACATCATACATCCAATTTCACATCCTCTTACCACCTATTAAAGCCACTTTCATACAAGTTAAGTTTGTACCAATTTGGCTCTAATCAACCATGTAAGTCACTTTTCACCATATTAGAGTCACTTTGCACCCTATAAGAGTCACTTTCCACCATATATACAATAATTAACATGTTAACATCATATACATCCAATTTGACATCCTTTTACCACCTATTAATGCCACTTTCATACAAGTTAATTTTATTCCACATTTTGGCTCTAATCAACCAATAAGTCACTTTTCACCATATTAGAGTCACTTTGCACCCTATAATATATTAATACAATTAACATGTTAACATCATGTACATGCAATTAAATATCCTTTAACTACCTTTGGTACTCCTTTCCTACAACTCAATTTTGGGCCACATTTTGGCTCTAATCAATCGTGTAAGTGACTTATCACCATATTAGAGTCACTTTGCACCTTATAAGAGTCTTTTGCCATCATATATTGGTATAATTAACATGTTAACATCGTATACGTCCAAATAGAAATCCTTTTACCACCTTTAGTGCCACATTCATACAAGTCAATTTTGGCCCTAATTAACCATGTAAGTCACTTTTCACCATATTAGGGTCATTTTGCACCCTTATGAGTCACTTTCCACCATGTATTTATACAATTAACATGTAACATCATATACATCCGAATGACATACTTTATCACCTCTTGATTCCACTTTCATACAAATCAATTTTGTTTCAGATTTTGTTTCTAATCAACCATGTAAGTCACTTTTCACCTTATTAGAGTCACTTTGCAGCTTAAGAGTCACTTTCCACCATATATACAACAATTAACATGTTAACATCATATACATCCAAGTTCACTTCCTTTTACCACCTATTAATGCCATTTCATATAAGTTAATTTTGTACCACATTTTGGCTCTAATCAACCATGTAAGTCACTTTTCACCATATTAGAGTCACTTTGCACCCTATAAGAGTCACTTGCCACCATATATTGATACAATTAAAATGTAATATCATGTACATGCAATTAGACATCCTTTAACCACCTCTTGGTACCCCTTTCCTACAAGTCAATTTTGACCAACATTTTGGCTCTAATCAATCATGTAAGTGACTTCTCACCATATTAGAGTTACTTTGCACCTTTAAGAGTCTCTTGCCATCATATATTGGTACAATTAATATGTTAACATCATGTACATGCAATTTGAAATCCTTTTACCACCTCTTAGTGCCACATTCATACAAGTCATTTTGGTCCACATTCTGGTTCTAATAATCATGTAAGTCACTTTTCACCATATTAGAGTCATTTTGCACCCTATATGAGTCACTTTTCACAATCTATATGTACAATTAACATGTTAACATCAATACATCCAATTTGACATCTTTTACTACCTATTAGTTCCACTTTCATACAGGTCAATTTGTTCCACATTTTGGTTCTAATCAACCATGTAAGTCACTTTTCACCATATATACAACAATTAACATGTTAACAACATTTACATCCAATTTGACATCCTTTTACCACCTATTAATGCCACTTTCATACAAGTTAATTTTATTCCACATTTTGTCTCTAATCAACCATGTAATTCACTTTTCACCATATTAGAGTCACTTTGCACCCTATAAGAGTCACTTTCCCCATATTGATACAATTAACATGTTAACATCATATATATGCAATTAAACATCCTTTAACCACCTTTTGGTACCCCTTTCCTACGAGTCAATTTTGGGCCACATTTTGGCTCTAATCAATCATGTAGTGACTTATCACCATATTAGAGTCACTTTGCACCTTATAAGAGTCACTTGCCATCATATATTGGTACAATAACATGTTCATCATATACATCCAATTAGAAATCCTTTTACCACCTCTTAGTGCCACATTCATACAAGTCAATTTTGGTCCACATTTTGGTTATAATTAACCATGTAAGTCACTTTTCACCATATTAGGGTCATTTTGCACCCTATACGAGTCACTTTCCACCATATATTATACAATTAATATGTTAACATCATATACATCCGAATTGACATCCTTTTACCACCTCTTAATTCCACTTTCATACAGGTCAATTTTTTCCACATTTTGGTTCTAATAAACCATGTAAGTCACTTTTCACCATATTAGAGTCACTTTGCACCCTATAAGAGTCACTTTCCACCATATATACAACAATTAACATGTTAACATCATATACATCCAATTTGACATCCTTTTTACCTATTAATGCCACTTTCATACAAGTTAATTTTATTCCACATTTGGCTCTAATCAACCATATAAGTCACTTTTCACCATATTAGAGTCACTTTGCACCCTATAAGAGTCACTTTCCCCATATATTGATACAATTGACATGTTAACATCATGTACATGCAATTAAACATCCTTTACCACCTTTTGGTACCCCTTTCCTACAAGTAAATTTTGGGCCACATTTTGGCTCTAATCAATGATGTAAGTGACTTATCACCATATTAGAGTCACTTTGCACTTAAAGAGTCATTTGCCATCATATATTGGTACAATTAACATGTTAACATCATATACATCCAATTAGAAATCCTTTTACCACTTCTTAGTGCCACATTCATACAAGTCAATTTTGGTCCACATTTTGGTTATATTAACCATGTAAGTCACTTTTCACCATATTAGGGTCATTTTGCACCCTATATGAGTCACTTTCCACCATATATTTATACAATTAACATGTTAACATCATATACATCCGAATTGACATCCTTTTACCACCTCTTAATTCCACTTTCATACAGGTCAATTTTGTTCCACATTTTGGTTCTAATCAAACATGTAAGTCACTTTTCACCATATTAGAGTCACTTTGCACCTTATAAGAGTCACTTTCCACCATATATACAACAATTAACATGTTAACATCATATAATCCAATTTCACATCCTCTTACCACCTATTAAAGCCACTTTCATACAAGTTAATTTTGTACCACATTTTGGCTCTAATCAACCATGTAAGTCACTTTTCACCATATTAGAGTCACTTTGCACCCTATAAGAGTCACTTTCCACCATATATACAACATTAACATGTTAACATCATACATCCAATTTGACATCCTTTTACCACCTATTAATGCCACTTTCATACAAGTTAATTTTATTCCACATTTTGGCTCTAATCAACCAATAAGTCACTTTTCACCATATTAGAGTCACTTTGCACCCTATAATATATTAATACAATTAACATGTTAACATCATGTACATGCAATTAAACATCCTTTAACCACCTTTTGGTACCTTTCCTACAAGTCAATTTTGGGCCACATTTTGGCTCTAATCAATCATGTAAGTGACTTATCACCATATTAGAGTCACTTTGCACCTTATAAGAGTCTTGCCATCATATATTGGTATAATTAACATGTTAACATCGTATAGTCCAATTAGAAATCCTTTTACCACCTTTAGTGCCACATTCATACAAGTCAATTTTGGTCTAATTAACCATGTAAGTCACTTTTCACCATATTAGGTCATTTTGCACCCTATATGAGTCACTTTCCACCATGTATTATACAATTAACATGTTAACATCATATACATCCGAATTGACATCCTTACCACCTCTTGATTCCACTTTCATACAATCAATTTGTTCAGATTTTGTTCTAATCAACCATGTAAGTCACTTTTCACCATATTAGAGTCACTTTGCACCTTATAAGAGTCACTTTCCACCATATATACAACAATTAACATGTTAACATCATATACATCCAATTTGACATCCTTTTACCACCTATTAATGCCACTTTCATACAAGTTAATTTTATTCCACATTTTGGCTCTAATCAACCATGTAAGTCATTTTCACCATATTAGAGTCACTTTGCACCCTATAAGAGTCACTTGCCACCATATATTGATACAATTAACATGTTAACATCATGTACATGCAATTAACATCCTTTAACCACCTTTGGTACCCCTTTCCTACAAGTCAATTTTGGGCCACATTTTGGCTCTAATCAATCATGTAAGTGACTTCTCACCATATTAGAGTCACTTTGCACCTTATAAGAGTCACTTGCCATCATATATTGGTACAATTAACATGTTAACATCATATACATCCAATTAGAAATCCTTTTACCATTCTTAGTGCCACATTCATACAAGTCAATTTTGGTCCACATTTGGTTCTAATTAACATGTAAGTCACTTTTCACCATATTAGGGTCATTTTGCACCCTATATGAGTCACTTTCCACCATATTTATACAATTAACATGTTAACATCATATACATCCGAATTGACATACTTTACCACTCTTGATTCCACTTTCATACAGATCAATTTGTTTCAGATTTTGTTCTAATCAACCATGTAAGTCACTTTTCACCTTATTAGAGTCACTTTGCACTATAAGAGTCACTTTCCACCATATATACAACAATTAACATGTTAACATCATATACATCCAAGTTCACATCCTTTACCACCTATTAATGCCACTTTCATACAAGTTAATTTTGTACCACATTTTGGCTCTAATCAACCATGTAAGTCACTTTTCACCATATTAGAGTCACTTTGCACCCTATAAGAGTCACTTTCCACCATATTGATACAATTAACATGTTAACATCATGTACATGCAATTAGACATCCTTTAACCACCTTTGGTACCCCTTTCTACAAGTCAATTTTGACCAACATTTTGGCTCTAATCAATCATGTAAGTGATTTCTCACCATATTAGAGTACTTTGCACCTTATAAGAGTCTCTTGCCATCATATATTGGTACAATTAATATGTTAACATCATGTACATGCAATTTGAAATCCTTTTACCACCTCTTAGTGCCACATTCATACAAGTCAATTTTGGTCCACATTTGGTTCTAAATAACCATGTAAGTCACTTTTCACCATATTAGAGTCATTTTGCCCTATATGAGTCACTTTTCACAATCTATATGTATAATTAACATGTTAACATCATATACATCCAATTTGACATCTTTTACTACCTATTAGTTCCACTTTCATACAGGTCAATTTTGTTCCACATTTTGGTTCTAATCAACCATGTAAGTCACTTTTCACCATATATACAATAATTAACATGTTAACAACATTTAAATCCAATTTGACATCCTTTTACCACCTATTAATGCCACTTTCATACAAGTTAATTTTATTCCACATTTTGTCTATAATCAACCATGTTCACTTTTCACCATATTAGAGTCACTTTGCCCTAAAGAAGAGTCACTTCCCCATATATGATACAATTAACATGTTAACATCATGTATATGCATTAACACATATTAACACCTTTTGGTACCCTTTCCTACGAGTCATTTTGGGCCACATTTTGGCTCTAATCATGTAGTGACTTATCACCATATTAGAGTCACTTTGCACCTTATAAGAGTCACTTGCCATCATATATTCGTACAATAAACATGTTGCCATCATATACATCCAATTAGAAATCCTTTTACCACCTCTTAGTGCCACATTCATACAAGTCAATTTTGGTCCACATTTTGGTTATAATTAACTATGTAAGTCACTTTTCACCATATTAGGGTCATTTTGCACCCTATACGAGTCACTTTCCACCATATATTTATACAATTAATATGTTAACATCATATACATCCGAATTGACATCCTTTTACCACTCTTAATTCCACTTTCATACAGGTCAATTTTGTTCCACATTTTGGTTCTAATAAACCATGTAAGTCACTTTTCACCATATTAGAGTCACTTTGCACCCTATAATAGTCACTTTCCACCATATATACAACAATTAACATGTTAAAATCATATACATCCAATTTGACATCCTTTTACTACCTATTAATGCCACTTTCATTAAAGTTAATTTTATTCCACATTTTGGCTCTAATCAACCATATAAGTCACTTTCCCATATTAGAGTCACTTTGCACCCTATAAGAGTCACTTTCCCCATATATTGATACAATTGACATGTTAACATCATGTACATGCAATTAAACATCCTTTAACCACCTTTTGGTACCCCTTTCCTACAAGTAAATTTTGGGCCACATTTTGGCTCTAATCAATGATGTAAGTGACTTATCACCATATTAGAGTCACTTTGCATCTTAAAAGAGTCATTTGCCATCATATATTGGTACAATTAACATGTTAACATCATATACATCCAATTAGAAATCCTTTTACCACTTCTTAGTGCCACATTAATACAAGTCAATTTGGTCCACGTTTTGGTTATATTAACCATGTAAGTCACTTTTCACCATATTAGGGTCATTTTGCACCCTATATAAGTCACTTTCCACCATATATTTATACAATTAACATGTTAACATCATATACATCCGAATTGACATCCTTTTACCACCTCTTAATTCCACTTTCATACAGGTCAATTTTGTTCCACATTTTGGTTCTAATCAAACATGTAAGTCACTTTTCACCATATTAGAGTCACTTTGCACCTTATAAGAGTTCTTTCCACCATATAAATACAACAATTAACATGTTAACATCATATAATCCAATTTCACATCCTCTTACCACCTACTAAAGCCACTTTCATACAAGTTAAGTTTGTATCACATTTTGGCTCTAATCAACCATGTAAGTCACTTTTCACCATATTAGAGTCACTTTGCACCCTATAAGAGTCACTTTCCACCATATATACAACAATTAACATGTTAACATCATATACATCCAATTTGACATCCTTTTACCACCTATTAATGCCACTTTCATACAAGTTAATTTTATTCCACATTTTGGCTCTAATCAACCAATAAGTCACTTTTCACCATATTAGAGTCACTTTGCACCCTATAATATATTAATACAATTAACATGTTAACATCATGTACATGCAATTAAACATCCTTTAACTACCTTTTGGTACTCCTTTCCTACAACTCAATTTTGGGCCACATTTGGCTCTAATCAATCGTGTAAGTGACTTATCACCATATTAGAGTCACTTTGCACCTTATAAGAGTCTTTTGCCATCATATATTGGTATAATTAACATGTTAACATCGTATACGTCCAAAGAAATCCTTTTACCACCTTTTAGTGCCACATTCATACAAGTCAATTTTGGCCGTAATTAACCATGTAAGTCACTTTTCACCATATTAGGGTCATTTTGCACCCTATATGAGTCACTTTCCACCATGTATTTATACAATTAACATGTTAACATCATATACATCCGAATTGACATACTTTATCACCTCTTGATTCCACTTTCATACAAATCAATTTTGTTTCAGATTTTGTTTCTAATCACCATGTAAGTCACTTTTCACCTTATTAGAGTCACTTTGCAGCTTATAAGAGTCACTTTCCACCATATATACAACAATTAACATGTTAACATCATATACATCCAAGTTCACATCCTTTTACCACCTATTAATGCCACTTTCATACAAGTTAATTTTGTACCACATTTTGGCTCTAATCAACCATGTAAGTCACTTTTCACCATATTAGAGTCACTTTGCACCCTATAAGAGTCACTTGCCACCATATATTGATACAATTAAATGTTAACATCATGTACATGCAATTAGACATCCTTTAACCACCTCTTGGTACCCCTTTCCTACAAGTCAATTTTGACCAACATTTTGGCTCTAATCAATCATGTAAGTGACTTCTCACCATATTAGAGTTACTTTGCACCTTATAAGAGTCTCTTGCCATCATATTGGTACAATTAATATGTTAACATCATGTACATGCAATTTGAAATCCTTTTACCACCTCTTAGTGCCACATTCATACAAGTCAATTTTGGTCCACATTCTGGTTCAAAATCATGTAAGTCACTTTTCACCATATTAGAGTCATTTGCACCCTATATGAGTCACTTTTCACAATCTATATGTATAATTAACATGTTAACATCATATACATCCAATTTGACATCTTTTACTACTATTAGTTCCACTTTCATACAGGTCAATTTTGTTCCACATTTTGGTTCTAATCAACCATGTAAGTCACTTTTCACCATATATACAACAAATAACATGTTAACAACATTTACATCCAATTTGACATCCTTTTACCACCTATTAATGCCACTTTCATACAAGTTAATTTTATTCCACATTTTGTCTCTAATCAACCATGTAAATTCACTTTTCACCATATTAGAGTCACTTTGCACCCTATAAGAGAAACTTTCCCCATATATTGATACAATTAACATGTTAACATCATGTATATGCAATTAAACATCCTTTAACCACCTTTGGTACCCCTTTCCTACGAGTCAATTTTGGGCCACATTTTGGCTCTAATCAATCATGTAGTGACTTATCACCATATTAGAGTCACTTTGCACCTTATAAGAGTCACTTGCCATCATATATTGGTACAAAAACATGTTACCATCATATACATCTAATTAAATCCTTTTACCACCTCATAGTGCCACATTCATACAAGTCAATTTTGGTCCGCATTTGGTTATATTAACTATGTAAGTCACTTTTCACCATATTAGGTCATTTTGCACCCTATACGAGTACTTTCCACCATATATTATACAATTAATATGTTAACATCATATACATCCGAATTGACATCCTTTTACCATCTCTTAATTCCACTTTCATACAGGTCAATTTTGTTCCACATTTTGGTTCTAATAAACCATGTAAGTCACTTTTCACCATATTAGAGTCACTTTGCACCCTATAAGAGTCACTTTCCACCATATATACAACAATTAACATGTTAACATCATATACATCCAATTTGACATCCTTTACTACCTATTAATGCCACTTTCATACAAGTTAATTTTATTCCACATTTTGGCTCTAATCAACCATATAAGTCACTTTTCACCATATTTGAGTCACTTTGCACCCTATAAGATCACTTTCCCCATTATTGATACAATTGACATGTTAACATCATGTACATGCAATTAAACATCCTTTAACCACCTTTTGGTACCCCTTTCCTACAAGTAAATTTTGGGCCACATTTTGGCTCTAATCAATGATGTAAGTGGCTTATCACCATATTAGAGTCACTTTGCATCTTAAAGAGTAATTTGCCATCATATATTGGTACAATTAACATGTTAACATCATATACATTCAATTAGAAATCCTTTTACCATTCTTAGTGCCACATTAATACAAGTCAATTTTGGTCCACATTTTGGTTCTAATTAACCATGTAAGTCACTTTTCACCATATTAGGGTCATTTTGCACCCTATATGAGTCACTTTCCACCATATATTTATACAATTAACATGTTAACATCATATACATCCGAATTGACATCCTTTTACCACCTCTTAATTCCACTTTCATACAGGTCAATTTTGTTCCACATTTTGGTTCTAATCAATCATGTAAGTCACTTTTCACATATTAGAGTCACTTTGCACCTTATAAGAGTCACTTTCCACCATATATACAACAATTAACATGTTAACATCATATAAATCCAATTTCACATCCTCTTACCACCTACTAAGCCACTTTCATACAAGTTAAGTTTGTACCATTTTGGCTCTAATCAACCATGTAAGTCATTTTCACCATATTAGAGTCACTTTGCACCCTATAAGAGTCACTTTCCACCATATATACAACAATTAACATGTTAACACATATACATCCAATTTGACATCCTTTTACCACCTATTAATGCCACTTTCATACAAGTTAATTTTATTCCACATTTTGGCTTTAATCAACCATATAAGTCACTTTTCACCATATTAGAGTCACTTTGCACCCTATAATATATTAATACAATTAACATGTTAACATCATGTACATGCAATTAAACATCCTTTAACTACCTTTGGTACTCCTTTCCTACAACTCAATTTTGGGCCACAATTTGGCTCTAATCAATCGTGTAAGTGACTTCACCATATTAGAGTCACTTTGCACCTTATAAGAGTCATTTGCCATCATATTGGTATAATTAACATGTTAACATCGTATACGTCCAATTAGAAATCCTTTTACCACCTTTTAGTGCCACATTCATACAAGTCAATTTTGGTCCTAATTAACCATGTAAGTCACTTTTCACCATATTAGGTCATTTTTGCACCCTATATGAGTCACTTTCCACCATGTATTATACAATTAACATGTTAACATCATATACATCCGAATTGACATACTTTTACCACCTCTTGATTCCACTTTCATACAAATCAATTTTGTTTCAGATTTTGTTTCTAATCAACCATGTAAGTCACTTTTCACCTTATTAGAGTCACTTTGGAGCTTATAAGAGTCACTTTCCACCATATATACAATAATTAACATGTTAATACATCCAAGTTCACATCCTTTTACCTCCTATTAATGCCACTTTCATACAAGTAAATTTTGTACCATATTTTGGCTCTAATCAATGTAAGTCACTTTTCACCATATTAGAGTCACTTTGCACCCTATAGAGTCACTTGCCACCATATATTGATACAATTAACATGTTAACATCATGTACATGCAATTAGACATCCTTTAACCACCTCTTGGTACCCCTTTCCTACAAGTCAATTTTGACCAACATTTTGGCTCTAATCAATCATGTAAGTGACTTCTCACCATATTAGAGTTACTTTGCACCTTATAAGAGTCTCTTGCTATCATATATTGGTACAATTAATATGTTAACATCATGTACATGCAATTTGAAATCCTTTTACCACCTCTTAGTGCCATATTCATACAAGTCAATTTTGGTCCACATTCTGGTTCTAAATAACCATGTAAGTCACTTTTCACCATATTAGAGTCATTTTGCACCCTATATGAGTCACTTTTCACAATCTATATGTATAATTAACATGTTAACATCATATACATCCAATTGACATCTTTTACTACCTATTATTTCCACTTTCATACAGGTCAATTTTGTTCCACATTTTGGTTCTAATCAACCATGTAAGTCACTTTTCACTATATACAACAATTAACATGTTAACAACATTTACATCCAATTTCACATCCTTTTACCACCTATTAATGCCACTTTCATACAAGTTAATTTTATTCCACATTTTGTCTCTAATCAACCATGTAAATTCACTTTTCACCATATTAGAGTCACTTTGCACCCTATAAGAGAAACTTTCCCCATATATTGATACAATTAACATGTTAACATCATGTATATGCAATTAAACATCCTTTAACCACCTTTTGGTACCCCTTTCCTACGAGTCAATTTTGGGCCACATTTTGGCTCTAATCAATCATGTAGTGACTTATCACCATATTAGAGTCACTTTGCACCTTATAAGAGTCACTTGCCATCATATATTGGTACAATAAACATGTTACCATCATATACATCTAATTAGAAATCCTTTCACCATATTAGGGTCATTGTGCACCTTATATGAGTCACTTTCCACCATATATTTATACAATTAACATGTTAACATCATATACATCTGAATTGACATCCTTTTACCACCTCTTAATACCACTTTCATACAGGTCAATTTTGTTCCACATTTTGGTTCTAATCAAACATGTAAGTCACTTTTCACCATATTGGAGTCACTTTGCACCTTATAAGAGTCACTTTCCACCATATATACAACAATTAACATGTTAACATCATATACATCCAATTTCACATCCTCTTACCACCTATTAAACCCACTTTCATACAAGTTAATTTTGTACATATTTTGGCTTTAATCAACCATGTAAGTCACTTTTCACCATATTAGAGTCACTTTGCACCCTATATGAGTCACTTTCCACCATATATACAACAATAAACATGTTAACATCATATACATCCAATTTGACATCCTTTTACCACCTATTAATGCCACTTTCATACAAGTTAATTTTATTCCACATTTTGGCTCTAATCAACCATATAAGTCACTTTTCACCATATTAGAGTCACTTTGCACCCTATAATATATTAATACAATTAACATGTTAACATCATGTACATGCAATTAAACATCCTTTAACCACCTTTTGGTACTCCTTTCCTACAAGTCAATTTTGGACCACATTTTGGCTCTAATCAATCATGTAAGTGACTTATCACCATATTAGAGTCAGTTTGTACCTTATAAGAGTCACTTGCCATCATATATTGGTAAAATTAACATGTTAACTTCGTATACGTCCAATTAGAAATCCTTTTACCACCTCTTCGTGCCACATTCATACAAGTCAATTTTGGTCCACATTTTGGTTCTAATTAACCATGTAAGTCACTTTTCACCATATTAGGGTCATTTTGCACACTATATGAGTCACTTTCCACCATGTATTTATACAATTAACATGTTAACATCATATACATCCGAATTGACATCCTTTTACCACCTCTTGATTCCACTTTCATACAGGTCAATTTTGTTTCAGATTTTGTTTCTAATCAACCATGTAAGTCACGTTTCACCTTATTAGAGTCACTTTTCACCTTATAAGAGTCACTTTCCACCATATATACAACAATTAACATGTTAACATCATATACATCCAATTTCACATCCTTTTACCACTTATTAATGCCAATTTCATACAAGTTAATTTTGTACCACATTTTGGATCTATTTAACCATGCAAGTCACTTTTCACCATATTAGAGTCACTTTGCACCCTATAAGAGTCACTTGCCACCATATATTGATATAATTAACATGTTAACATCATGTACATGCAATTAGACATCCTTTAACCACCTCTTGGTACCCCTTTCCTACAAGTAAATTTTGACCAACATTTTGGCTCTAATCAATCATGTAAGTGACTTCTCACCATATTAGAGTCACTTTGCATCTTAAAGAGTCATTTGCCATCATATATTGGTACAATTAACATGTTAACATCATATACATCCAATTAGAAATCCTTTTACCACTTCTTAGTGCCACATTATACAAGTCAATTTTGGTCCACGTTTTGGTTCTATAACCATGTAAGTCACTTTTCACCATATTAGGGTCATTTTGCACCCTATATGAGTCACTTTCCACCATATATTTATACAATTAACATGTTAACATATACATCCGAATTGACATCCTTTTACCACCTCTTAATTCAACTTTCATACAGGTCAATTTTGTTCCACATTTTGGTTCTAATCAAACATGTAAGTCACTTTTCACCATATTAGAGTCACTTTGCACCTTATAAGAGTCACTTTCCACCATATAAATACAACAATTAACATGTTAACATCATATACATCCAATTTCACATCCTCTTACCACCTATTAAAGCCACTTTCATACAAGTTTTGTACCATATTTGGCTCTAATCAACCATGTAAGTCACTTTTCACCATATTAGAGTCACTTTGCACCCTATAAGAGTCACTTTCCACCATATATACAATAATTAACATGTTAACATCATATACATCCAATTTGACATCCTTTTACCACCTATTAATGCCACTTTCATACAAGTTAATTTTATTCCACATTTTGGCTCTAATCAACCAATAAGTCACTTTTCACCATATTAGAGTCACTTTGCACCCTATAATATATTAATACAATTAACATGTTAACATCATGTACATGCAATTAAATATCCTTTAACTACCTTTTGGTACTCCTTTCCTACAACTCAATTTTGGGCCACATTTTGGCTCTAATCAATCGTGTAAGTGACTTCACCATATTAGAGTCACTTTGCACCTTATAAGAGTCTTTTGCCATCATATATTGGTATAATTAACATGTTAACATCGTATACGTCCAAATAGAAATCCTTTTACCACCTTTTAGTGCCACATTCATACAAGTCAATTTTGGCCCTAATTAACCATGTAAGTCACTTTTCACCATATTAGGGTCATTTTGCACCCTATATGAGTCACTTTCCACCATGTATTTATACAATTAACATGTTAACATCATATACATCCGATGACATACTTTATCACCTCTTGATTCCACTTTCATACAAATCAATTTGTTTCAGATTTGTTTCTAATCAACCATGTAAGTCACTTTTCACCTTATTAGAGTCACTTTGCAGCTTATAAGAGTCACTTTCCACCATATATACAACAATTAACATGTTAACATCATATACATCCAAGTTCACTTCCTTTTACCACCTATTAATGCCACTTTCATATAAGTTAATTTTGTACCACATTTTGGCTCTAATCAACCATGTAAGTCACTTTTCACCATATTAGAGTCACTTTGCACCCTATAAGAGTCACTTGCCACCATATATTGATACAATTAAAATGTTATCATGTACATGCAATTAGACATCCTTAACCACCTCTTGGTACCCCTTTCCTACAAGTCAATTTTGACCAACATTTTGGCTCTAATCAATCATGTAAGTGACTTCACCATATTAGAGTTACTTTGCACCTTATAAGAGTCTCTTGCCATCATATATTGGTACAATTATATGTTAACATCATGTACATGCAATTTGAAATCCTTTACCACCTCTAGTGCCACATTCATACAAGTCAATTTTGGTCCACATTCTGGTTCTAATCATTAAGTCACTTTCACCATATTAGAGTCATTTTGCACCCTATATGAGTCACTTTTCACAATCTATATGTACAATTAACATGTTAACATCATATACATCCAATTTGACATCTTTTACTACCTATTAGTTCCACTTTCATACAGGTCAATTTTGTTCCACATTTTGGTTCTAATCAACCATGTAAGTCACTTTTCACCATATATACAACATTAACATGTTAACAACATTTACATCCAATTTGACATCCTTTTACCACCTATTAATGCCACTTTCATACAAGTTAATTTTATTCCACATTTTGTCTCTAATCAACCATGTAATTCACTTTTCACCATATTAGAGTCACTTTGCACCCTATAAGAGTCACTTTCCCCATATATTGATACAATTAACATGTTAACATCATATATGCAATTAAACATCCTTTAACCACCTTTTGGTACCCCTTTCCTACGAGTCAATTTTGGGCCACATTTTGGCTCTAATCAATCATGTATGACTTATCACCATATTAGAGTCACTTTGCACCTTATAAGAGTCACTTGCCATCATATATTGGTACATAACATGTTGCCATCATACATCCAATTAGAAATCCTTTTACCACCTCTTAGTGCCACATTCATACAAGTCAATTTTGGTCCACATTTTGGTTATAATTAACTATGTAAGTCACTTTTCACCATATTAGGGTCATTTTGCACCCTATACGAGTCACTTTCCACCATATATTTATACAATTAATATGTTAACATCATATACATCCGAATTGACATCCTTTTACCACCTCTTAATTCCACTTTCATACAGGTCAATTTTATTCCACATTTTGGTTCTAATAACCATGTAAGTCACTTTTCACCATATTAGAGTCACTTTGCACCCTATAAGAGTCACTTTCCACCATATATACAACAATTACATGTTAACATCATATACATCCAATTTGACATCCTTTTACTACCTATTAATGCCACTTTCATACAAGTTAATTTTATTCCACATTTTGGCTCTAATCACCATATAAGTCACTTTTCACCATATTAGAGTCACTTTGCACCCTATAAGAGTCACTTTCCCCATATATTGATACAATTGACATGTTAACATCATGTACATGCAATTAAACATCTTTAACCACCTTTTGGTACCCCTTTCCTACAAGTAAATTTTGGGCCACATTTTGGCTCTAATCAATGATGTAAGTGACTTATCACCATATTAGAGTCACTTTGCATCTTAAAGAGTCATTGCCATCATATATTGGTACAATTAACATGTTAACATCATATACATCCAATTAGAAATCCTTTTACCACTTCTTAGTGCCACATTATACAAGTCAATTTTGGTCCACGTTTTGGTTATATTACCATGTAAGTCACTTTTCACCATATTAGGGTCATTTTGCACCCTATATGAGTCACTTTCCACCATATATTTATACAATTAACATGTTAACATCATATACATCCGAATTGACATCCTTTTACCACCTCTTAATTCCACTTTCATACAGGTCAATTTTGTTCCACATTTTGGTTCTAATCAAACATGTAAGTCACTTTTCACCATATTAGAGTCACTTTGCACCTTATAAGAGTCACTTTCCACCATATATAACAACAATTAACATGTTAACATCAATAATCCAATTTCACATCTTACCACCTACTAAAGCCACTTTCATACAAGTTAAGTTGTACCACATTTGGGTCTCTAATCAACCATGTAGTCACTTTTCACCATATTAGATCACTTTGCACCCTAGAAGATCACTTTCCCACCATATATACACAATTAACATGTTAACATCATATACATCCAATTTGACATCCTTTTAACCACCTATTAATGCCACTTTCATACAAGTTAATTTTATCCACATTTTGGCTCTAATCAACCAATAAGTCACTTTCACCATATTAGAGTCACTTTGCACCCTATATATATTATACAATTAACATGTTAACATCATGTACATGCAATTAAACATCCTTTAACTACCTTTTGGTACTCCTTTCCTACAACTCAATTTTGGGCCACATTTTGGCTCTAATCAATCGTGTAAGTGACTTATCACCATATTAGAGTCACTTTGCACCTTATAAGAGTCTTTTGCCATCATATATTGGTATAATTAACATGTTAACATCGTATACGTCCAAATAGAAATCCTTTTACCACCTTTTAGTGCCACATTCATACAAGTCAATTTTGGTCCTAATTAACCATGTAAGTCACTTTTCACCATATTAGGGTCATTTTGCACCCTATAAGATCACTTTCCACCATGTATTTATACAATTAACATGTTAACATCATATACATCCGAATTGACATCTTTACACCTCTTGATTCCACTTTCATACAAATCAATTTTGTTTCAGATTTTGTTTCTAATCAACCATGTAAGTCACTTTTCACCTTATTAGAGTCACTTTGCACTTATAGTCACTTTCCACCATATATACAACAATTAACATGTTAACATCATATACATCCAATTCACATCCTTTTACCACCTATTAATGCCACTTTCATACAAGTTAATTTTTGTACCACATTTTGGCTCTAATCAACCATGTAAGTCACTTTTCACCATATTAGAGTCACTTTGCACCCTATAAGAGTCACTTGCCACCATATATTGATACAATTAAATGTTAACATCATGTACATGCAATTAACATCCTTTAAACCACCTCTTGGTACCCCTTTCCTACAAGTCAATTTGACCAACATTTTGGCTCTAATCAATCATGTAAGTGACTTCTCACCATATTAGAGTTACTTTGCACCTTATAAGAGTCTCTTGCCATCATATATTGTACAATTAACATGTTACATCATATACATCCAATTAGAAATCCTTTTACCATTCTTAGTGCCACATTAATACAAGTCAATTTTGGTCCACATTTTGGTCCTAATTAACTATGTAAGTCACTTTTCCCAGATTAGGGTCTTTTGCACCCTATATGAGTCATTTTCCACCAGGTATTTATACAAGTAACATTGTAACATCATATACATCCGAATTGACATACTTTACCACCTCTTGATTCCACTTTCATACAGATCAATTTTGTTTCAGATTTTGTTCTAATCAACCATGTAAGTCACTTATTTCACCTTATAGAGTCCACTTTGCAGCTTATAAGATTCACTTTCCACATATATACAACAATTAACATGTTAACATCATATACATCCAGTTCACATCCTTTTACCACCTATTAATGCCACTTTCATACAAGTTAATTTTGTACCACATTTGGCTCTAATCAACCATGTAAGTCACTTTTCACCATATTAGAGTCACTTGCACCCTATAAGAGTCACTTTCCACCATATTTGATACAATTAACATGTTAACATCATGTACATGCAATTAGACATCCTTTAACCACCTCTTGGTACCCCTTTCCTACAAGTCAATTTTGACCAACATTTTCGCTCTAATCAATCATGTAAGTGATTCTCACCATATTAGAGTTACTTTGCACCTTATAAGAGTCTCTTGCCATCATATATTGGTACAATTAATATGTTAACATCATGTACATGCAATTTGAAATCCTTTTACCACCTCTTAGTGCCACATTCATACAAGTCAATTTTGGTCCACATTCTGGTTCTAAATAACCATGTAAGTCACTTTTCACCATATTAGAGTCATTTTGCACCCTATATGAGTCACTTTTCACATCTATATTTAATTAACATGTTAACATCATATACATCCATTGACATCTTTTACTACCTATGTTCCACTTTCATACAGGTCAATTTTGTTCCACATTTTGGTTCTAATCAACCATGTAAGTCACTTTTCACCATATACAACTAATTAACATGTTAACAACATTTAAATCCAATTTGACATCCTTTTACCACCTATTAATGCCACTTTCATACAAGTTAATTTTATTCCACATTTTCTCTAATCAACCATGTAAATTCACTTTTCACCATATTAGAGTCACTTTGCACCCTATAAGAGTCACTTTCCCCATATATTGATACAATTAACATGTTAACATCATATATATGCAATTAAACATCCTTTAACCACCTTTTGGTACCCTTTTCCTACGAGTCAATTTTGGGCCACATTTGGCTCTAATCAATCATGTAGTGACTTATCACCATATTAGAGTCACTTTGCACCTTATAAGAGTCACTTGCCATCATATATTGGTACAATAAACATGTTGCCATCATATACATCCAATTAGAAATCCTTTTACCACCTCTTAGTGCCACATTCATACAAGTCAATTTTCCACATTTTGGTTATAATTAACTATGTAAGTCACTTTTCACCATATTAGGGTCATTTTGCACCCTATACGAGTCACTTTCCACCATATATTTATACAATTAATATGTTAACATCATATACATCCGAATTGACATCCTTTTACCACCTCTTAATTCCACTTTCATACAGGTCAATTTTGTTCCACATTTTGGTTCTAATAAACCATGTAAGTCACTTTTCACCATATTAGAGTCACTTTGCACCCTATAATAGTCACTTTCCACCATATATACAACAATTAACATGTTAAATCATATACATCCAATTTGACATCCTTTTACTACCTATTAATGCCACTTTCATAAAGTTAATTTTATTCCACATTTTGGCTCTAATCAACCATATAAGTCACTTTTCCCATATTAGAGTCACTTTGCACCCTATAAGAGTCACTTTCCCCATATATTGATACAATTGACATGTTAACATCATGTACATGCAATTAAACATCCTTTAACCACCTTTTGGTACCCCTTTCCTACAAGTAATTTTGGGCCACATTTTGGCTCTAATCAATGATGTAAGCTTATCACCATATTAGAGTCACTTTGCATCTTAAAAGAGTCATTTGCCATCATATATTGGTACAATTAACATGTTAACATCATATACATCCAATTAGAAATCCTTTTACCACTTCTTAGTGCCACATTAATACAAGTCAATTTTGGTCCACGTTTTGGTTATATTAACCATGTAAGTCACTTTTCACCATATTAGGGTCATTTTGCACCCTATATAAGTCACTTTCCACCATATATTTATACAATTAACATGTTAACATCATATCATCCGAATTGACATCCTTTTACCACCTCTTAATTCCACTTTCATACAGGTCAATTTTGTTCCACATTTTGGTTCTAATCAACATGTAAGTCACTTTTCACCATATTAGAGTCACTTTGCACCTTATAAGAGTCTCTTTCCACCATATAAATACAACAATTAACTGTTAACATCATATAAATCCAATTTCACATCCTCTTACCACCTACTAAAGCCACTTTCATACAAGTTAAGTTTGTATCACATTTTGGCTCTAATCAACCATGTAAGTCACTTTTCACCATATTAGAGTCACTTTGCACCCTATAAGAGTCACTTTCCACCATATATACAACAATTAACATGTTAACATCATATACATCCAATTTGACATCCTTTTACCACCTATTAATGCCACTTTCATACAAGTTAATTTTATTCCACATTTTGGCTCTAATCAACCAAATACTTTTCACCATATTAGAGTCACTTTGCACCCTATAATATATTATACAATTAACATGTTAACATCATGTACATGCAATTAAACATCCTTTAACTACCTTTTGGTACTCCTTTCCTACAACTCAATTTTGGGCCACATTTTGGCTCTAATCAATCGTGTAAGTGACTTATCACCATATTAGAGTCACTTTGCACCTTATAAGAGTCTTTGCCATCATATATTGGTATAATTAACATGTTAACATCGTATACGTCCAAAGAAATCCTTTTACCACCTTTTAGTGCCACATTCATACAAGTCAATTTTGGCCGTAATTAACCATGTAAGTCACTTTTCACCATATTAGGGTCATTTTGCACCCTATATGAGTCACTTTCCACCATGTATTTATACAATTAACATGTTAACATCATATACATCCGAATTGACATACTTTATCCCTCTTGATTCCACTTTCATACAAATCAATTTTGTTTCAGATTTTGTTTCTAATCAACCATGTAAGTCACTTTTCACCTTATTAGAGTCACTTTGCAGCTTATAAGAGTCACTTTCCACCATATATACAACTTAACATGTTAACATCATATACATCCAAGTTCACATCCTTTTACCACCTATTAATGCCACTTTCATACAAGTTAATTTTGTACCACATTTTGGCTCTAATCAACCATGTAAGTCACTTTTCACCATATTAGAGTCACTTTGCACCCTATAAGAGTCACTTGCCACCATATATTGATACAATTAAATGTTAACATCATGTACATGCAATTAGACATCCTTTAACCACCTCTTGGTACCCCTTTCCTACAAGTCAATTTTGACCAACATTTTGGCTCTAATCAATCATGTAAGTGACTTCTCACCATATTAGAGTTACTTTGCACCTTATAAGAGTCTCTTGCCATCATATATTGGTACAATTAATATGTTAACATCATGTACATGCAATTTGAAATCCTTTTACCACCTCTTAGTGCCATATTCATACAAGTCAATTTTGGTCCACATTCTGGTTCTAAATAACCATGTAAGTCACTTTTCACCATATTAGAGTCATTTTGCACCCTATATGAGTCACTTTTCACAATCTATATGTATAATTAACATGTTAACATCATATACATCCAATTTGACATCTTTTACTACCTATTATTTCCACTTTCATACAGGTCAATTTTGTTCCACATTTTGGTTCTAATCAACCATGTAAGTCACTTTTCACTATATATACAACAATTAACATGTTAACAACATTTACATCCAATTTCACATCCTTTTACCACCTATTAATGCCACTTTCATACAAGTTAATTTTATTCCACATTTTGTCTCTAATCAACCATGTAAATTCACTTTTCACCATATTAGAGTCACTTTGCACCCTATAAGAGAAACTTTCCCCATATATTGATACAATTAACATGTTAACATCATGTATGCAATTAAACATCCTTTAACCACCTTTTGGTACCCCTTTCCTACGAGTCAATTTTGGGCCACATTTTGGCTCTAATCAATCATGTAGTGACTTATCACCATATTAGAGTCACTTTGCACCTTATAAGAGTCACTTGCCATCATATATTGGTACAATAAACATGTTACCATCATATACATCTAATTAGAAATCCTTTCACCATATTAGGTCAGTGCACCTTATATGAGTCACTTTCCACCATATATTTATACAATTAACATGTTAACATCATATACATCTGAATTGACATCCTTTTACCACCTTTAATACCACTTTCATACAGGTCAATTTTGTTCCACATTTTGGTTCTAATCAAACATGTAAGTCACTTTTCACCATATTGGAGTCACTTTGCACCTTATAAGAGTCACTTTCCACCATATATACAACATGAACATGTTAACAGCATATACATCCAATTTCACATCCTCTTACCACCTATTAAACCCACTTTCATACAGTTATTTTGGTACCTAATTTTGCTTTAATCAACCATGTAAGTCACTTTTCACCATATTAGAGTCACTTTTGCACCCTATTATGAGTCACTTCCACCATATATACAACAATAAACATGTTAACATCATATACATCCAATTTGACATCCTTTACCACCTATTAATGGCACTTTCATACAAGTTAATTTTATTCCACATTTTGGCTCTAATCACCATATAAGTTCACTTTTCAACCATATTAGAGTCACTTTGCACCCTATAATATATTAATACAATTAACATGTTAACCATCATGTACATGCAATTAACATCCTTTAACCACCTTTTGGTACTCCTTTCCTACAAGTCAATTTTGGACCACATTTTGGCTCTAATCAATCAGGTAAGTGACTTATCACCATATTAGAGTCAGTTTGTACCTTATAAGAGTCACTTGCCATCATATATGGTAAAATTAACATGTTAACTTCGTATACGTCCAATTAGAAAATCGCTTTTACCACCTCTTCGTGCCACATTCATACAAGTCAATTTTGGTCCACATTTTGGTTCTAATGAACCATGTAAGTCACTTTTCACCATATTAGGGTCTTTTGCACACTATAATGAGTCCTTTCCACCATGTATTTATACAATTAACATGTTAACATCATATACAGCCGAATTGACATCCTTTACCACCTCTTGATTCCACTTTCATACAGGTCAATTTTGTTTCAGATTTTGTTCTAATCAACCATGTAAGATCACGTTTCACCTTTAGAGTCACTTTTCACCTTATAAGAGTCACTTTCCACCATATATACAACAATTAACATGTTACATCATATACATCCAATTTCACATCCTTTTACCACTATTAATGCCAATTTCATACAAGTTAATTTGTACCACATTTTGGATCTATTAACCATGCAAGTCACTTTGCACATATTAGAGTCACTTTGCACCCTATAAGAGTCACTTGCCACCATATATTGATAATTAACATGTTAACATCATGTACATGCAATTAGACATCCTTTAACCACCTCTTGGTACCCCTTTCCTACAAGTAATTTTGACCACATTTTGGCTCTAATCAATCATGTAAGTGACTTCTCACCATATTAGAGTCACTTTGCATCTTAAAGAGTCATTTGCCATCATATATTGGTACAATTAACATGTTAACATCATATACATCCAATTAGAAATCCTTTTACCACTTCTTAGTGCCACATTATACAAGTCAATTTTGGTCCACGTTTTGGTTATATTAACCATGTAAGTCACTTTTCACCATATTAGGGTCATTTTGCACCCTATATGAGTCACTTTCCACCATATATTTATACAATTAACATGTTAACATCATATACATCCGAATTGACATCCTTTTACCACCTCTTAATTCCACTTTCATACAGGTCAATTTTGTTCCACATTTTGGTTCTAATCAAACATGTAAGTCACTTTTCACCATATTAGAGTCACTTTGCACCTTATAAGAGTCACTTTCCACCATATAAATACAACAATTAACATGTTAACATCATATACATCCAATTTCACATCCTCTTACCACCTATTAAAGCCACTTTCATACAAGTTAAGTTTGTACCATATTTGGCTCTAATCAACCATGTAAGTCACTTTTCACCATATTAGAGTCACTTTGCACCCTATAAGAGTCACTTTCCACCATATATACAACAATTAACATGTTAACATCATATACATCCAATTTGACATCCTTTTACCACCTATTAATGCCACTTTCATACAAGTTAATTTTATTCCACATTTTGGCTCTAATCAACCATAAGTCACTTTTCACCATATTAGAGTCACTTTGCACCCTATAATATATTAATACAATTAACATGTTAACATCATGTACATGCAATTAAATCCTTTAACTACCTTTTGGTACTCCTTTCCTACAACTCAATTTTGGGCCACATTTTGGCTCTAATCAATCGTGTAAGTGACTTATCACCATATTAGAGTCACTTTGCACCTTATAAGAGTCTTTTGCCATCATATATTGGTATAATTAACATGTTAACATCGTATACGTCCAATAGAAATCCTTTTACCACCTTTAGTGCCACATTCATACAAGTCAATTTTGGCCCTAATTAACCATGTAAGTCACTTTTCACCATATTAGGGTCATTTTGCACCCTATATGAGTCACTTTCCACCATGTATTTATACAATTAACATGTTAACATCATATACATCCGAATTGACATACTTTATCACCTCTTGATTCCACTTTCATACAAATCAATTTTGTTTCAGATTTTGTTTCTAATCAACCATGTAAGTCACTTTTCACCTTATTAGAGTCACTTTGCAGCTTATAAGAGTCACTTTCCACCATATATACAACAATTAACATGTTAACATCATATACATCCAAGTTCACATCCTTTTACCACCTATTAATGCCACTTTCATACAAGTTAATTTTGTACCACATTTTGGCTCTAATCAACCATGTAAGTCACTTTTCACCATATTAGAGTCACTTTGCACCCTATAAGAGTCACTTTCCACCATATATTGATACAATTAACATGTTAACATCATGTACATGCAATTAGACATCCTTTAACCACCTCTTGGTACCCCTTTCCTACAAGTCAATTTTGACCAACATTTTCGCTCTAATCAATCATGTAAGTGATTTCTCACCATATTAGAGTTACTTTGCACCTTATAAGAGTCTCTTGCCATCATATATTGGTACAATTAATATGTTAACATCATGTACATGCAATTTGAAATCCTTTTACCACCTCTTAGTGCCACATTCATACAAGTCAATTTTGGTCCACATTCTGGTTCTAAATAACCATGTAAGTCACTTTTCACCATATTAGAGTCATTTTGCACCCTATATGAGTCACTTTTCACAATCTATATGTATAATTAACATGTTAACATCATATACATCCAATTTGACATCTTTTACTACCTATTAGTTCCACTTTCATACAGGTCAATTTTGTTCCACATTTTGGTTCTAATCAACCATGTAAGTCATTTTTCACCATATATACAATAATTAACATGTTAACAACATTTAAATCCAATTTGACATCCTTTACCACCTATTAATGCCACTTTCATACAAGTTAATTTTATTCCACATTTTGTCTCTAATCAACCATGTAAATTCACTTTTCACCATATTAGAGTCACTTTGCACCCTATAAGAGTCACTTTCCCCATATATTGATAGAATTAACATGTTAACATCATATATATGCAATTAAACATCCTTTAACCACCTTTTGGTACCCTTTTCCTACGAGTCAATTTTGGGCCACATTTTGGCTCTAATCAATCATGTAGTGACTTATCACCATATTAGAGTCACTTTGCACCTTATAAGAGTCACTTGCCATCATATATTCGTACAATAAACATGTTGCCATCATATACATCCAATTAGAAATCCTTTTACCACCTCTTAGTGCCACATTCATACAAGTCAATTTTGGTCCACATTTTGGTTATAATTAACTATGTAAGTCACTTTTCACCATATTAGGGTCATTTTGCACCCTATACGAGTCACTTTCCACCATATATTTATACAATTAATATGTTAACATCATATACATCCGAATTGACATCCTTTTACCACCTCTTAATTCCACTTTCATACAGGTCAATTTTGTTCCACATTTTGGTTCTAATAAACCATGTAAGTCACTTTTCACCATATTAGAGTCACTTTGCACCCTATAATAGTCACTTTCCACCATATATACAACAATTAACATGTTAAAATCATATACATCCAATTTGACATCCTTTTACTACCTATTAATGCCACTTTCATTAAAGTTAATTTTATTCCACATTTTGGCTCTAATCAACCATATAAGTCACTTTTCCCCATATTAGAGTCACTTTGCACCCTATAAGAGTCACTTTCCCCATATATTGATACAATTGACATGTTAACATCATGTACATGCAATTAAACATCCTTTAACCACCTTTTGGTACCCCTTTCCTACAAGTAAATTTTGGGCCACATTTTGGCTCTAATCAATGATGTAAGTGACTTATCACCATATTAGAGTCACTTTGCATCTTAAAAGAGTCATTTGCCATCATATATTGGTACAATTAACATGTTAACATCATATACATCCAATTAGAAATCCTTTTACCACTTCTTAGTGCCACATTAATACAAGTCAATTTTGGTCCACGTTTTGGTTATATTAACCATGTAAGTCACTTTTCACCATATTAGGGTCATTTTGCACCCTATATAAGTCACTTTCCACCATATATTTATACAATTAACATGTTAACATCATATACATCCGAATTGACATCCTTTTACCACCTCTTAATTCCACTTTCATACAGGTCAATTTTGTTCCACATTTTGGTTCTAATCAAACATGTAAGTCACTTTTCACCATATTAGAGTCACTTTGCACCTTATAAGAGTCTCTTTCCACCATATAAATACAACAATTAACATGTTAACATCATATAAATCCAATTTCACATCCTCTTACCACCTACTAAAGCCACTTTCATACAAGTTAAGTTTGTATCACATTTTGGCTCTAATCAACCATGTAAGTCACTTTTCACCATATTAGAGTCACTTTGCACCCTATAAGAGTCACTTTCCACCATATATACAACAATTAACATGTTAACATCATATACATCCAATTTGACATCCTTTTACCACCTATTAATGCCACTTTCATACAAGTTAATTTTATTCCACATTTTGGCTCTAATCAACCAATAAGTCACTTTTCACCATATTAGAGTCACTTTGCACCCTATAATATATTAATACAATTAACATGTTAACATCATGTACATGCAATTAAACATCCTTTAACTACCTTTTGGTACTCCTTTCCTACAACTCAATTTTGGGCCACATTTTGGCTCTAATCAATCGTGTAAGTGACTTATCACCATATTAGAGTCACTTTGCACCTTATAAGAGTCTTTTGCCATCATATATTGGTATAATTAACATGTTAACATCGTATACGTCCAAAAAGAAATCCTTTACCACCTTTTAGTGCCACATTCATACAAGTCAATTTTGGCCGTAATTAACCATGTAAGTCACTTTTCACCATATTAGGGTCATTTTGCACCCTATATGAGTCACTTTCCACCATGTATTTATACAATTAACATGTTAACATCATATACATCCGAATTGACATACTTTATCACCTCTTGATTCCACTTTCATACAAATCAATTTTGTTTCAGATTTTGTTTCTAATCAACCATGTAAGTCACTTTTCACCTTATTAGAGTCACTTTGCAGCTTATAAGAGTCACTTTCCACCATATATACAACAATTAACATGTTAACATCATATACATCCAAGTTCACATCCTTTTACCACCTATTAATGCCACTTTCATACAAGTTAATTTTGTACCACATTTTGGCTCTAATCAACCATGTAAGTCACTTTTCACCATATTAGAGTCACTTTGCACCCTATAAGAGTCACTTGCCACCATATATTGATACAATTAAAATGTTAACATCATGTACATGCAATTAGACATCCTTTAACCACCTCTTGGTACCCCTTTCCTACAAGTCAATTTTGACCAACATTTTGGCTCTAATCAATCATGTAAGTGACTTCTCACCATATTAGAGTTACTTTGCACCTTATAAGAGTCTCTTGCCATCATATATTGGTACAATTAATATGTTAACATCATGTACATGCAATTTGAAATCCTTTTACCACCTCTTAGTGCCACATTCATACAAGTCAATTTTGGTCCACATTCTGGTTCTAAATAATCATGTAAGTCACTTTTCACCATATTAGAGTCATTTTGCACCCTATATGAGTCACTTTTCACAATCTATATGTATAATTAACATGTTAACATCATATACATCCAATTTGACATCTTTTACTACCTATTAGTTCCACTTTCATACAGGTCAATTTTGTTCCACATTTTGGTTCTAATCAACCATGTAAGTCACTTTTCACCATATATACAACAAATAACATGTTAACAACATTTACATCCAATTTGACATCCTTTTACCACCTATTAATGCCACTTTCATACAAGTTAATTTTATTCCACATTTTGTCTCTAATCAACCATGTAAATTCACTTTTCACCATATTAGAGTCACTTTGCACCCTATAAGAGAAACTTTCCCCATATATTGATACAATTAACATGTTAACATCATGTATATGCAATTAAACATCCTTTAACCACCTTTTGGTACCCCTTTCCTACGAGTCAATTTTGGGCCACATTTTGGCTCTAATCAATCATGTAGTGACTTATCACCATATTAGAGTCACTTTGCACCTTATAAGAGTCACTTGCCATCATATATTGGTACAATAAACATGTTACCATCATATACATCTAATTAGAAATCCTTTTACCACCTCATAGTGCCACATTCATACAAGTCAATTTTGGTCCGCATTTTGGTTATAATTAACTATGTAAGTCACTTTTCACCATATTAGGGTCATTTTGCACCCTATACGAGTAACTTTCCACCATATATTTATACAATTAATATGTTAACATCATATACATCCGAATTGACATCCTTTTACCATCTCTTAATTCCACTTTCATACAGGTCAATTTTGTTCCACATTTTGGTTCTAATAAACCATGTAAGTCACTTTTCACCATATTAGAGTCACTTTGCACCCTATAAGAGTCACTTTCCACCATATATACAACAATTAACATGTTAACATCATATACATCCAATTTGACATCCTTTTACTACCTATTAATGCCACTTTCATACAAGTTAATTTTATTCCACATTTTGGCTCTAATCAACCATATAAGTCACTTTTCACCATATTTGAGTCACTTTGCACCCTATAAGAATCACTTTCCCCATATATTGATACAATTGACATGTTAACATCATGTACATGCAATTAAACATCCTTTAACCACCTTTTGGTACCCCTTTCCTACAAGTAAATTTTGGGCCACATTTTGGCTCTAATCAATGATGTAAGTGGCTTATCACCATATTAGAGTCACTTTGCATCTTAAAAGAGTAATTTGCCATCATATATTGGTACAATTAACATGTTAACATCATATACATTCAATTAGAAATCCTTTTACCATTTCTTAGTGCCACATTAATACAAGTCAATTTTGGTCCACATTTTGGTTCTAATTAACCATGTAAGTCACTTTTCACCATATTAGGGTCATTTTGCACCCTATATGAGTCACTTTCCACCATATATTTATACAATTAACATGTTAACATCATATACATCCGAATTGACATCCTTTTACCACCTCTTAATTCCACTTTCATACAGGTCAATTTTGTTCCACATTTTGGTTCTAATCAATCATGTAAGTCACTTTTCAACATATTAGAGTCACTTTGCACCTTATAAGAGTCACTTTCCACCATATATACAACAATTAACATGTTAACATCATATAAATCCAATTTCACATCCTCTTACCACCTACTAAAGCCACTTTCATACAAGTTAAGTTTGTACCATATTTTGGCTCTAATCAACCATGTAAGTCACTTTTCACCATATTAGAGTCACTTTGCACCCTATAAGAGTCACTTTCCACCATATATACAACAATTAACATGTTAACAACATATACATCCAATTTGACATCCTTTTACCACCTATTAATGCCACTTTCATACAAGTTAATTTTATTCCACATTTTGGCTTTAATCAACCATATAAGTCACTTTTCACCATATTAGAGTCACTTTGCACCCTATAATATATTAATACAATTAACATGTTAACATCATGTACATGCAATTAAACATCCTTTAACTACCTTTTGGTACTCCTTTCCTACAACTCAATTTTGGGCCACAATTTGGCTCTAATCAATCGTGTAAGTGACTTATCACCATATTAGAGTCACTTTGCACCTTATAAGAGTCATTTGCCATCATATATTGGTATAATTAACATGTTAACATCGTATACGTCCAATTAGAAATCCTTTTACCACCTTTTAGTGCCACATTCATACAAGTCAATTTTGGTCCTAATTAACCATGTACAGTAAGTCACTTTTCACCATATTAGGGTCATTTTGCACCCTATATGAGTCACTTTCCACCATGTATTTATACAATTAACATGTTAACATCATATACATCCGAATTGACATACTTTTACCACCTCTTGATTCCACTTTCATACAAATCAATTTTGTTTCAGATTTTGTTTCTAATCAACCATGTAAGTCACTTTTCACCTTATTAGAGTCACTTTGGAGCTTATAAGAGTCACTTTCCACCATATATACAATAATTAACATGTTAATACATCCAAGTTCACATCCTTTTACCTCCTATTAATGCCACTTTCATACAAGTAAATTTTGTACCATATTTTGGCTCTAATCAACCATGTAAGTCACTTTTCACCATATTAGAGTCACTTTGCACCCTATAAGAGTCACTTGCCACCATATATTGATACAATTAACATGTTAACATCATGTACATGCAATTAGACATCCTTTAACCACCTCTTGGTACCCCTTTCCTACAAGTCAATTTTGACCAACATTTTGGCTCTAATCAATCATGTAAGTGACTTCTCACCATATTAGAGTTACTTTGCACCTTATAAGAGTCTCTTGCTATCATATATTGGTACAATTAATATGTTAACATCATGTACATGCAATTTGAAATCCTTTTACCACCTCTTAGTGCCATATTCATACAAGTCAATTTTGGTCCACATTCTGGTTCTAAATAACCATGTAAGTCACTTTTCACCATATTAGAGTCATTTTGCACCCTATATGAGTCACTTTTCACAATCTATATGTATAATTAACATGTTAACATCATATACATCCAATTTGACATCTTTTACTACCTATTATTTCCACTTTCATACAGGTCAATTTTGTTCCACATTTTGGTTCTAATCAACCATGTAAGTCACTTTTCACTATATACAACAATTAACATGTTAACAACATTTACATCCAATTTCACATCCTTTTACCACCTATTAATGCCACTTTCATACAAGTTAATTTTATTCCACATTTTGTCTCTAATCAACCATGTAAATTCACTTTTCACCATATTAGAGTCACTTTGCACCCTATAAGAGAAACTTTCCCCATATATTGATACAATTAACATGTTAACATCATGTATATGCAATTAAACATCCTTTAACCACCTTTTGGTACCCCTTTCCTACGAGTCAATTTTGGGCCACATTTTGGCTCTAATCAATCATGTAGTGACTTATCACCATATTAGAGTCACTTTGCACCTTATAAGAGTCACTTGCCATCATATATTGGTACAATAAACATGTTACCATCATATACATCTAATTAGAAATCCTTTCACCATATTAGGGTCATTGTGCACCTTATATGAGTCACTTTCCACCATATATTTATACAATTAACATGTTAACATCATATACATCTGAATTGACATCCTTTTACCACCTCTTAATACCACTTTCATACAGGTCAATTTTGTTCCACATTTTGGTTCTAATCAAACATGTAAGTCACTTTTCACCATATTGGAGTCACTTTGCACCTTATAAGAGTCACTTTCCACCATATATACAACAATTAACATGTTAACATCATATACATCCAATTTCACATCCTCTTACCACCTATTAAACCCACTTTCATACAAGTTAATTTTGTACCATATTTTGGCTTTAATCAACCATGTAAGTCACTTTTCACCATATTAGAGTCACTTTGCACCCTATATGAGTCACTTTCCACCATATATACAACAATAAACATGTTAACATCATATACATCCAATTTGACATCCTTTTACCACCTATTAATGCCACTTTCATACAAGTTAATTTTATTCCACATTTTGGCTCTAATCAACCATATAAGTCACTTTTCACCATATTAGAGTCACTTTGCACCCTATAATATATTAATACAATTAACATGTTAACATCATGTACATGCAATTAAACATCCTTTAACCACCTTTTGGTACTCCTTTCCTACAAGTCAATTTTGGACCACATTTTGGCTCTAATCAATCATGTAAGTGACTTATCACCATATTAGAGTCAGTTTGTACCTTATAAGAGTCACTTGCCATCATATATTGGTAAAATTAACATGTTAACTTCGTATACGTCCAATTAGAAATCCTTTTACCACCTCTTCGTGCCACATTCATACAAGTCAATTTTGGTCCACATTTTGGTTCTAATTAACCATGTAAGTCACTTTTCACCATATTAGGGTCATTTTGCACACTATATGAGTCACTTTCCACCATGTATTTATACAATTAACATGTTAACATCATATACATCCGAATTGACATCCTTTTACCACCTCTTGATTCCACTTTCATACAGGTCAATTTTGTTTCAGATTTTGTTTCTAATCAACCATGTAAGTCACGTTTCACCTTATTAGAGTCACTTTTCACCTTATAAGAGTCACTTTCCACCATATATACAACAATTAACATGTTAACATCATATACATCCAATTTCACATCCTTTTACCACTTATTAATGCCAATTTCATACAAGTTAATTTTGTACCACATTTTGGATCTATTTAACCATGCAAGTCACTTTTCACCATATTAGAGTCACTTTGCACCCTATAAGAGTCACTTGCCACCATATATTGATATAATTAACATGTTAACATCATGTACATGCAATTAGACATCCTTTAACCACCTCTTGGTACCCCTTTCCTACAAGTCAATTTTGACCAACATTTTGGCTCTAATCAATCATGTAATTGACTTCTCACCATATTAGAGTTACTTTGCACCTTATAAGAGTCTCTTGCCATCATATATTGGTACAATTAATATGTTAACATCATGTACATGCAATTTGAAATCTTTTTACCACGTCTTAGTGCCACATTCATACAAGTCAATTTTGGTCCACATTCTGGTTCTAAATAACCATGTAAGTCACTTTTCACCATATTAGAGTCATTTTGCACCCTATATGAGTCACTTTTCACAATCTATATGTATAATTAACATGTTAACATCATATACATCCAATTTGACATCTTTTACTACCTATTAGTTCCACTTTCATACAGGTCAATTTTGTTCCACATTTTGGTTCTAATCAACCATGTAAGTCACTTTTCACCATATATACAACAATTAACATGTTAACAACATTTACATCCAATTTTACATCCTTTTACCACCTATTAATGCCACTTTCATACAAGTTAATTTTATTCCACATTTTGTCTCTAATCAACCATGTAAATTCACTTTTCACCATATTAGAGTCACTTTGCACCCTATAAGAGTCACTTTCCCCATATATTGATACAATTAACATGTTAACATCATGTATATGCAATTAAACATCCTTTAACCACCTTTTGGTACCTCTTTCCTACGAGTCAATTTTGGGCCACATTTTGGCTCTAATCAATCATGTAGTGACTTATCACTATATTAGAGTCACTTTGCACCTTATAAGAGTTACTTGCCATCATATATTGGTACAATAAACATGTTACCATCATATACATCCAATTAGAAATCCTTTTACCACCTCTTAGTGCCACATTCATACAAGTCAATTTTGGTCCACATTTTGGTTATAATTAACTATGTAAGTCACTTTTCACCATATTGGGGTCATTTTGCACCCTATACGAGTCACTTTCCACCATATATTTATACAATTAATATGTTAACATCATATACATCCGAATTGACATCCTTTTACCACCTCTTAATTCCACTTTCATACAAGTCAATTTTATTCCACATTTTGGTTCTAATAAACCATGTAAGTCACTTTTCACCATAATAGAGTCACTTTGCACCCTATAAGAGTCACTTTCCACCATATATACAACAATTAACATGTTAACATCATATACATCCAATTTGACATCCTTTAACTACTTATTAATGCCACTTTCATACAAGTTAATTTTATTCCACATTTTGGTTCTAATCAACGATATAAGTCACTTTTCACCATATTAGAGTCACTTTACACCCTATAAGAGTCACTTTCCCCATATATTGATACAATTGACATATTAACATCATGTACATGCAATTAAACATCCTTTAACCACCTTTTGGTACCCCTTTCCTACAAGTAAATTTTGGGCCACATTTTGGCTCTAATCAATGATGTAAGTGACTTATCACCATATTAGAGTCACTTTGCATCTTAAAAGAGTCATTTGCCATCATATATTGGTACAATTAACATGTTAACATCATATACATCCAATTTGAAATCCTTTTACCACTTCTTAGTGCCACATTAATATAAGTCAATTTTGGTCCACATTTTGGTTCTAATTAACCATGTAAGTCACTTTTCACCATATTAGGGTCATTGTGCACCCTATATGAGTCACTTTCCACCATATATTTATACAATTAACATGTTAACATCATATACATCCGAATTGACATCCTTTTACCACCTCTTAATTCCACTTTCATACAGGTCAATTTTGTTCCACATTTTGGTTCTAATCAAACATGTAAGTCACTTTTCACCATATTGGAGTCACTTTGCACCTTATAAGAGTCACTTTCCACCATATATACAACAATTAACATGTTAACATCATATACATCCAATTTCACATCCTCTTACCACCTACTAAAGCCACTTTCATACAAGTTAAGTTTGTACCACATTTTGGTTCTAATCAAACATGTAAGTCACTTTTCACCATATTGGAGTCACTTTGCACCTTATAAGAGTCACTTTCCACCATATATACAACAATTAACATGTTAACATCATATACATCCAATTTCACATCCTCTTACTACCTATTAAACCCACTTTCATACAAGTTAATTTTGTACCACATTTTGGCTCTAATCAACCATGTAAGTCACTTTTCACCATATTAGAGTCACTTTGCACCCTATATGAGTCACTTTCCACCATATATACAACAATAAACATGTTAACATCATATACATCCAATTTGACATCCTTTTACCACCTATTAATGCCACTTTCATACAAGTTAATTTTATTCCAATCAACCATATAAGTCACTTTTCACCATATTAGAGTCACTTTGCACCCTATAATATTTTAATACAATTAACATGTTAACATCATGTACATGCAATTAAACATCCTTTAACCACCTTTTGGTACTCCTTTCCTACAAGTCAATTTTGGGCCACATTTTGGCTCTAATCAATCATGTAAGTGACTTCTCACCATATTAGAGTCAGTTTGCACCTTATAAGAGTCACTTGCCATCATATATTGGTAAAATTAACATGTTAACATCGTATACGTCCAATTAGAAATCCTTTTACCACCTCTTCAATGCACATTCATACAAGTCAATTTTGGTCCACATTTTGGTTCTAATTAACCATGTAAGTCACTTTTCACCATATTAGGGTCATTTTGCACTCTATATGAGTCGCTTTCCACCATGTATTTATACAATTAACATGTTAACATCATATACATCCGAATTGACATCCTTTTACCACCTCTTGATTCCACTTTCATACAGGTCAATTTTGTTTCAGATTTTGTTTCTAATCAACCATGTAAGTCACTTTTCACCTTATTAGGGTCACTTTTCACCTTATAAGAGTCACTTTCCACCATATATACAACAATTAACATGTTAACATCATATACATCCAATTTCACATCCTTTTACCACCTATTAATGCCAATTTCATACAAGTTAATTTTGTACCACATTTTGGCTCTATTCAACCATGTAAGTCACTTTTCACCATATTAGAGTCACTTTGCACCCTATAAGAGTCACTTGCCACCATATATTGATACAATTAACATGTTAACATCATGCACATGCAATTAGACATCCTTTAACCACCTCTTGGTACCCCTTTCCTACAAGTCAATTTTGACCAACATTTTGGCTCTAATCAATCATGTAATTGACTTCTCACCATATTAGAGTTACTTTGCACCTTATAAGAGTCTCTTGCCATCATATATTGGTACAATTAATATGTTAACATCATGTACATGCAATTTGAAATCCTTTTACCACGTCTTAGTGCCACATTCATACAAGTCAATTTTGGTCCACATTCTGGTTCTAAATAACCATGTAAGTCACTTTTCACCATATTAGAGTCATTTTGCACCCTATATGAGTCACTTTTCACAATCTATATGTATAATTAACATGTTAACATCATATACATCCAATTTGACATCTTTTACTACCTATTAGTTCCACTTTCATACAGGTCAATTTTGTTCCACATTTTGGTTCTAATCAACCATGTAAGTCACTTTTCACCATATATACAACAATTAACATGTTAACAACATTTACATCCAATTTGACATCCTTTTACAACCTATTAATGCCACTTTCATACAAGTTAATTTTATTCCACATTTTGTCTCTAATCAACCATGTAAATTCACTTTTCACCATATTAGAGTCACTTTGCACCCTATAAGAGTCACTTTCCCCATATATTGATACAATTAACATGTTAACATCATGTATATGCAATTAAACATCCTTTAACCACCTTTTGGTACCTCTTTCCTACGGGTCAATTTTGGGCCACATTTTGGCTCTAATCAATCATGTAGTGACTTATCACTATATTAGAGTCACTTTGCACCTTATAAGAGTCACTTGCCATCATATATTGGTACAATAAACATGTTACCATCGTATACATCCAATTAGAAATCCTTTTACCACCTCTTAGTGCCACATTCATACAAGTCAATTTTGGTCCATATTTTGGTTATAATTAACTATGTAAGTCACTTTTCACCATATTAGGGTCATTTTGCACCCTATACGAGTCACTTTCCACCATATATTTATACAATTAATATGTTAACAACATATACATCCGAATTGACATCCTTTTACCACCTCTTAATTCCACTTTCATACAAGTCAATTTTGTTCCACATTTTGGTTATAATAAACCATGTAAGTCACTTTTCACCATATTAGAGTCACTTTGCACCCTATAAGAGTCACTTTCCACCATATATACAACAATTAACATGTTAACATCATATACATCCAATTTGACATCCTTTTACTACTTATTAATGCCACTTTCATACAAGTTAATTTTATTCCACATTTTGGCTCTAATCAACCATATAAGTCACTTTTCACCATATTAGAGTCACTTTGCACCCTATAAGAGTCACTTTCCCCATATATTGATACAATTGACATGTTAACATCATGTACATGCAATTAGAAATCCTTTTACCACTTCTTAGTGCCACATTAATACAAGTCAATTTTGGTCCACATTTTGGTTCTAATTAACCATGTAAGTCACTTTTCACCATATTAGGGTCATTGTGCACCCTATATGAGTCACTTTCCACCATATATTTATACAATTAACATGTTAATATCATATACATCCGAATTGACATCCTTTTACCACCTCTTAATTCCACTTTCATACAGGTCAATTTTGTTCCACATTTTGGTTCTAATCAAACATGTAAGTCACTTTTCACCATATTGGAGTCACTTTGCACCTTATAAGAGTCACTTTCCACCATATATACAACAATTAACATGTTAACATCATATACATCCAATTTCACATCCTCTTACCACCTACTAAAGCCACTTTCATACAAGTTAAGTTTGTACCACATTTTGGTTCTAATCAAACATGTAAGTCACTTTTCACCATATTGGAGTCACTTTGCACCTTATAAGAGTCACTTTCCACCATATATACAACAATTAACATGTTAACATCATATACATCCAATTTCACATCCTCTTACCACCTATTAAACCCACTTTCATACAAGTTAATTTTGTACCACATTTTGGCTCTAATCAACCATGTAAGTCACTTTTCACCATATTAGAGTCACTTTGCACCCTATATGAGTCACTTTCCACCATATATACAACAATAAACATGTTAACATCATATACATCCAATTTGACATCCTTTTACCACCTATTAATGCCACTTTCATACAAGTTAATTTTATTCCACATTTTGGCTCTAATCAACCATATAAGTCACTTTTCACCATATTAGAGTCACTTTGCACCCTATAATATATTAATACAATTAACATGTTAACATCATGTACATGCAATTAAACATCCTTTAACCACCTTTTGGTACTCCTTTCCTACAAGTCAATTTTGGGCCACATTTTGGCTCTAATCAATCATGTAAGTGACTTCTCACCATATTAGAGTCAGTTTGCACTTTACAAGAGTCACTTGCCATCATATATTGGTAAAATTAACATGTTAACATCGTATACGTCCAATTAGAAATCCTTTTACCACCTCTTCATGCCACATTCATACAAGTCAATTTTGGTCCATATTTTGGTTCTAATTAACCATGTAAGTCACTTTTCACCATATTAGGGTCATTTTGCACTCTATATGAGTCGCTTTCCACCATGTATTTATACAATTAACATGTTAACATCATATACATCTGAATTGACATCCTTTTACCACCTCTTGATTCCACTTTCATACAGGTCAATTTTGTTTCAGATTTTGTTTCTAATCAACCATGTAAGTCACTTTTCACCTTATTAGGGTCACTTTTCACCTTATAAGAGTCACTTTCCACCATATATACAACAATTAACATGTTAACATCATATACATCCAATTTCACATCCTTTTACCACCTATTAATGCCAATTTCATACAAGTTAATTTTGTACCACATTTTGGCTTTATTCAACCATGTAAGTCACTTTTCACCATATTAGAGTCACTTTGCACCCTATAAGAGTCACTTGCCACCATATATTGATACAATTAACATGTTAACATCATGTACATGCAATTAGACATCCTTTAACCACTTCTTGGTACGCCTTTCCTACAAGTCAATTTTGACCAACATTTTGGCTCTAATTAATAATGTAAGTGACTTCTCACCATATTAGAGTTACTTTGCACCTTATAAGAGTCACTTGCCATCATATATTGGTACAATTAATATGTTAACACCATGTACATCCAATTAGAAATCCTTTTACCACTTCTTAGTGCCACATTAATACAAGTCAATTTTGGTCCACATTTTGGTTCTAATTAACCATGTAAGTCACTTTTCACCATATTAGGGTCATTGTGCACCATATATGAGTCACTTTCCACCATATATTTATACAATTAACATGTTAATATCATATACATCCGAATTGACATCCTTTTACCACCTCTTAATTCCACTTTCATACAGGTCAATTTTGTTCCACATTTTGGTTCTAATCAAACATGTAAGTCACTTTTCACCATATTGGAGTCACTTTGCACCTTATAAGAGTCACTTTCCACCATATATACAACAATTAACATGCTAACATCATATACATCCAATTTCACATCCTCTTACCACCTACTAAAGCCACTTTCATACAAGTTAAGTTTGTACCACATTTTGGTTCTAATCAAACATGTAAGTCACTTTTCACCATATTGGAGTCACTTTGCACCTTATAAAAGTCACTTTCCACCATATATACAACAATTAACATGTTAACATCATATACATCCAATTTCACATCCTCTTACCACCTATTAAACCCACTTTCATACAAGTTAATTTTGTACCACATTTTGGCTCTAATCAACCATGTAAGTCACTTTTCACCATATTAGAGTCACTTTGCACCCTATATGAGTCACTTTCCACCATATATACAACAATAAACATGTTAACATCATATACATCCAATTTGACATCCTTTTACCACCTATTAATGCCACTTTCATACAAGTTAATTTTATTCCACGTTTTGGCTCTAATCAACCATATAAGTCACTTTTCACCATATTAGAGTCACTTTGCACCCCATAATATATTAATACAATTAACATGTTAACATCATGTACATGCAATTAAACATCCTTTAACCACCTTTTGGTACTCCTTTCCTACAAGTCAATTTTGGGCCACATTTTGGCTCTAATCAATCATGTAAGTGACTTCTCACCATATTAGAGTCAGTTTGCACTTTACAAGAGTCACTTGCCATCATATATTGGTAAAATTAACATGTTAACATCGTATACGTCCAATTAGAAATCCTTTTACCACCTCTTCATGCCACATTCATACAAGTCAATTTTTGTCCACATTTTGGTTCTAATTAACCATGTAAGTCACTTTTCACCATATTAGGGTCATTTTGCACTCTATATGAGTCGCTTTCCACCATGTATTTATACAATTAACATGTTAACATCATATACATCTGAATTGACATCCTTTTACCACCTCTTGATTCCACTTTCATACAGGTCAATTTTGTTTCAGATTTTGTTTCTAATCAACCATGTAAGTCACTTTTCACCTTATTAGGGTCACTTTTCACCTTATAAGAGTCGCTTTCCACCATATATACAACAATTAACATGTTAACATCATATACATCCAATTTCACATCCTTTTACCACCTATTAATGCCAATTTCATACAAGTTAATTTTGTACCACATTTTGGCTTTATTCAACCATGTAAGTCACTTTTCACCATATTAGAGTCACTTTGCACCCTATAAGAGTCACTTGCCACCATATATTGATACAATTAACATGTTAACATCATGTACATGCAATTAGACATCCTTTAACCACTTCTTGGTACGCCTTTCCTACAAGTCAATTTTGACCAACATTTTGGCTCTAATTAATAATGTAAGTGACTTCTCACCATATTAGAGTTACTTTGCACCTTATAAGAGTCACTTGCCATCATATATTGGTACAATTAATATGTTAACATCATGTACATGCAATTTGAAATTCTTTTACCACCTCTTAGTGCCACATTCATACAAGTCAATTTTGGTCCACATTCTGGTTCTAATTAACCATGTAAGTCACTTTTCACCATATTAGAGTCATTTTGCACCCTATATGAGTCACTTTTCATAATCTATATGTATAATTAACATGTTAACATCATATACATCCAATTTGACATCCTTTTACTACCTATTAGTTCCACTTTCATACAGGTCAATTTTGTTTCACATTTTGGTTCTAATCAACCATGTAAGTCACTTTTCACCATATATACAACAATTAACATGTTAACATCATTTACATCCAATTTGACATCCTTTTACCACCTATTAATGCCACTTTCATACAAGTTAATTTTATTCCACATTTTGTCTTTAATTAACCATGTAAAGTCACTTTTCACCATATTAGAGTCACTTTGCACCCTATAAGAGTCACTTTCCCCATATATTGATACAATTAACATGTTAACATCATGTATATGCAATTAAACATCCTTTAACCACCTTTTAGTACCCCTTTCCTACGAGTCAATTTTGGGCCACATTTTGGCTCTAATCAATCAAACGGAAGGAAAAGACTGACCTATTTGGTGACTTTCGCGGTCGCCCTCACTGAACCGACTTGAATCTGAACTACGATTTTTCTCAAGTCTTACCGAAATCGGATTTCCTTTTCGTGCCATATGTGCTTATACTTTACTTTCTTTTCCCCTTTTTCATTCCCGGTCCAATATTTGTTCTCGAAGGCCGTAGTACTATGGTAACCAAGATCCAGAATATTCCGATAAATAGAAATCATAATAATCAGAATAACATTACATTTTACGAATGGCATAATTGTCCTATTTTTTCCTCGATCTTCAAAGAAAACTGACTCCTCCTACTCCTTCTTCTCCTTTAGGATCGTCTTTGGTCCTTCTTTCACTAATGATCTCACCATCATGTAGTAACTTATCACCATATTAGAGTCACTTTGCACCTTATAAGAGTCACTTGCCATCATATATTGGTACAATAAACATGTTACCATCATATACATCCAATTAGAAATCCTTTTACCACCTCTTAGTGCCACATTCATACAATTCAATTTTGGTCCACATTTTGGTTCTAATTAACCATGTAAGTCACTTTTCACCATATTAGGGTCATTTTGCACCCTATACGAGTCACTTTCCACCATATATTTATACAATTAACATGTTAACATCATATACATCCGAATTGACATCCTTTTACCACCTCTTAATTTCACTTTCATACAGGTCAATTTTGTTCCACATTTTGGTTATAATAAACCATGTAAGTCAACTTTCACCATATTAGAGTCACTTTGCACCCTATAAGAGTCACTTTCCCCATATATTGATACAATTGACATGTTAACATCATGTACATGCAATTAAACATCCCTGAACCACCTTTTGGTACCTCTTTCCTACAAGTAAATTTTGGGCCACATTTTGGTTCTAATCAATGATGTAAGTGACTTATCACCATATTAGAGTCACTTTGCACCTTAAAAGAGTCACTTGCCATCATATATTGGTAAAATTAACATGTTAACATCATATACATCCAATTAGAAATCCTTTTACCACCTCTTAGTGCCACATTCATACAAGTCAATTTTGGTCCACATTTTGGTTCTAATTAACCATGTAAGTCACTTTTCACCATATTAGGGTCATTTTGCACCCTATATGAGTCACTTTCCACCATATATTTATACAATTAACATGTTAACATCATATACATCCGAATTGACATCCTTTTACCACCTCTTAATTCCACTTTCATACAGGTCAATTTTGTACCACATTTTGGCTCTAATCACCCATGTAAGTCACTTTTCACCATATTAGAGTCACTTTGCACCCTATAAGAGTCACTTTCCACCATATATACAACAATTAAAATGTTAACATCATATACATCCAATTTGACATCCTTTTACCACCTATTAATGCCACTTTCATACAAGTTAATTTTATTCCACGTTTTGGCTCTAATCAACCATATAAGTCACTTTTCACCATATTAGAGTCACTTTGCACCCCATAATATATTAATACAATTAACATGTTAACATCATGTACATGCAATTAAACATCCTTTAACCACCTTTTGGTACTCCTTTTCTACAAGTCAATTTTGGGCCACATTTTGGCTCTAATCAATCATGTAAGTGACTTCTCACCATATTAGAGTCAGTTTGCACTTTACAAGAGTCACTTGCCATCATATATTGGTAAAATTAACATGTTAACATCGTATACGTCCAATTAGAAATCCTTTTACCACCTCTTCATGCCACATTCATACAAGTCAATTTTTGTCCACATTTTGGTTCTAATTAACCATGTAAGTCACTTTTCACCATATTAGGGTCATTTTGCACTCTATATGAGTCGCTTTCCACCATGTATTTATACAATTAACATGTTAACATCATATACATCTGAATTGACATCCTTTTACCACCTCTTGATTCCACTTTCATACAGGTCAATTTTGTTTCAGATTTTGTTTCTAATCAACCATGTAAGTCACTTTTCACCTTATTAGGGTCACTTTTCACCTTATAAGAGTCGCTTTCCACCATATATACAACAATTAACATGTTAACATCATATACATCCAATTTCACATCCTTTTACCACCTATTAATGCCAATTTCATACAAGTTAATTTTGTACCACATTTTGGCTTTATTCAACCATGTAAGTCACTTTTCACCATATTAGAGTCACTTTGCACCCTATAAGAGTCACTTGCCACCATATATTGATACAATTAACATGTTAACATCATGTACATGCAATTAGACATCCTTTAACCACTTCTTGGTACGCCTTTCCTACAAGTCAATTTTGACCAACATTTTGGCTCTAATTAATAATGTAAGTGACTTCTCACCATATTAGAGTTACTTTGCACCTTATAAGAGTCACTTGCCATCATATATTGGTACAATTAATATGTTAACATCATGTACATGCAATTTGAAATTCTTTTACCACCTCTTAGTGCCACATTCATACAAGTCAATTTTGGTCCACATTCTGGTTCTAATTAACCATGTAAGTCACTTTTCACCATATTAGAGTCATTTTGCACCCTATATGAGTCACTTTTCATAATCTATATGTATAATTAACATGTTAACATCATATACATCCAATTTGACATCCTTTTACTACCTATTAGTTCCACTTTCATACAGGTCAATTTTGTTTCACATTTTGGTTCTAATCAACCATGTAAGTCACTTTTCACCATATATACAACAATTAACATGTTAACATCATTTACATCCAATTTGACATCCTTTTACCACCTATTAATGCCACTTTCATACAAGTTAATTTTATTCCACATTTTGTCTTTAATTAACCATGTAAAGTCACTTTTCACCATATTAGAGTCACTTTGCACCCTATAAGAGTCACTTTCCCCATATATTGATACAATTAACATGTTAACATCATGTATATGCAATTAAACATCCTTTAACCACCTTTTAGTACCCCTTTCCTACGAGTCAATTTTGGGCCACATTTTGGCTCTAATCAATCAAACGGAAGGAAAAGACTGACCTATTTGGTGACTTTCGCGGTCGCCCTCACTGAACCGACTTGAATCTGAACTACGATTTTTCTCAAGTCTTACCGAAATCGGATTTCCTTTTCGTGCCATATGTGCTTATACTTTACTTTCTTTTCCCCTTTTTCATTCCCGGTCCAATATTTGTTCTCGAAGGCCGTAGTACTATGGTAACCAAGATCCAGAATATTCCGATAAATAGAAATCATAATAATCAGAATAACATTACATTTTACGAATGGCATAATTGTCCTATTTTTTCCTCGATCTTCAAAGAAAACTGACTCCTCCTACTCCTTCTTCTCCTTTAGGATCGTCTTTGGTCCTTCTTTCACTAATGATCTCACCATCATGTAGTAACTTATCACCATATTAGAGTCACTTTGCACCTTATAAGAGTCACTTGCCATCATATATTGGTACAATAAACATGTTACCATCATATACATCCAATTAGAAATCCTTTTACCACCTCTTAGTGCCACATTCATACAATTCAATTTTGGTCCACATTTTGGTTCTAATTAACCATGTAAGTCACTTTTCACCATATTAGGGTCATTTTGCACCCTATACGAGTCACTTTCCACCATATATTTATACAATTAACATGTTAACATCATATACATCCGAATTGACATCCTTTTACCACCTCTTAATTTCACTTTCATACAGGTCAATTTTGTTCCACATTTTGGTTATAATAAACCATGTAAGTCAACTTTCACCATATTAGAGTCACTTTGCACCCTATAAGAGTCACTTTCCCCATATATTGATACAATTGACATGTTAACATCATGTACATGCAATTAAACATCCCTGAACCACCTTTTGGTACCTCTTTCCTACAAGTAAATTTTGGGCCACATTTTGGTTCTAATCAATGATGTAAGTGACTTATCACCATATTAGAGTCACTTTGCACCTTAAAAGAGTCACTTGCCATCATATATTGGTAAAATTAACATGTTAACATCATATACATCCAATTAGAAATCCTTTTACCACCTCTTAGTGCCACATTCATACAAGTCAATTTTGGTCCACATTTTGGTTCTAATTAACCATGTAAGTCACTTTTCACCATATTAGGGTCATTTTGCACCCTATATGAGTCACTTTCCACCATATATTTATACAATTAACATGTTAACATCATATACATCCGAATTGACATCCTTTTACCACCTCTTAATTCCACTTTCATACAGGTCAATTTTGTACCACATTTTGGCTCTAATCACCCATGTAAGTCACGTTTCACCATATTAGAGTCACTTTGCACCCTATAAGAGTCACTTTCCACCATATATACAACAATTAAAATGTTAATATCATATACATCCAATTTGACATCCTTTTACCACCTATTAATGCCACTTTCATACAAGTTAATTTTATTCCACATTTTGGCTCTAATCAACCATATAAGTCATTTTTCACCATATTAGAGTTACTTTGCACCCTATAATATATTAATACAATTAACATGTTAACATCATGTACATGCAATTAAACATCCTTTAACCACCTTTTGGTACTCGTTTCCTACAATTCAATTTTGGGCCACATTTTGGCTCTAATCAATCATGTAAGTGACTTATCACCATATTAGAGTCACTTGGCACCTTATAAGAGTCACTTGCCATCATATATTGGTACAATTAACATGTTAACATCGTATACGTCAAATTAGAAATCCTTTTACCACCTCTTAGTGCCACATTCATACAAGTCAATTTTGGTCCATATTTTGGTTCTAATTAACCATGTAAGTCACTTTTCACCATATTAGGGTCATTTTGCACCCTATATGAGTCACTTTCCACCATGTATTTATACAATTAACATGTTAACATCATATACAGCCGAATTGACATCCTTTTACCACCTCTTGATTCCACTTTCATACAGGTCAATTTTGTTTCAGATTTTGTTTCTAATCACCCATGTAAGTCACTTTTCACTATATTAGAGTCACTTTGCACCTTATAAGAGTCACTTTCCACCATATATACAACAATTAACATGTTAACATCATATACATCCAATTTCACATCCTTTTACCACTTATTAATGCCACTTTCATACAAGTTAATTTTGTACCACATTTTGGCTCTAATCAACCATGTAAGTCACTTTTCACCATATTAGAGTCACTTTGCACCCTATAAGGGTCACTTGCCACCATATATTGATACAATTAACATGTTAACATCATGTACATGCAATTAGACATCCTTTAACCACCTCTTGGTACCCCTTTCCTACAAGTTAATTTTGACCAACATTTTGGCTCTAATGAATCATGTAAGTGACTTCTCACCATATTCGAGTTACTTTGCACCTTATAAGAGTCACTTGCCATCCTCGAGACACGCCTGACATTCCACCCGTTGAGGGTGATGATCCTGATTCGGAGTAGGTATGCCTAATTACTTACTATTACTTTACTGAGGACAGTGAATATAAAAGTTTGGGAGTAGTAGTTGAAGGAATATGTTTTGTGTGAGTCACATTTAGTTTACATATTCATGATAGTTTAGTGCATATGGTTGCATATATTTCCATGTAGTAGTTTTTTATTTATTTTAATTTTTGGTAGTTTTATGATAGTTTGTTCATGTGGTTTCATGCATTTGCATAATAACATGATCCCTTAGATGATTTTTCCGATGGATTTATAATGTTGATGCTAGTGTAGTGATGTCGTATTTAGTGATGTTAGGACTTATCGAATTGATTTTCATGCTAGAGGCAATTGTATTTCACTAAGTCTTATAGGTTTCTTGGGTGCTAGATCATGATCATGGTTTGTTTATTTGTCGAAGTTTAATCGTTTGTTTATATTTAGAATTTAGGATATTCTCTTAATTATAAATTAACATGGATATTTAAAAATTTGAAAAAATTGGATTTCATTGCTAGTTGTGTGGCTAGGTATCAAATGGCTTGTAGCCGGTTCATATTTATATGAGTAGTCTAGGGTTGAGCGAGATGGAGCGAAACGCACTCGTTCAGAAATTTGTGAAAAAAAAGAAAAAAAAAGAAAAAAAAAAGAGAAAAGAAAAAAAAGTATTTAAGTGTTATGTAAAATTGATCACGAGTGAGCTCTTTAGTACTCGAGTTATTAAGTTCTTAGGGGACTTTATGCCTAATGACCTAAAGCTTTTATAGTCTGGGATCTACTAACCTAACGTTTGCTACATGGGTACTATTGTATAAGTCTTTTGTGGACCTCACTCATTGCACGATCAAATAAGTATATTTATGTTATTTTGTGCGAATAAAAGCGTGAATCCATATACACTCCGATATAAGAATTGAAGTGTTATAAGTTATTTTGAGTCTAGCTTTTATTCTATTTACAAACTTGTGATTGCTTTGCTGAGTAGTGAGTCATGATTATTGATCTAGTTGCGATAGTATATCTGTAAGCAGTTGCACACACGCACGTCTCTGGTTTGTAGATTGATTTGTGAGGTTTGATTGATCTTTATGCGAATAACTGCATGTGTTGAGATGTTGCTTGTTGATTGGTTTAGTTATTCTATGGGGATCGATGCATTCATTTAGTTGCATTCATGCATTTTTATTTCTTGTTCTTTGAGTCTGTTTATGCTTGAGGACAAACATCGATTCAAGTTTGGGGGTATGTTGAGTGGCATTCATGACACTTTATTACGCTTGTAAAGCTTTGAATTGGTATATTTGTACTCAAGTTGTTGGTGTTTTAATGTGTTTTCTAGTATTTTTGCATTTTCACGCATTATCCAGGTAGTCAGGTAAATTAACATTATTTTGGTGCTAATTTGGTGTTAAGGTGGTGTTGGAATAAAAGCTTACGGAAAACCGGCTCAAATCAGCAAGGAATTTGAAGAAGTCAGAAATTTCATCAGGAGGTCAGCGTGGGTGCGCTGTGATAGCGCGCGCCCTCGCCCAAAGTCCAGAAGCTCACCGCGCCCGTGCTGGTCAAGCGCGCGGTCGCGCCAGGTCGAGAACTAAAATCCTGATTCTATTGGGCTTTTGATCCGGAAGACTTCTACTCTGCATGGGGCTGCTATATATATATAAATAAGCACCTTTTTTATAGAGAGACATACTAGAGCACAAGAAGAAGGCGTAAGAATACCGTTTTAGCACAATTCAACCAAGGTGAAGAAAATCTAGTTTTAACTTGTGATTCTTTGTTTAAGTTGTAACATTGGATGCTAGTTTTCTTATTCTTGAACCTATACTCTTGTTTTGTACTTTGTTTATTACTTGTTTATAAAGACTACGTTTATTATACCATGCTTTCATCGGAACCCACATTGATGATGAGTCCAATTATGGGCTAATCGTTATTGTGGGGTTCTAACGGATTTATTTATGGATTTCCTAAGTTGATTTGTTTCGATGCCTTAGTGTGTGGTGATTGTATGATATCATAGTATTGGTTGTGCTTATTCGTCTTACGAGTGTCGCAAACTTATAAGATAGTGTGTTAATTATTAATAAAGTGAAAGTGAATTTAAGGGTTTAGAACTTGCCATGTGTTATGGATAAAAAATTAATATATATAATTGTTGTATTTATTACTAAGGTACGGGAGCTCAAGGCCTTTAATGGCTGCTCTCGTGTTTCTTAGCTTAACTCTGCCTTTACGAGATGCCTACGTATCTCTGTGAATTAGAGAATCAAGCCAAAAAACGTAGTTCTGATTTGTGGGGTGACACCCCTTATATAGATGTGGGAGTCCTTGAATTGGACTTGGTATAGGAGACTTGGTGGTCAAGTCTCTGAATTAGGATAGACTTAGGAGTCCTAGGGAGTAGGAAGCTGATTTCTTATCCTATGAGGTTCCTTGAAGGCCAATCTACAAGGATTTATATCCCCACTAGGACTTATCTTATTTGCTGCTTTTCTCCCTTATTTATTAATTACGAAATTAATAAATAATCAGGGTTTTTGGGCCTTCTTTGTTCCATCAGGCCTGGTCTGGTCCATCAGGCCTAATCAACATGTTAACCTTTCTGGTCTGAATGTCATACATCTTCTTATTGGCCTTGCAGCCCAAACTGTAATATTTAATTATGTAATTAGGATTTATTTATCCCAATCATTTGCCCCCCAACTTTTGGGAAACCGTATAAGATTTCGCGAAAGTTAAGTTCATTTATTTCCTTACAAGGTTTCGTTTTTTGTGTAAAGTGTGGAGCGACCTACACGTTTACAACGATTTTTCCTTTTATTCAGGAATTATCTTAATTTCCAGGTTTTCCCTAATTTTCTAGGTTTTCCCTAATTTTCCGGGATTTATCCTTAATTTTCTGGATTTTTCCCTAATTTTTCGGGATTTATCCTCAATTTTCTGGATTTTTCCCTAATTTTCTGGGATTTATCCTCAATTTTCTGGATTTTTCCCTAATCTTCCGGGATTTATCCTTAATTTTCTGGATTTTTCCCTAATTTCTGAAAATACCAACATTTTTCAGAAAATATTTTAAGGAATTTCCTAATTTTTCTGTAATTTTCCTCAATTTTCCGGCTTAAAATTGATCAGGATGTATACAAAATCGATCAGGATGTATACAAAATCGATCAAGATTCCTGACCGATTTCGATCAGGATCCTGATCGAACTAGCTCAGAAAGTAACACTCTGGTCGATTGGATCTTCGACCACGATCTATACAGAATCGATCAGAACTCCTGATCGATTTCGATCAGGATTCTGATCGAACTATCCTTCAAAGTGACATTCTAGTCGGTTGAACCTTCGACCAGGATCTGGGTAGAATCGACCAGGATTCCTGATCGATATCGATCAGGATCCCAATTGAACTAGGTGGCTTTCTACCGTTTTGATCGAATGGAGTATCGATCTGGATTCGGTTTTGTGTCGATCAGGACTCTGATCGAATTCAATGGATTTCTTCCCTTTTGTTCGAATGAGATATCGATCAGGATCCTTTTTTGTGTCGATCAGGACTCTGATCGAATTCAATAGATTTCTTCCCTTTTGATCGAATGAAATATCGATCAGGATTTTTTTGTGTCGATCAGGACTCTGATCGAATTCAATAGATTTCTTCCCTTTTGATCGAATGAAATATCGATCAGGATTTTTTTTTTGTGTCGATCAGGACTCTGATCGAATTCAATAGATTTCTTCCCTTTTGATCGAATGAAATATCGATCAGGATTTTTCTTCTTTGTCGCTCAGGACTCTGATCGAAACATCTTAAAATTCTGGTCGATTTTCGACCCTTTATTTTCCATGGAAGCTTCTAGATTATTCCTGATACTTCTTGTAGATGGGCTTTTTTAGATTGGGCCTGGCTACATGGGCCTAAAAATGCCTCGTATTCCGAGCTTTTCGCTTATATAAGTGTAGCGTAAAGTGAGAATCCTCACTTCACTTCACATTTCTCATACTTTCTCTCACAATTCTTTCTAGAGTTCTCCCTTTGAGAAGGCAATTTCCGGCGACCTCAGCCACCGCAGCTCCACCTTTCTCAAGTTTTTCTGGGTTTCGAGCATTCAACCGAAGCATATCAATGGCGGATCGTGACTTGGCTCGTTTGCAGAAGATGAATGTTTCTAAGAGAGGTACAAACATTCAAATTCAATCTCCGTATACTTCCCTAATTGATATGATTAACTCTAGAGGTGATGAATATCCCTCTCTATCTGAGTTAAATTCGTATAACCATGGTAACACCTTTCATGAGTTAGATGGTAGAATCAAGTCCATGAACACCCTGTACAGACTTCCACCCCACCTTAGGATTACTCCAGCCACCCCTGGGGATAGGACATGTATGTAACACCCCCGGATCCGGGGTCAGGGATCCTGGTCGTCACGGTCTTTCTCTCCACAATATCACTTAACTTAATTAATAATAAATAACCTCATGCTGTGACCCCACACTAACACACACCACAACCGGTTATAGTGTCAGAGATGAAATTGAAATAAGTACAAGTCCTTGAATCCATAATTTAAAAGTTATTACAACCCAAATTGATTACTTGATAAGTTTACAATTAATTGCCATTATCTGCCACAAGTTATAATTATACATAATTGATTCCCAAAAGTAGAAGGTCTGATCTACAGATAGATCTACCTCTGCAGCTATAGTAGCTATGATCTCAACGGGAAGGCGCGGGGCGCTTCCCACGCTCTTGCGCTGGGTCTGCTTGAGTCTGGCCATCTTTCCTAACTGTTGTTGTGTGATGAATAAATAAAGCAAGAGTGAGCATTACAGCTCGCAAGATAATATATAGTGTAAACAATAATGCAAGTATCTAAATGGATAACTTACTAGAATCCTTTATCAAGTGTAAGATAATTACTTACTGGATATAAGAAAAAATAAGGGATGAAGTTACCAAATACTTCACTATACTTATATCATTTATAAAGCTACTTGAACTACCACTGTTCAAAGTATAATGATCTTTCAACAGTTCATCACATAGATGAGACTACGAGACAAGATTTGAATAGATTAAATCTTTGCAGTATTATTGAAGGAAATGTAGCTATGATATAGTTCATTAAGTTCCGATATATATATATCCATATATATACCTTCTTTATACAGTTCCTAGAAACCTCTGTCATGTAAGGTATGAACAGAGTTTGTAACATCCAATAAATTTTTTGGAAGGAAAAAGAATTGTGGCATAAACCTGATATCTTGCTGATCAGGCAAAGATACCAATAAGTAACCTTTTCTACTAGTAGATGGACGAATTCCCCACTGGTCATCACCCTGGTCGCAATAGGACCTTATGCTGGACTTCCACTCAGTCACTTACGCATTTGATGGACTCCCACTGAGCCACTTACACTATCATGGACGCCCACTGAGCCCATGTTGCTTATGCCGACTCGATAGATGGACTTACTTCCCGAACGTTGGGTAACTAATCAATTCATTTACCAAAACCGCAACCTTGTTGCGAATATAAAATACACCACAGAGCCGGATCCCTCTGGTTTTGAGCGAGTATTTAAATCCCCTTTAAAAAGAAAGATCTTAAATATATAAAAATGAGTTTTGGGATCCGCTCGAACTTTTAAAAATCATTTTAAAGACTCGAAAACACTTTAAAGAGTGTTTGGAGTAATGCTGATTTAATAAAGTAAATCAGTCCCAATATATTAGAAAATATCTGAATATTATTATTTAAATAATATTCCCTTCAAAGAATAATCTTTATACAAATAATTGAAGTAGAAGTTGTAAAACTTATACTTGAAATGAGTATTAAATAACCAAAGATATACTTATACGAAAGTACTATCTTTATTTGAATAATCAAAATTAAGTTTGATTATCGACACCTTATTCTTTAGTAAAATAAAGAATACATTTCAGAAAATAATCGGAGTCATAGGTCCTCATATGAATATTCAAATAATATTTAATTAAATAATATAAGCGGAGTCATCTGTCCTCGAATGAATATTCAAGTAATATTCATTAAATAATATTAACTTATCGAATATACCTTATTCGATTAATAGTTTTAAAAAGTATTCATATATATATATATATATATTACTCGGGAGCCTCGCCTCCCGGTTTTAGAAAAAGTTCACCTTTTGATCCCCCATACTAAGGGTAAACTCAAATACTGCTTATCTCTAGCATAGGTATTATGCGACTAATAAGCATTTGAATCAACAGATATATAAATCAAGAATACGAAACAGGCATGCATATATACCATATCACATGCTACAATATATCGCAAGAATTTGCTAATAATCAAATATGCATTTATCACAAGATCATGCATATACACATATACATCACAACAACAGTTATACGGGTAGAAAACTTGCCTGAGCGACTGGGGGTTACAAATGGCTCGGGACGAGTCTGGTAACCTATAAACAACATGTAAGTTGGAATTAAACCAAAGTCACTTGTAAATCTATACTTTAACCAAATTAGACTCTAACGCTCGCTTTGCGCTTACTGATTCTCTTAAGTCGCTCGAGTACCCTCGGCTCCACCATTTTTAATAAATTAACCATTACGAGTTTTATGGAGATTCTTTCGCGATTACCTTACCAACTTCCTAAACCACTTAACATAATTGTTTCATACTCCAATTAGTCCTTTAAGGTCTTTAACCTATGTTTCAAAGTAAGGCGAGGGGTAATGGTTCGTTCGCGAAACGTCGTTACTTAAAACGGTCGTTTCTCCTAAACCGTACATCGGAATCAAACGAAACACATATCAAAACGAAGCTCGTAACATGAACTATCTAAACATGGAAATGGTAAAAACCTAGCAGGGAGTTCTCAGGTCCTAATGTTATGAACAAAAGCAGTCTAAAGTAAATCGGACATTACGACGGCTTTGTTTACGCGATTTCCCAAATTTATACCATTCCAAATCAACCACCAATCAACCCCAATTCATAACCCAATCAAAACTCCATCCATACTACATCATAACAGCCCCAACAACTCAGCATTAACAATTTTTACTTATTCTTAAACTTGAATTTACAACTATACTTAAGTCCTTTACTAATCAACAAGATTCAACATCCAATTTACTACAACTCCAACCCAAACTCTAAACCTACAAGCAACAAGCTACTCTTTTACCATAACAATCAAAATCAACCTAATATACAAAGTAAAGCTAGGGTTTGGAGATGTTATACCTTCCTTGAAGTGATTGGAGTAGCTAGGAAGCCTTAAGAAGCCTTGAGATGTCTTAGGGATGCTTGGATCTTAAAAGAAAAACAAGAAAAATCAAGTTAAAAATCTTGAAATCACTATTCATTATCTTCTTCATTGATTTCTTGGAGAAGATTTTCAATGATTTGGAGGCTTAAACTTATAGGATAGCTATATCTATGCATAAGGAGTACTAGATAATTATCTTACCAATTAAGGAAGCTTAGAACTTGATTTTTGAAATTCTTCTTCTTGAAATGAAGAAAAGCCGAGAGCTCCTTGGTTGAAGAAAGAAATGATTTTGTGTTTTTATTTGATTTGTTTTGGTTGGTTGATTTTTTGATTTGTTTTGTTTTGATTTCTTACCTTTTTACCATGGTAATTATTGTGTGGTTCACAATCATCCAACAATTACTTCCCTTATGTCATGCTTATGTCTTCATGTGATGTCACCCTCCCTCCTTTGTCCTCTTCTCATTGGTTGGATGACATCATCCCCTCTAATCTCTTTGATTAGCTTCTAATTACTTGGCTAATGACCGCTGATCTGTTATACGGTTCGCTTAACTTTTGTTTTTGTTTATCGTTTGAGGGATCATACCCGGGATCTTATTACTTAGGTTCCCTTAACCTTTCTCAATACATTATATTCCTTTTTATGATCCTCTATTAAAATCCTTGATTTTAAATCCTTTTTATCCTGTTACCTTATACTCAATTCTTTCGATATCTGGTGGATTTTCGGGAAAAATCAAAAGTTTCAAATTTGGATTCTGACGATCTTTACATACACTTATATATCATATAGAGTACCAATAAAATCTCAGAATATCCATAAAAGAAACCCTACATAGTGTGGCATGAAAAGTTTTCTTGTTCAGAAATATCAGCAAAAACACTATTCATAAGGGTTACAAAAAGTTCAAAATTTTGGGGTTATTACAGTCTCCCCTCCTTAAAAGGATTCCGTCCCGGAATCAAATAGAAAACAAATGGGGGTACTTTTCTAGCATTGCGCTCTCTAGTTCCCAAGTTGATTCTTCCACATTATGATTCTGCCATAGCACTCTGACTAGCTTGATCACTTTGTTCCGAAGCACCCGCTCCTTCTTATCTATAATCCTTACTGGTTTCTCCACGTAAGTCAGATCTGGTTGTATATACACATGCTCGTACTCCACTATATGTCTGGCATCCCGATGATACTTCCTTAGCATTGACACATGGAACACATTATGAACTTGTTGTAGGTTCGGGGGTAAGGCTAGCTCGTAAGCCAACTTCCCAATCCGTCTTAGTATCTCAAAAGGTCCAATGTATCTTGGGCTTAGTTTTCCTTTCTTTCCAAATCTCATTAACCCCTTCCAAGGGGATACTTTTAGTAGTACTAAGTCCCCTACTCCATACTCCATACTCCTTGTCCCTTCAGGCTAGGTCTGCATATTTCTTCTGTCTGTCTTGGGCTGCTACCAGCCGTCTTCTGATGAGATCCACTATGTCTTTGGTCCTTTGGACAACCTCGGGTCCGAGCATCTTTCGCTCTCCTACTTCATCCCAGTATAAGGGAGATCGACACCTTCTTCCGTACAGGGCCTCATAAGGTGGCATTTCGATGCTAGCATGAAAGCTATTGTTATAAGAAAACTCGATCAACGGCAAGTGATCATCCCAACTTCCTTTAAAGTCTATTGCACAGACTCTCAACATATCCTCTAGTGTCTGGATATTCCTTTCACTCTGCCCATCCGTCTGGGGATGGTACGCGGTACTCATATTTAACTTGGTCCCCGCACATTCTTGAAAGCTCCTCCAAAATCTGGAGTTGAACCTGGGGTCTCGGTCTGAGATAATGGACGCTAGGACTCCATGTCGCGTCACTATTTCCTTAAGGTAAATGTCCACCAGTCTATCGACTGTGTATCTCTCATTGATAGGAATGAAATGAGCTGACTTTGTCAGTCGGTCTATGATCACCCATATGGCATCATGGTTGGCTTTTGTCCTTGGTAAACCGACAACAAAATCCATGGCTATCTGTTCCCATTTCCATTCAGGAATCTCCAGGGGTCGTAAAAGTCCACTGGGTCTCTGGTGCTCTGCCTTTACTCTTTGGAAAGTCAAACATTTGCTTACCCATTCTGCTACGTCCCTCTTCATGTTGGGCCACCAGTAATATTCCTTCAAATCCCTATACATCTTGGTGCTTCCCGGGTGAATGGAATACCTTAAACTATGGCTTTCATCCAAAATCTCATCTTTAAGCTCTTGAACGTTCGGAACCCAAATCCGGTAGGAGTACCTCATTATCCCTTTATCATCTTTCTCAGTATGGATCTCTTCTCCAGTCATTGACTCTCTGCCTTCATTCATTATTTTCTCTTGGCACAATCTGATCTTTTCCAATAACTCTGGCTGCATTGAGATCTCAAAAAGCTTTTCAGTTCCGGTTCCGGTTACCTTTACTTCTATTTCCATTCTTTCGAAATCCCTGATTAATTCCTCCGAAGTCATTATCATTCTGAGCCTTTCCTTCCTACTGAGGGCGTCAGCCACCATATTGGCTTTCCCCGGATGATAGAGAATCTCACAATCATAGTCCTTGATTAGCTCTAACCATCTCCTCTGGCGTATGTTGAGCTCTTTCTCCGTGAATATGTACTTGAGGCTCTTATGGTCTGTGAAAATCTCGCACTTCTCTCCATACAAGTAGTGCCTCCAAATTTTTAGGGCAAAAACTATTGCCGCGAGCTCAAGGTCATGAGTAGGATATCTAATCTCGTATTCCTTCAGTTGTCTCGACGCATACGCAATCACTTTACCGTGCTGCATAAGCACACACCCTAATCCTTTGTGCGACGCGTCACTATATATCACAAAATCTCCTTTTCCGTCTGGCAATGCCAACACCGGGGCCGTTACCAACCTTTTCTTTAATTCCTGAAAACTGTTCTCGTATTTCTCCGTCCATTCAAACTTCTCTGTCTTACGAGTAAGTCGTGTCAAAGGGACTGCGATCTTCGCAAAGTCCTGTACAAATCTACGATAGTAGCCGGCCAATCCTATGAAACTCCTTACCTCTGTGGGTGTGGTTGGCCTTTCCCAATTTGAGACCGCCTCTATCTTGGAGGGGTCGACCAATACTCCTTCTTTATTGATCACATGTCCTAAAAACTGTACTTCATTCCGCCAGAATTCACACTTCGAGAATTTGGCATATAACTGCTCCTCTCTGAGTATTCCTAGAGCTATCCTCAAATGCTCTGCACGTTCTGCCTCAGTCCTTGAGTAGATTAAAATATCATCGATAAAAACTATCACACACTTGTCCAAGTACTTCTTAAATACTCTGTTCATTAAGTCCATGAAAGCCGCTGGGTCGTTGGTTAATCCAAAGGACATTACCAAGAACTCATAGTGCCCATACCTGGTACGGAACGCTGTCTTGGAAATATCTTCGGGTTTAATCTTTAGTTGGTGATATCCAGTTCTCAGGTCAATCTTGGAAAAATAAACAGCATCCTTTAGCTGGTCGAACAGATCGTCTATTCTAGGTAACGGGTACCTATTCTTTATGGTTAGCTTGTTCAACTCTCGATAGTCGACGCACATCCTCATACTCCCATCCTTCTTGTTAACAAATAACACTGGTGCTCCCCACGGAGACACATTGGGTCTTATCATACCCTTATCCAAGAGTTCCTGCAATTGGGTAGCTAATTCATTCATTTCTAACGGGGCTAACCGGTAAGGTGCTTTTGAAACTGGCGCCGTCCCTGGGGCCAACTCAATAGCAAATTCAATCACTCTATCGGGTGGTAATCCCGGAAGGTCTTGTGGGAATACGTCTTCAAATTCGTTGACTAACGAAATATCTTGTAAGTTGGGCACCTCCTTCTGCGTGTCCACCACATAGGCTAGGTAAGCCTCATTTCCTTTTCGTAGCATCCTTCTGGCCTGGGCCATAGTCAAAAATTTCTGCGTCTGCCTCTTTCCTCTAAATATAACTTCTTTCTTTCCTGGGATATTTAACTTAACTTTCTTCCCCTTACAGTCTATGTGAGCATCATTGCTAGATAGCCAGTCCATTCCCAAAATTACATCAAACTCCCCTAATTTAAAAGGAATCAAATCAACACTAAAAGATTGCTCCCCTATGCCTAACTCATAGGCAGGGTGAATCTGGTTAACAGGAATAATTTCATGATTGGCTATTTCTACTTGCAAGGGTTCTACCAAGTGTTCAGCCTTAAGTCTTAACTTACGCGCAAGGTTCTTTGATATAAAAGATTTAGTTGCTCCCAAATCAAATAAAACGTTTGCACTGACTGAATTTAGAGAAAGGGTACCTGTTATCACATCTGAGTCTTTCATAGCATCCTGGACTGTCATGTTGAAAGTCCTCGCAGTAGGTGGCTTATTGGAGGCAGCCCTGCTGGCTCCTGAAGCTGCTGGTTTGTTCATTGGGCATTCCCTCTTCCAATGACCCGGGCGTCCACACTGATGACAAGTGGTGGTTGGAATGACAGCAGGGGTTGATGAAGGGCACTTAGTTGAATAGTGACCCTCTCGACCGCACTTAAAGCAGGTTACTGGCTTTCCTTTACACTCCCCAGTATGCATCCTTCCACAAGTGTTACAGGCTGGCAATGGGGGTCGAGATTGGTTGGAATAGGACATTCTTGACTTCTGGCCGCTCTGGCTCACATTCACGCTCATTGGCCGCTTAAACCCAGTGTTCTTTCCCGATAGGGACACTGCTCCTCGATTAAATCTAGTTGGGAAGCTCCTTCCTGCGGAACCTCCACCCATGCTCATGCTTTTCCTCTTTATTCCCTTCTTCTCTCTTTCCCTCTGTATCTGTTCACTTCTGGCTTCTACAATTGTTGCTTTTTGCACCAGAGTGGCATAATCCGTAAGCTCAAGGATTGCCACTCTATTCTGAATCCACGGTTTCAGTCCCTGCTGAAATCTCCTAGCTTTCTTTTCCCCGGTGCTCACAAATTCCGGCACAAACCTTGATAACTCAGTAAATTTCGCTTCGTACTCTGCTACAGATAAGTTATTTTGCTTTAGCTCCAAGAACTTGAGCTCCATCTGGTTTTCCATAAACCTTGGGAAATATTTTCCCAGAAACAAATGACTGAATCTCTCCCATGTTATAATAGCATCTGTCTCCATGTTTTTCTTGGCCTCCCACCAGTCTTTAGCCTCTCCTTTCAGAAGGTAGGTAGCAAATACAGTCTTCTGTGCCTCATCGGTACTCAAAATATCAATGGATTTCTCCATTTCCTTTAACCATGCCCTTGCCTCAACTGGGTCGGCTGATCCGTGGAACTCAGGGGGCTTAAGGGACTTAAAAGCCCTGAAAGAGTTTGCCACAACATTGTTATTTCCTTGAGGGGGTGGGTTGGGTTGACGTTCCAAGTTCTGCCTTAGTAGTTGCATGAACTGGCCCATGGGATCCATGCCTGGGTTTGGTATTGGTTGCTCAATCTCAGTTTCTCCTTCCTCAGCCTCTATCTCAAATCCCTCAACATCATATGTTTCCTCTTCCTCTTCATACACGGAGTCATCTTGTTCCACATAATCCTCATCTTCCTCTTCACTGTGTTCCTGGTTCCTGTCATCCTGGTTATGGCTTCCCTGGTCCTCAGATCCAGGGTTCGCCCTAGTTCCAATCTTTCTTGGCGGCATGATACTGATAAAAAAAAATTATTGGGAAATTCAACGTTAGGTCACAATCATACACAACATTGTGCCTTGCATAGCTCTATAATGGGGAGAATGTATCTCACAATTCTATTATATTATGGCAGTTCTAATAAGAAGTGCAGTAATAATGATGATAAAAACAGTGATCTCGTCACTAAGGAACTGAACCGAAAGGAAACAAATATATACATAATGCGAGAAATACATAGTTTGATCTGGTCAAAAGTACAACAGTGCTACAGCCATCTATCCCAAAAGTGATACACAAGAGTCTATCTGTCTAGTCAGAAAAAGGGATGCTTTATGTCAACTATCCCGGAAAATTGGCTCTTACTAAGGTCTCGACTAACTAGACAACTAGACTATCCCATCGTCAGTCCTGAATCACACACCGGAGCGGGTCAGCTCCCATACCCTTTCCATCGCACGACGGAAGATATAGTCGGCCTGCCTCCTAGAGATCCTACCATGCCTGTCCCCCTAGAGCGATCTGAGTCTCGCTCGGGATGTGAGCTCTATCCCCGTCAGCTCCCTCCTCAAGGATCGGGGTATAGCAGCCCTAGTCTCATAAGCTCGGGTATGCCTACCCGCCCTCTCCGCATCCAACTCCCTCCTGGCCTCATCCAGCCGGGCCTCAGCAACAGCCACTTGGGTCCTCAGTACATCCTGAACATAGCCGTGGGCTAACAAAGACTGCCTATGGGTAGGGTCAAGAGGTGGTGAATCCGGAGCCGCTGGGGGTGCCTCCTCAGTCTGCCTAGGCTCGGAAGTATGGGTCTCTGAGCTGTCATCATAGGGGATCCAAGATAGTGGTGGAGGGGTAGGAGCTCTGACCACCGGGAGTGTGGGTAAAGGGGTACCAGTGTACACTACCATAGCTCCGACACACTCCTCTGCTACTAGGACCTCATCCGGGTCCTCCTCATCTGAAATAGCAATGACCTCTGTCTCTGACTCCTCTGAGGGGTCCTCCTCATCCTCCTCCATCTCAGGCTCCTCCTGATCCTCGACATCTAGCAGTGCCTCATCATGCTCACGCTCGAACATCTCAGGGTCCTCTATCTCATGTGCCTACATATTAAACGAGCTAAGTTACTATCATGATACTTATAAGGGTTCCCGTAAGGGTTTTAACTGTCAGCGCTACTTTAAGTAGTCCGACCATGAACTTGGAAAGAGTTCTTATTATCTTTGTGAGTTTATTATTATATCGTCGCATCATCTCTGAGGTTTATAACGCTTGGCTCTGATACCATTTCTGTAACACCCCCAGATCCGGGGTCAGGGATCCGGGTCGTCACGGTCTTTCTCTCCACAATATCACTTAACTTAATTAATAATAAATAACCTCATGCTGTGACCCCACACTAACACACACCACAACCCGTTATAGTCTCATAGATGAAATTGAAATAAGTACAAGTCCTTGAATCCACAATTTAAAAGTTATTACAACCCAAAATGATTACTTGATAAGTTTACAATTAATTGTCATTATCTGCCACAAGTTATAATTATACATAATTGATTCCCAAAAGTATAAGGTCTAATCTACAGATAGATCTACCTCTGCAGCTATAGCGGCTATGATCTCAACGGGAAGGCGCGGGGCGCTTCCCACGCTCTTGCGCTGGGTCTGCTTGAGTCTGGCCATCTTTCCTAATTGTTGTTGTGTGATGAAGAAATAAAGCAAGAGTGGGCATTACAGCTCGCAAGATAATATATAGTGTAAACAATAATGCAAGTATCTAAATGGATAACTTACTAGAATCCTTTATCAAGTATAAGATAATTACTTATTGGATATAAGCAAAAACAAGGGATGAAGTTACTAAATACTTCACTATACTTATATCATTAATAAAGCTACTTGAACTACCACTGTTCAAAGTATAATGAGCTTTCAACAGTTCATCACATAGATGAGACTACGAGACAAGATTTGAATAGATTAAATCTTTGCAGTATTATTGAAGGAAATGTAGCTATGATATACTTCATTAAGTTCCGATATATATATCCACATATATAACTTCTTTATACAGTTCTTGGAAACCTCTGTCATGTAAGGTATGAACAGAGTTTGTAACATCCAATAAATTTTTTGGAAGGAAAAAGAAGTGTGGCATAAACCCGATATCTTGCTGATCAGGCAAAGATACCAATAAGTAACCTTTTCTACTAGTAGATGGACGAATTCCCCACTGGTCATCACCCTGGTCGCAATAGGACCTTATGCTGGACTGCCACTCAGTCACTTACGCATTTGATGGACTCCCACTGAGCCACTTACTCTATCATGGACGCCCACTGAGCCCATGTTGCTTATGCCGACTCGATAGATGGACTTACTTCCCGAACATTGGGTAAGTAATCAATTCATTTACCAAAACCGCAACCTTGTTGCGAATATAAAATACACCACAGAGCCGAATCCCTCTGGTTTTGAGCGAGTATTTAAATCCCCTTTAAAAAGGAAGATCTTAAATATATAAAAATGAGTTTTGGGATCCGCTCGAACTTTTAAAAATCATTTTAAAGACTCGAAAACACTTTAAAGAGTGTTTGGAGTAATGCTGATTTAATAAAGTAAATCAGTCCCAATATATTAGAAAATATCTGAATATTATTATTTAAATAATATTCCCATAAAGAATAATCTTTATACAAATAATTGAAGTAGAAGTTGTAAAACTTATACTTGAAATGAGTATTAAATAACCAAAGATATACTTATACGAAAGTACTATCTTTATTTGAATAATCAAAAATAAGTTTGATTATCGACACCTTATTCTTTAGTAAAATAAAGAATACATTTCAGAAAATAATCGGAGTCATAGGTACTCATATGAATATTCAAATAATATTCAATTAAATAATATAAGCGGAGTCATCTGTCCTCGAATGAATATTCAAGTAATATTCATTAAATAATATTAAGTTATTGAATATATCTTATTCGATTAATAGTTTTAAAAACTATTCATATATATATATAATACTCGGGAGCCTCGCCTCCTGGTTTTAGAAAAAGTTCACCTTTTGATCCCCTATACTAACGGTAAACTCAAATACCGCTTATCTCTAGCATAGGTATTATGCGACTAATAAGCATTTGAACCAACAGATATATAAATCAAGAATACGAAACAGGCATGCATATATACCATATCACATCCTACAATATATCGCAAGAATTTTCTAATAATCAGATATGCATTTATCACAAGATCATGCATATACACATATACATCACAACAACAGTTATACGGGTAAAAAACTTGCCTGAGCGACTGGGGGTTACAAATGGCTCAGGACGAGCTGGTAACCTATAAACAACATGTAAGTTGGAATTAAACCAAAGTCACTTGTAAATCTATACTTTAACCAAATTAGACTCTAACGCTCGCTTTGCGCTTACTGATTCTCTTAAGTCGCTCGAGTACCCTCGGCTCCACCATTTTTAATAAATTAACCATTACGAGTTTTAAGGCGATTCTTTCGCGAGTACCTTTCTTACCAACTGCCTAATCCACTTAACATAATTGTTTCATACTCCAATTAGTCCTTTAAGGTCTTTAACCTATGTTTCAAAGTAAGGCGAGGGGTAATGGTTCGTTCGCGAAACGTCGTTACTTAAAACGGCCGTTTCTCCTAAACCGTACATCGGAATCAAACGAACCACATATCAAAACGAATCTCGTAACATGAACTATCTAAAAATGGCAATGGTCAAAACCTAGAAGGGAGTTCTCGAGTCCTAATGTTATGAATAAAAGCAGTCTAAAGTAAATCGGACATTACGACGGCTATGTTTACGCGATTTCCCAAATTTATACCATTCCAAATCAACCACCAATCAACCCCAATTCACAACCCAATCAAAAATCCATCCATACTACATCATAACAGCCCCAACAACTCAACATTAACAATTTTTACTTATTCTTAAACTTGAATTTACAACTATACTTAAGTCCTTTACTAATCAACAAGATTTAACATCCAATTTACTACAACTCCAACCCAAACTCTAAACCTACAAGCATCAAGATACTCTTTTACCATAACAATCAAAATCATCCTAATATACAAAGTAAAGCCAAGGTTTGGAGATGTTATACCTTCCTTGAAGTGATTGGAGTAGCTAGGAAGCCTTAAGAAGCCTTGAGATGTATTAGGGATGCTTGGATCTTAAAGGAAAAATAAGAAAAATCAAGTTAAAAATCTTGAAATCACTATTCATTATCTTCTTCATTGATTTCTTGGAGAAGATTGTGAATGATTTGGAGGCTTAAACTTATAGGATAGCTATATCTATGCATAAGGAGTACTAGATAATTATCTTACCAATTAAGGAAGCTTGGAACTTGATTTTTGAAATTCTTCTTCTTGAAATGAAGAAAAGCCGAGAGCTCCTTGGTTGAAGAAAGAAATGATTTTGTGTTTTGCTTTGATTTGTTTTGGTTGGTTGATTTTTTGATTTGTTTTGTTTTGATTTCTTACCTTTTTACCATGGTAATTATTGTATGGTTCACAATCATCCAACAATTCCTTCCCTTATGTCATGCTTATGTCATCATGTGATGTCACCCTCCCTCCTTTGTCCTCTTCTCATTGGTTGGATGACATCATCCCCTCTAATCTCTTTGATTAGCTTCTAATTACTTGGCTAATGACCGCTGATCTGTTATACGGTTCGCTTAACTTTCGTTTTTGTTTATCGTTTGAGGGATCATACCCGGGATCTTATTACTTAGGTTCCCTTAACCTTTCTCAATACATTATATTCCTTTTTATGATCCTCTATTAAAATCCTTGATTTTAAATCCTTTTTATCCTATTACCTTATACTTAATTCTTTCGATATCTGGTGGATTTTCGGGAAAAATCAAAAGGTTCAAATTTGGATTCTGACGATCTTTACATACACTTATATATCATATAGAGTACCAATAAAATCTCAGAATATCCATAAAATAAACCCTATATAGTGTGGCATGAAAATTTTTCTTGTTCAGAAATATCAGCAAAAACACTGTTCATAAGGGTTACAAAAAGTTCAAAATTTTGGGGTTATTACAATGTAACTGGGAGGGGGATACCTTGTTTATTTATCGAGGAGCCCTGACCGCGGGTCTTAGGTTCCCATTTCATGAATTTATTCCTTGCTTACTCGCTGATGTACAAATCAAGCCTTGTCAACTCCCTCCTAACGCTTGGAGGAACATTATCTGTTTTATGGTCCTTTGTCTTAGAAACAATTTTCCTCTTTCCTTAGCTGTCTTTAGGAAAGTTTTCCAATTCTATAATAGCTCCATGAGTCAACCGGGTTGGGTTTTAATTCGTCAACGGCCCAAAATCCCCCATATCTTTGATAGTAATTCCATAGTTGAGAACAACCCCAAATGGAGGGATGAGTTCGTTAGGCTGACCTGAGCCGGGGGTGATTGGGCCACACTCTTCCGTAGGCCCTTTTGTAAAGTGTCAGATGGGAGTCCAGGTAGCATCAGGTTATCTGATGAGGATGAGGTGGCCTATCAAGCCTTAATTTTAGATGATGGGAAAACAGACACCTGGACCCTCTTAGAGGAGTTTTCCTTGAAGAAAGTTGGTCTCTCTCAGGCCAGTGATAAGGGTAAATTTATAACTGGATAGCTATTTTTTCTTCCCTTTAACTGTAACATTTTATCTCCTGCAATTTAATATTCCTTCTATCTTTTTCTTTCAGCTTGCGAGGCCATCAACAACGTCAACAGGCCCAAGGAAGGGGAGTCTGGCCGCCAGAAGAGGGCCAAGCTAAACAGGGACCCCAGGAGCAAGCCTGACGGTCCTTCTTTCCTTAAGCCCCACGTCCCGGTGGTCGAGCTGGGGGACGATGTGGATCCTCCACTTAAGGCACATTCCTTCAGGCCTAACTGGGGCTTCAGGAGGACCGATACGGTGGTTGGATCCACCAAACATGCTAAGGATTGGTCGTACCATTCCATCACTCCCCACGATTTTACTGACATTGTTACGGGGAGTGATATCGAGACTATTGAGCTTCTGGGTTCTCAAGCCCAAGCTGCGGTAACTTTCTTTTTTCTTTTTTCTTTGAATCCCAACTTTCTCGTATTTCAATGAACTTGTGTTAACTCATATTTCTTTGCAGAGTAACACCTACTTCCAGGCGGCCCTCCATCAGGCTAGGTCCTGGAAGGGTAACTCTGATGGGTTTGAGAAGGAGATGAAAAAATGGGAGGAGAGAGGCAAGGTCCTGGAGAAGAAGCTGGACACGAAGAAGGAGGAGCTGGCTAAGGCTCATTCCGAGCTGGTGAAACTTAAGAGCGATAAGGATAAGCTCATTGATGACTACATGGATTCTGACAAGTTTAAGAAACTCATGGAGATTCATGATGAGGGTCTTTATTCCCTACAGTTTACTCAGGGATGGGATGCGGCCGTAAAGGCGGTTTCTGAGAGGCACCCGGGCTTAGTCGACCCTAAGGACTTTATAAGTCCTGAGCAGGCTGAGACGGAGGACAGCGTAGATGCCCTCTTCAACTCCCCCCAGCCAGATGATCGCATCTTGGATCCTAACACTGCTTCTCCTCCCACTTCTCCTGCGAAGGATGCTGAAGGTGCTGATAAGGAGCAAGAGAATGAAGGCTCCCGCATGGAGGAGTAGTTTTTTCATTTTGTAGTTTTATCCTTAACTTATGTCTGGACTTTTGTTTGTATCAAAACTTATTACCCTCCGGGGTTATTTTATATGCTACTTTCCTTATTCGCATCTTTCTCCTTTATCTTTCCAATACTTTAATATGCATTCAAACTTGAACTAATTGGCCACACAAGTACTATCACAACTCAAACATCCATAGGTTGAAATAATTTCGAACTCTTCAATTTGAAGTCTGGTTTTTCAAAACCTTACATAATATGGGTTCGACCCTTAACAATAATAACTTGACAATGTAAATTCTACTGGAATATAAAATCCTATGCAAGCAAAGCTTCAAGGTGCTTTTCAACCTACTTGTCATCCAGACAAGTGAGAATCGTATTCAATTGCCCTACACATAGTAAACCTTCAGGTTTTGTGCATGCCAAGTTCTTGGGACTTCAAAACCATCCATTGTCTCCAGCTTGTAGGTTCCTCTACCTTGAACGCTCTTGACTTTGTACGACCCTTCCCAATTCGGGGCAAGCTTCCCTTTTTGCCCTACCCCAGAAGCTTCTATCTTCCTCAAGACTAGGTCACCTTATTTAAAGAACCTTTCTTTAACCCTTAGGTTGTAGTAGAATGAAGCCTTCTTCTGATACTCTACTATCTTTGCATGTGCCTCATCTCGCACTTCATCGATTAAGTCCAGAGCCAACCTTTGTCCTTCCTCATTTTCCTCAACATTGAAAGTCTGAATCCTTGAAGAAGAATGTGATATCTCCACGGGAACAACTGCTTCTGCCCCATATACCAACATGAAGGGGTTGCTCCAATAGTGACTCTACAAGTAGTCCTATAGGCCCATAATATTGGAAGTATCTCATCCACCCAATTATTTCTTGATTTCTCGATCCTCTTCTTTAGTCCATCCAAGATTATACGATTTGCTACCTCCGCTTGCCCATTGGCTTGCGGGTGAGCCACAGAGGTGAACCGTAACTCAATTTCATTTTCTTCACAATACTTCTTAAATTCCTCGTTGTTAAACTGCGTTCCATTGTTGGTCACTAGGATACGGGGAATTCCATACCGGCACATAATATTTTCCCACAGGAATTGTGCAACCTGCTTAGTTGTGATCTTGGCCAAAGGTTTGGCTTCAAACCATTTGGTGAAATAATCAATGGCTACAATCAGGAACTTTCTTTGTGCCGTGGCCATGGGGAAAGACCCTAGAATATCCATCCCCCACATAGCAAAGGGAATAGGTGAGTTGATAGAGGTCAGCATCCGGAGGGTTGTCTAACAACTGGTGCATGCTTCTGACAGTGATCACACTTCTTCACATATTCTTTGGCATCAGCCATCATTTCTGGCCAATAGAAGCCTAAACGGGTTATCTTATGAGCCAAGGCCCTGCCCCCCAAGTGTTGCCCACAAATACCTTCATGCACTTCCTCAAGAGCCAAGCGTGCCTCATCGGGCCTGAGACACCTCAAGTAAGGAACCACGAAAGATCTTTTACACAGAATCCCATCTATCAAAGAGTACCTTAGTGCTCGAACAGTTAACTTCCGTGCTTCAGTTGCATCGCTTGGCAACCAACCGGTTTGAATGTGAGCCTTGATGGGATCAATCCATGACGTCCCAGGCCTATGGGAGCCACAAGCTTAACATCTATGCTTCGTGTCTTCAAAACACGGAAGTACACACTTCCTGAACTTTCTTCTATCTCAGATGAAGCAAACTTTGATAACGCATCTACCTTAGCATTTTCTTCCCTTGGAATGTGTTCAACATGGCATTCATTAAATTGGGTCATCACAGCCCTTACTAGGCGGACATACTTAGCCATCGTATCATCCCTTGCCTCAAATTCTCCCTTTACCTGGGATATGATCAGTTTCGAGTCTCCACGGACCTTTAAGTTTTTGACTCTAAGTGTCCCAGCTAGGCCAATGCCAGCTATCAGGGCTTCATATTCTGCCTCATTGTTTGTGGTTGGGAAGTCTAGCTTCATAGTATACTCAATTAAGAACCCATCAGGGTTTTGCAATACCAATCCTGCTCCACTGGAGTTTGCTTTTGATGCTCCATCAAAATAGAGAACCCAATACTCTTTCTCCTTATCATCCTTCTCTTTGTCCCTATTATCGACTCCCTTATCTTGCGGTATGGTATCTTTCTGCCCCCCGACTTCTTGGTTGGGTATGGTACATTCCACCACGAAGTCAGCTAGCGCCTAGGCTTTTATTGCCATTCGCGGCTTATACTTGAGATCGAACTCTCCCAGCTCTATTGCCCACTTAATCAATCTCCCACTTGCCTTGGGACTGTGAATGATATTTCTCAGTGGCTGATTTGTTAGCACCTCAATCTGATGAGCCTGAAAGTAAGGACGCAGTTTTCTCAAAGCCATTACCAAGGCTAGAGCAAATTTCTCAATAGTTGAATAATTCAATTCAGCACCATGCAGAATTTTGCTGACATAATATATGGGTTTCTGGACTTTCAGCTCCTCCTTAACCAACATCGCGCTCAAGGCGCTCTCTGAAACAGCCAAGTACAAGAATAAAACTTCATTCAAAGATTGTTTGGCCAACAACGGGGCCTGAGCCATATATTTCTTTAACTCTTCGAATGCCTTCTGGTTTTCCTCATTCCATACAAAGTCCTTGATGTTCTTTAGTGACTTGAAGAATGACAGGCACTTGTCTCCTGACTTGGAGATGAATCGTCCTAGCGCAGCAACCTTTCCTGTGAGCTTCTGAACATCCTTGACGGTTTTTGGTGGTTCCATGTCTAGGATTGCCTTTATTTTGTCGGGGTTAGCCTCTATCCCCCTCTTGGAGACCATCAATCCCAAAAATTTTCCAGACCCTACTCCGAAAGCACATTTTGTAGGGTTTAACATCATCTTATGGTACCTCAGAACCTCAAAAGCTTCCCTCAAATGGGTTATATGATCAGTCTTTGCTAGACTCTTGACTAACATGTCATCAATATAGACTTCCATAGTCTTACCAATAAGGTCCTTAAAAATTTTATTTACCAACCTTTGATAGGTGGCTCCTGCATTCTTAAGACCAAATGCCATAACAAGATAACAATAAGCACCAAAGTCAGTGATGAATGATACCTTTGGAATGTCATCCTTATGCATTTTGATCTGGTTGTATCCGCTAAATCCATCCATGAAACTCAGCATCTCATGCCCAGCAGTGGCATCAATCAAAGTATCAATCCTTGGCAACGGAAAACAGTCTTTAGGGCATGCATCATTCAGATCAGTGAAGTCTATACACATCCTCCGCTTTCCATTAGCCTTCTTCACCATTACAGGGTTTGCTAACCACTCTGGAAATTGAATCTCCTCAATGAAACCAGCCTCTAAGAGCTTTTCTACTTCCTGTTTTATAGCCTCTTATCTTTCCGGGGCAAAATTTCTTTTCTTTTGTTTCACTGTCTTCTAGCTTGGATCCACGTTTAACTTGTGAGTAATCAGCTCTGGGTCTATGCCCGGCATATCAGCTGCTGACCATGCAAACACATCACTATTTTCTTGTAAAAATTTCACCAACTTCCCTCGAAGGGGCTCCTCTAATGTGGCTCCAATGAAAGTCATCCTCTCAGGATTCTCGGGGTCTAAAGGAACCGAAACCAAGTCTTCTGCTGGCTTTCCTCTCTTCTCGTCATTTTCTCGGACATCCATATCTTCAATAGGAAGAACCTGCCCCCCGACTACATCTGCCCTCAAAGAGGCCACATAACAACTTCTAGCCATTTCTTGATCTCCTCCCTCTTCTCCAATCCCGTTCCGGGTGGGAAACTTCATGACTGAATGGTAGGAAGAAGGGGCTGCCTTGAAGGCATGTATCCCTGTTCTTCCTATGATAGCATTATAGGTTGAATTAGCCTTTACTACCACAAAATCCAACATCTGCGTTGCTTGCCTTGGTTCCGTACCTATGGTGGTTGGCAACTTGATTATCCCTTCTACAGGACATTCTACTCCAGCAAATCCATATATCGGCATGTCGGTTGGTGTCAACTGGGAGTCATTATACCCCATCCTTAGAAAGGTGTCGTGGAGCAAGATATCCACAGAAGCACCATTATCCACAAGGACCCTCTTAACCGGGCTATTTCCTATTATCGGTGTTATGACCAGCGGGTCTTCATGAGGAAACTTTACACCCTCTAGGTCAGAATCATCAAAAGCCATTGTTACTTCTGTCCTGGCCCTCTTCGGGGCTTCTCCAACAATATGCATAACCTCTCTGGTATATGTCTTTCTGGAATTTTTGGACAATCCAGCAGCAGTTGGACTCTCAAAGATCATGTTTATCACAGGCCCTCGAGGTCGCGGCCCTCCAAATATTGCATTTATAACCGGCCCTCTAGGTTGGGGATTCCGCCCCTGATCGTCTTGGTCCCTCCTACGATCTTCAAAGTTCTTCCTTCCATTATTATTCATGTCCCCTCCTTCTCCAGTACACTTGTTCAATCTTCCTTTTCGAATCAGAAACTCAATTCCGTCCTTCAATCGCCTACACTCATCGGTGTCATGGCCAACATCTTTGTGAAATCTGCAATACTTCCTCTTATCTAGTTTTGCGGGATCAGCCTTCAAGGGCTTAGGCCATCGAATATCTCTATCTTTCTCAATCTTCATCAAAATCTGGCTTCTAGGAGCATTCAGCTTAGCATATTCAGTGAACTTTTGCCCAGGTCCTCCCTTCTTGGGGGTTGAATCAGAATTTTGTTCGGTTCTAGGATACTTGTCCTTAGCAATATATTCTAAATTAGTTTTCCGCTTCTTGTTTCCAGTGGGCTCATTACTTACTACGGTCTTCCTCATACTTTCTTCAACCTTGATATACTTCCCTGCCCTCTCTTGGAGCTGCAACATGCTTTCAGGGGGACGTTTGGCCAAGGACATCTTGAAAAACTCATCCCTAGTCCCTTGTTGCAGTGCTATCATGGCTACCTTATCATCAAGGTCTGGGACTTTTAAAGCCTCCTTTGTGAAACGATTCAGGTAATCTCTCAAGGATTCCTTAGCTCCCTGCACAATACTCATAAGAGATGCTGAACTTTTCTCATGGACTCTCCCACTGATGAACTGCTTAATAAAAGCCTGACTTAACTCTCTGAACGATCCAATAGAGTTTGGGGGCAAGCGACTGTACCATCTTTGAGCCATACCCGACAGGGTTTGAGGGAAGGTCCGACACTTTATAGCATCATTCACGGGTTGCAGCAGCAGTGCATTAGAGAATGTCCTAACATGATTAGCGGGGTCTCCCATGCCATCATAGGCTTTGATAGTGGGCATCTTGAATTTCCTTGAGATATGGGCATTCATTATCTCTTCAGTGAAGGGCGGAGTTGGATCATCAGGATCTCCAAGGGGAAGGAGATTGCTTGGATCAGTTCTTGGGACAACAGCCCTTCTCCGTACCGGACCATCTAGGTCTATGACAGGAGGAGGATTTCTCCCCCTAGGAGGTATCTGGGGTCTGGTGGCCTGGTGAGCCTCCAAGTCACGCCTCAGCCTTTGTATCTCGGCCTCATGAGCCCTGATCCTTTCCTGCACTTCTTGGGGATTCGCCCCTTGGGTGCTTTGAGGGCGTTGCTTTCCATCGGCCATCGGCTCTTTGCCAGGACGCCTCCTTCTTGGGGCCACTTCATCATCCGAAGATTCAGAGTCTCTCTCGGTGTAAGGACCAGAAAATTCCCGATCCTCGGGGATAGGAGCCAACCCTCGTATATAGGGGGCGATTGCCCTCGTGCTTCACTTCGCCCAGCATATCCACTTCCTCCAACCTCAGGGTAAAGTGGCATCCCATAAGGGGGGTTAGTAGTAACAACAGTTGAATATTCATACCCGACGGGTCGAGAATTCACAGGTATATGTACTTGTTGAACTTGAGGATTCGTACCTTGAATAGTCGGGGGAGTCGTCCCTTTTGGCTGAGGTTGAGTTGCCCCTATCTGGGCTTCCGCTTGATTAGATGCATAAGTTGAGTGGGGAGGTATCTCCACGGTTGATGAAATCACCTGGGTTGTCCCCGATGGTGTTCCTTCTTCCAGAGCTCTAATTGTTCCCCGTGTTCTCACCATGGTTGTTGTTGTGCTTTCCCACAGATGGCGCCAAATGTTATGGATAAAAAACTAATATATATAATTGTTGTATTTATTACTAAGGTACGGAAGCTCAAGGCCTTTAATGGCTGCTCTCGTGTTTCGTAGGTTAACTCTGCCTTTACGAGATGCCTACATATCTCTGTGAATTAGAGAATCAAGCCAAAAAACGTAGTTCTGATTTGTGGGGTGAGACCCCTTATATAGATGTGGGAGTCCTTGAATTGGACTTGGTATAGGAGACTTGGTGGTCAAGTCTCTGAATTAGGATAGACTTAGGAGTCCTAGGGAGTAGGAAGCGGATTCCTTATCCCATGAGGTTCCTTGGAGGCCAATCTACAAGGATTTATATCCCCACTAGGACTTATCTTATTAGCTGTTTTTCTCCCTTATTTATTAATTATGAAATTAATAAATAATCAGGGTTTTTGGGCCTTCTTTGTTCCATCAGGCCTGGTCTGGTCCATCAGGCCTGATCAACATGTTAACCTTTCTGGTCTAAATATCATACATCTTCTTATTGGGCCTTGCAGCCCAAACTGTAATATTTAATTATGTAATCAGGATTTATTTATCCCTATCACCATGCTAGCATAGGTTCATGTGTTATTGTTAAGCATGATTCGTAGGTAATTTTAATCATCTTACTTGCCCTATGTAATCATGATAGATAACTTATGCGTTAAACCGTTATATTGTCAAATTCTATAGACATATAGGGTCTCAATATAATTGGTGTCTATTCAGCTTCTATCTCTTTTGTGGATGTCTTGTAGTATGGTATTCGTGCAACGAAAGTTGGCATTTATCAGTTTCGTGTCATCACCATTATATGCTAAGGTTAAGAACAAAAAGGCTATTGAATGGATTATCTAATGAAGTTAGAATCCCATGTTTGTTACATACATTAATTCAATAATTCTTATTCTCTTAGTTATAATTGTTAGTTTAATTCTTAGTTATGAACAATCTCAGCTTGTTATTTATCGTAGCATTGGATAATAACCATATCATTGTTGCATAGGTGCATAATCTATAATTAACCAAAACTATTCTCTGTGGGAACGAATCTGATTTATATCTTATACTACTTGCGAACGCGTATACTTGCGTGTATTTTAGCACGCGTTTAGCGACTAACAGTTGACATCCAAGCTATGCATTGCTATGGATTCATGCTGTCCGCGCATGTCTTTTGGGCTCCAGGAAAATACATCAGCATACTCTCGGAGCAATAAAACCAACTCTTCTCTAAAAACTATCTCTAGCCCGGATCATATCTTCATTTTCTTAGAAGGATTGCTTTTGTTAATCTGAATTATCTCTGTTTCTACTGCAGTCTCAACCTGTGCTTGGTACTGGTTTGACACCATCATTCCTTGGATCGATAAAAACCCTCAAGTTGTGTCATGTACATATCCTCTTCAAGGCTTCCATTAAGGAAGGCTGTTTTGACATCCATTTTCCAGATTTCATAATCATGGAATGCTGCAATGGCAAGTAAAATCCTTGTAGACTTGACCATAGCCACTGGTGAGAAAGTTTCATCATAGTCAATACCATGAATTTGTTTGAAACCTTTTGCAACCAGCCTAGCTTTATAGGTCTGAACATTTCCATCCATGCCCTTTTTCTTCTTAAAAACCCATTTGCACCCTATGGGTTTTACCCCTTCAGGTGGATCAACCAAAGTCCATACTTGGTTTTCGTACATGGAATCTATCTCGGATTTCATGGCTTCAAGCCATCTCTTAGAGTCTGGACTGTTCATAGTATCTTGGTATGTGAGAGGCTCATCTTCATCTATGAGCATCAAATCACCATACTGAGTCATGAGAAATCCATATCTCTCTGGCTCATGGCGAAATCTACCAGATCTACGAACAACATGTGTTTGTTGAGCATTATCATTATTCTGCTCTTGTTCCACTACAGGTTCAATGCTATTTTGCGGTTCTCGATCTTCATCGAGATCTATAGTTCTCCCACTGTTTCTTTTGGAAACAAAATCTCTTTCCATGAAGACAGCATCTCGAGCAATAAACACTTTCTGCTCAGAAGAACTATAAAAATAATACGCCTTTGTTTCATTAGGGTATCCCACAAAAATGTACTCTTCGGATTTAGGTCCAAGCTTGTCAGATTCTTGACATTTCACAAACACCTTACATCCCCAAACTTTCATAAAGTTCATGCCTGACCGTTTCTCCTTCCATATCTCATATGGAGTCTTTTGAACCTTCTTAGTAGGAACACGGTTAAGTGTGAAAGCCGCTGTTTCTAGAGCGTAACCCCAGAAACTTATTGGAAGATCTGCATGACTCATCATCGATCGCACCATGTCCAACAAGGTGTGATTTCTCTTCTCTGAAACTCCATTCCATTGAGGTGTTCCTGGCGGAGTGAGTTGTGATACAATACCACACTATTTTAAATACTCTCTAAATTCGGTGCTTAAGTATTCACCCCCACGATCGGATCGTAAGATCTTAATACTTGCATCTCCGCCAATTTGCTTCTCTACTTCAACCTTGTATTCTTTAAACTTTTCAAAAGAATCGGATTTGTTTTTCATAAGATATACATATCCATATCTACTGAAATCATCAGTAAATGTTATGAACTAGTAGTAGCCTCCTCTAGCCATTACACGCATTGGGCCACATACATCACTATGTATTAGCTCCAGACGTTTAGTGGCCCTTTAACCCTTATCAGTGAAAGGGGCTTTAGTCATCTTACCAAGCAAACAAGATTCGCATTGTTGGTATGATTCAAAATCAAACTTATCCAAGTATTCATCCTTATGTAATTTGGATATGCGTTTCTCATTTATGTGGCCTAGACGACAATGCCAGAGGTATGTTTGATTTGAGTCATTCATTTTAAGTCATTTGTTTTCTATATTACAGACATGATTATCTAAATCAAGAACATATAATCCATTAAATAAATGCGCAACACCATAGGTTAAATCATTCAAAGCAAAAGAGCAACTGTTGTTCTTTATTGTAAACGAAAAACCTTTCTTGTCCAAACAAGAAACACAAATAATGTTTCTGCGAATCGCAGGCACGTAAAAACAGTCTTCTAGTTCTAAAACAAGCCCAGAGGGCATAGATAAATAATAAGTCCCTACAGCTAAAGCAGCAACTTTTGCTCCATTGCCTACTCCTAGGTCCACTTCTCCCTTAGCCAAAGTCCTACTTCTCTGCAGGCCCTACACATTTATACAAATGTGAGAAGCACATTCAGTTTCAAATACCCAAGATGTAGAAATAGACAAATTGACTTCTATAACATAAATACCTGATCCAGAAATCTGAACTGCTTTCATTTTCTTCAGATCCTCCAAGTAAATTGGACAGTTTCTCTTCCAGTGACCAGCTTTCTTACAGTAGTGACATTCACCCTTGGCCACACCACCTTTAGGCTTTAAAGCCTGTTTGGGACCTGATTTTGGCTTGGGTGTAGAATCAGATCCAATCTTCTTCTTACCCTTCCACTTGCCCTTCCCTTTGGCCTTACCTTTATTTCCCACCATCAGTGTGGGAGCAGGTTCAGCTGTCTTCATGTTGGTCTCATATGTTCTCAATATATGTAACAATTCAGTAGGTGTTTTGTCAAATTCATTCATATTGTAGTTCACAACAAACTGAGTGAATTTGTTGTTCAAAGAATTCATGGTTAGGTCAATACCAGTTTCCGGACCAATCGGGAAACCCAAAGTTTCAAGGTACTCAATGTAACCAATCATCTTCAGAACATGTGGGCCAACTGGTTCACTTGCCCCTTGTTTACAATTAAAAAGTGACTTACTTGTGTTGAACCTTTCTTGACGAGTTTGGCTTGCAAATATGCTTTGCAAGTGCTCATTGATAGTATATGCATCCATATGCACATGCTGTCTTTGAAGCTCAGCACTCATAGTTGCCAACATAAGACATGCAACATCATTTGCATCATTCTCATCCCTTGTGCGTGCTGCTCGTTCATCAGCAATAGCACCCTCAGGAAGGGGGCCTGGAGGAGGAATATCAATGACATGAAGCTTGCGCTCCTGCCTGAGGACCATCCTCAAATTTCTCTGCCATTCTAGGAAGTTGTTTCTTCCTGTCAGCTTGTCCTTCTCAGGGACTGAACGTACGGATAGTGTGTTTGTGTTGTTTGCCATTACTCAGTATCTACAATAATAAAAGCGCAAAATAAACATTAGATTTTCTGAGTTAAAATTTTATGTTCATATGATTATGATATATTCATAATATATCTCTCACTATTTTTTATCAAATTAATAGCCCTAACTATTAATTCGGAAAGTATATCCCATAAATCTTTCTAGTGAGCCAAGATCCATATTTCGTCATGTCCTAAGTCAACCACTCGTATCCTTAAAACATGATTATTTAGGTAGACAACAGTTGTCAATTATATCATATATAATTCTTGGATAATTTGGTGAACAACAATTGATCTTATCTATCTAATAGATTTTTAACCAAACTCTATGCTTCTAAGTTCATAATAAGTGAATATAATCATTTATATTCACCTTATTATGATGACTCGGTTAAGTTAGACCCAATGATACAACGTCCGAATATAACCGTTTATATTCGTCGCATTTCACCACGATAGATAGGAGTCCCCTGCCACTGACAGCCCTTCCCCTTATCGATCTAGGATTCAATGAGTGTTCATTCATTGGAAAGCATCTGATTAAAACTTAATATTTTTACTTAGGGATTTTTAATTTAGAACGATCATGATCCCATCATAAAGAGATCCCCAATTTTTCCTTGAATAAAATACTTCAAATCAATACTCTTCAATGGTTTGATTTCCAGGTAGTGGAGGAGTCACATCGGTCTCGCTTAAAACCCACAGCCTTACAAGTTCTATGAACCCGTTGTTGATAAAATCGCCCCATATCAGAAATAAAGAAAATTTGTATTTTATTTCATGTTTCATAAACACGAGAATCTCATGATCGTTTGTTGATTTTAAATCTTGAGTCGTTACAGATTTTATCTTGTTTAAAGGCATGGCATGGGTGATGTGTCTAATACATACGTGCATTATTAATCTAATTTAAAACATGCATTTTCTACTCTACACATACTATTTATACATCATATCAAAAGTGCGTAAAGTAAACGTGCAATAGTTATGGCCCAATCCTATGTGATCTTTTCAGGCTAATGAAAAGATCAAGGTCAATCTATGGTGTAAAAATAACTATTACATATGTCTTCTCTATTGCTTCCATTGTCTCCTTGGCCTCCATAGGATGCCTCCTTGTTCCCTTGTCCTTCTTGGATGTTACATTAAGAATTATACTAATGAACTTACAAAAGAACTCGAGTTACATTCGAGATAAAACAACTACAAATAGAAAACGACATGCAAGTGGTATTTATTACAAACCAAAAGAATAAACCATTACAACTAAGGTCTTAAGGCCATAACTATGCACCATGCTCAAGTAACCATTAAAGAACATTATAGATCATATAAAGATGACATACTATTTATCACTTGTCATGATCCAATCAAGAATAATAAATATGTAAAGCATATGTCATAAGCACAAATTAAAATATCAGAATACTAGCAAAACATGTATCAGAATACTATTCTAGAAGCATGCATCAGTATACACACGACCCATATCCCAGTTACCAAAAACATGTATCAATATACATATTATAAGAGATCGCATACATATGAGTTATGACAGATCTTAAACATACTAGTATCATCATATAGATCATTAACAGATTCATCATATCATTCATATAACATAATTGTTATCATGGCAGACTCATATAACATAACTGTTATCATGGCAGACTCATATAATATAACTGTTATCATGGCAGACTCATCACACATGCATACTTGTAAAAATACAGTAAACACGTAACCAAATCAGCCCCTTATACACGTAGCTCTGATGCCATTGTTGGGTTCCGAATGCATAAAACACAGCGGATAAACGTAAATAAAACAAAATTTTCGAAACCCAAAAATAGGATCCATGTATAGAAATATGGGCAGATTATGAAGATAATGAATCATACCTTTCAAGAGCTTAACTTTCACGAACTCAACGGAGATCCTAGCTGTCACGCTTTGTGTCTACCTCTCGGAGAAACACCTCTATGATATCCACACGAGCACCTTCAAGAATGTCTCACGAACTTGACTACGGAATGGATGTACTAGCCTCCTTCTTGACGATCCGAATTGCCTCTGCCTCTCTTTACTGCTAGGGATTTCTCAAAAAATGTACAAGCCTCTTTAACCTATCATTATGTATTTATAATGGCTGATTAAAAAGGCCCATAACAGCAAAGCCCAACCCTAGTAGGTATTGGATTAAATAATAAAAACAAATTTCTATTATTTAATTAATAACTAAGTCATACTTAATTATTATGGACAAAAACATTCCTTTTAATTCGAATTTATATTATCTCAATTAAGTCTTACTTAATTATAATAAAATTCAAATAATCATCAATTATGATAGGGATAAATAAATTATGATAGTATAATTAAATACTGCAAGGTGTGGGCTGCTAGGCCCAATAAAAAGATATATGATACTCAGACTAGAAAGGTTAAGCCTGATGGACCAGATCAGGCCTGATGGAATAAAGAAGGCCCAAAAGCCCTGATTATTAATTAATTTCATAATTAATTAATAAGGGAAAAATCAGCTATTGAGAAAAGTCCCGATAAGGATATAAATCCTTATAGATTAGCCTCAAGGGGACCTAAAAGGATAAGGAATCAGTTTCCTACTATCTAGGACTCCAAAGTCCATTCTAATTATGAGACTTGCCCACCAAGTCTCCTATACCAAGTCCAATTCAAGGACTCCCAACATCTATATAAGGGGCCTCACCCCACAGATCAGAACTACGTTTTTTGGCTTGATTCTCTAATTCACAGAGATACGTAGGCATCTCGTAAAGGCAGAATTAAGCTACGATACACGAGAGCAGCCATTAAAGGCCTTGAGCTCCCGAATCTTAGTAATAAATACAGCAAATAATAACCTTAGTTTTTTATCCATAACATTTGGCGCCGTCTGTGGGAAAACACAACAATAACCATGGCGAGAACACGGAGAACAATTAGAGCTCTAGAGGAAGGAACACCATCAGAGACAACCCAGGTGATTTCGTCAACCGTGGAGGTTCCTCCCCATTCGACTTATGCATCTACTCAGGGGGAAGCCCGGATAGGGGCAACTCAACCTCAGCCACAAGGGACAACTCCCCCGACTATTCAAGGTACGAATCCTCAAGTTCAACAAGTACATATACCTGTGAATTCTCGACCCGTCGGGTATGAATATTCAACTATTGTTACTACTAACCCCCCTTATAGGATGCCCCTTCACCCTGAGGTTGGAGGAAGCGGATATGCTGGGCGAAGCGAAGCACGAGGGCAGTCGCCCCCCTATATACGAGGTTTGGGTCCTATCCCTGAGGATCGGGAATTTTCCGGTCCTTACACTGAGAGAGACTCCGAATCTTCGGATGATGAAGTGGCCCCGAGAAGGAGGCGTCCTGGAAAAGAGCCAATGGCCGATGGAAGACAACGCCCCCAAAGCACCCCAGGGGCGAATCCCCAAGAAGTGCAGGAAAGGATCAGGGCTCATGAGGCTGAAATCCAAAGGCTGAGGTATGATTTGGAGGCTCACCAGGCCACCAGACCCCAGATACCTCCTAGGGGGAGAAATCCTCCTCCTGTCATAGACCTGGATGGTCCGGTACGAAGAAGGGCTGTTGTCCCAAGAACTGATCCAAGCAATTTCCTTCCCCTTGGAGATCCTGATGATCCAACTCCACCCTTCACAGAAGAGATAATGAATGCCCATATCTCAAGGAAATTCAAGATGCCCACTATCAAAGCCTATGATGGCACGGGAGACCCCGCTAATCATGTTAGGACATTCTCTAATGCACTGCTGCTGCAACCCGTGAATGATGCTATAAAGTGTCGGGCCTTCCCTCAAACCCTGTCGGGTATGGCTCAAAGATGGTATAGTCGCCTGCCCCCAATATCTATTGGATCGTTCAGAGAATTAAGTCAGGCTTTTATTAAGCAATTCATCAGTGGAAGAGTCCATGAGAAAAGTTCAGTATCTCTTATGAGTCTTGTGCAGGGAGCTAAGGAATCCTTGAGAGATTACCTGAATCGTTTCACAAAGGAGGCTTTAAAAGTCCTGGACCTTGATGATAAGGTAGCCATGATAGCACTGCAACAAGGAACTAGGGACGAGTTTTTTAAGATGTCCTTGGCCAAACGTCCCCCCGAAAGCATGTTGCAGCTCCAAGAGAGGGCAGGGAAGTATATCAAGGTTGAAGAAAGTATGAGGAAGACCGTAGTAAGTAATGAGCCCACTGGAGGCAAGAAGCGGAAAACTAATTTAGAATATATTGTAAAGGACAAATATCCTAGAACCGAACAAAACCCTGATTCAACCCCCAAGAGGGGAGGACCTGGGCAAAAGTTCACTGAATACGCTAAGCTGAATGCTCCTAGAAGTCAGATTTTGATGGAGATTGAGAAAGACAGAGAAAGACAGAAGCCCTTGAAGGCTGATCCCGCCAAGCTAGATAAGGGCAAGTATTGCAGGTTTCACAAAGATGTTGGCCATGACACCGATGAGTGTAGGCAATTGAAAGATGAAATTGAGTTTTTGATTCGAAAAGGAAGATTGAACAAGTATACTGGAGATGGAGGGGACAGAAATAATAATGGAAGGAAGAACTTTGAAGATCGTAGGAGGGACCAAGACGATCAGGGGCGGAATCCCCAACCTAGAGGGCCGGTTATAAATGCAATTTTTGGAGGACCGCGACGCCCTCGAGGACCTGTGATAAACACGATCTTTTGAGGTCCAACTGCAGCTGGATTGTCCAAAAATTCCAGAAAGGCATATACTAGGGAGGTTATGCATATTGTTGGAGAAGCCCCGAAGAGGGCCAGGACAGAAGTAACATTGGCTTTTGATGATTTCGACCTAGAGGGTGTGAAGTTTCCCCATGACGACCCGCTGGTCATAACACCGATAATAGGAAATAGCCCGGTTAAGAGGGTCCTTGTGGATAATGGTGCTTCTGTGGATATCTTGCTCCACGACACCTTTCTAAGAATGGGGTATAACGACTCCCAGTTGACACCAACCGACATGCCGATATATGGATTTGCTGGAGTAGAATGTCCTGTGGAAGGGATAATCAAATTGCCGACCACCATAGGTACAGAACCAAGCAAGCAACACAGATGCTGGATTTCGTGGTGGTAAAGGCTAGTTCAACTTATAATGCTATCATGGGGAGAACAGGGATACATGCCTTCAAGGCAGTCCCCTCTTCCTACCATTCAGTCATGAAGTTTCCCACCCGAAACGGGATTGGAGAAGAGAGAGGAGATCAAAAAATGGCTAGAAGCTGTTATGTGGCCTCTTTGAGGGCAGATGGAGTCGGGGGGGGGGGGCAGGTTCTTCCTATTGAAGATATGGATGTTCGAGAAAATGATGAGAATAGAGGAAGGCCAGCAGAAGAATTGGTTTCGGTTCCTTTAGACCCCGAGAATCCTGAGAGGATGACTTTCATTGGAGCCACATTAGAGGAGCCCCTTAGAGGGAAGTTAGTGAAATTTTTACAAGAAAATAGTGATGTGTTTGCATGGTCAGCAGCTGATATGCCAGGCATAGACCCGGAGTTAATTACTCACAAGCTAAACGTGGATCCAAGCCCGAAGACAGTGAAACAAAAGAAAAGAAATTTTGCCCCGGAAAGACAAGAGGCTATAAAACAGGAAGTAGAAAAGCTCTTAGAGGCTGGTTTCATTGAGGAGATTCAATTTCCGGAGTGGTTAGAAAACCCTGTAATGGTGAAGAAGGCTAATAGAAAGTGGAGGATGTGTATAGACTTCACTGATCTCCGCTGCCTAGAATTGATACTTTGATTGATGCCACTGCTGGACATGAGATGCTGAGTTTCATGGATGGATTTAGCGGATACAACCAGATCAAAATGCATAAGGATGACATTCCAAAGGTATCATTTATCACTGACTTTGGTGTTTATTATTATCTTGTTATGGCGTTTGGTCTCAAGAATGCAGGAGCCACCTATCAAAGGTTGGTGAATAGAATTTTTAAGGATCTTATTGGTAAGACTATGGAAGTCTATGTTGATGACATGTTAGTCAGGAGTCTAGTTAAGACTGATCATATAGCCCATTTAAGGGAAGCTTTTGAGGTCCTGAGATACCACAAGATGATGTTGAATCCTACGAAGTGTGCTTCCGGAGTAGGATCTGGAAAATTCTTGGGACTGATGGTCTCAAAGAGGGGAATTGAGGCTAACCCGGATAAAATAAAGGCGATCCTGGACATGGAACCACCAAAAACTGTCAAGGATGTTCAGAAGCTTACAGGAAGGGTTGCTGCGCTAGGACGATTCATCTCCAAGTCGGGGGACAAGTGTTTGTCATTCTTCAAGTCGCTAAAGAGCATCAATGACTTTGTATGGAGTGAGGAAAACCAGAAGGCATTTGAAGAGTTAAAGAAGCATATGGCCCAGGCCCCGTTGTTGGCCAAGCCAGTTCTGAGTGAAATTTTATTCTTGTACTTGGCTGTTTCAGAGAGCGCCTTGAGTGCGGTGTTGGTTAAGGAGGAACTGAAAGTCCAGAAACCCGTATACTATGTCAGCAAAATTTTGCATGGTGCTGAGTTGAATTATTCAACTATTGAGAAATTCGCTTTAGCCTTGGTAATGGCTTCAAGAAAGCTGCGTCCTTATTTTCAAGCTCACCAGATTGAAGTGCTGACAAATCAGCCACTGAGAAATATCATTTACAGTCCCAAGGCAAGTGGGAGACTGATTAAGTGGGCAATAGAGTTGGGAGAGTTCGATCTCAAGTATAAGCCACGTACGGCCATAAAAGCCCAGGCACTAGCTGACTTCGTGGTGGAATGTACCATACCCAACCAAGAAGTTGGGGGCAGGAAGATACCATACCTCAAGACAAGGGAGTCGACAATGGGGACAGGGAGAAGGATGATAAGGAGAAAGAATATTAGGTTCTCTATTTTGATGGAGCATCAAAAACAAATTCCAGTGGAGCAGGGTTGGTTTTGCAAAGCCCTGATGGATTCTTAATTGAGTATGTTATGAAGCTAGACTTCCCAACCACAAACAATGAGGCAGAGTATGAAGCCCTGATTGCTGGCCTTGGTCTAGCTGGGACACTTAGAGTCAAAAACTTAAAGGTCCGTGGAGACTCGAAGCTGATCATATCCCAAGTAAAGGGAGAATTTGAGGCAAGGGATGATACGATGGCTACGTATGTTCGCCTAGTAAGGGCTGTGATGACCCAATTTAATGAATGCCATGTTGAACACATTCCAAGGGAAGAAAATGCTAAAGCAGATGCGCTATCAAAGTTTGCTTCATCTGAGATTGAAGAAAGTTCAGGAAGTGTGTACTTCCGTGTTTTGAAGACACGAAGCATAGATGTTAAGCTTGTGGCTCCCATAGGCTTGGGGACGTCATGGATTGATCCCATCAAGGCTCACATTCAGACCGGTTGGTTGCCAAGCGATGCAACTGAGGCACGGAAGTTAACTATTCGAGCACTAAGGTACTCCTTGATAGATGGAATTCTGTATAAGAGATCTTTCGTGGTTCCTTACTTGAGGTGTCTCAGGCCCGACGAGGCACGCTTGGCTCTTGAGGAAGTGCATGAAGGTATTTGTGGGCAACACTTGGGGGCAGGGCCTTGGCTCATAAGATAACCCGTTTAGGCTTCTATTGGCCAGAAATGATGGCTGATGCCAAAGAATATGTGAAGAAGTGTGATCGATGTCAGAAGCATGCACCAGTTGTTAGACAACCCCCCGAGATGCTGACCTCTATCAACTCGCCTATTCCCTTTGCTATGTGGGGGATGGATATTCTAGGGCCTTTTCCTATGGCCACGGCACAAAGGAAGTTTCTGATTGTAGCCATTGATTATTTCACCAAGTGGATTGAAGCCAAACCCTTGGCCAAAATCACAACTAAGCAGGTTGCACAATTCCTGTGGGAAAACATTATGTGCCGATATGGAATTCCCCGTATCCTCGTCACTGACAATGGAACACAATTCAACAATGAGGAATTCAAGAAGTATTGTGAAGAAAATGAAATTGAGTTACGATTCACCTCTGTGGCTCACCCTCAAGCCAATGGGCAAGCAGAGGTAGCAAATCGGATAATCCTGGATGGACTAAAGAAGAGGATCGAGAAGTCAAGAAATAATTGGGTGGATGAAATACTTCCAATATTATGGGCCTATAGGACTACCTGTAGAGTCACGACAGGAGCAACTCCCTTCATGTTGGCATATGGGGCAGAAGCAGTAGTTCCAGTAGAGATATCACATTCCTCTCCAAGGATTCAGGCTTTTAATGCAGAAGAAAATGAGGAAGGGCAGAGGTTAGCCCTGGATTTAATCGATGAAGTGCGAGATAAAGCACATGCAAAGATAGTAGAATATCAGAAAAAGGTTTCATTCTACTACAACCTAAGGGTTAAAGAGAGGTTTTTCAAACAAGGTGACCTAGTCTTGAGAAAAATAGAGGCTTCTGGTGTCGGACAGAAAGGAAAGCTTGCCCCAAATTGGGAAGGGCCATATAGAGTCAAGAGCGTTCAGGGTAGAGGAACCTACAAGCTGGAGACTATGGATGGTTTTGAAGTCCCGAGAACCTGGCACGCACAAAACCTGAAGGTTTACTACGTATAAGATAGGCGAAGTACGATTCTCACTTGTCATTGTGACAAGTAGGTTTAAAAGCACCTTGAAGCTTTGCTTGCGTAGGATTTTATATTCCAGTAGAATTTACATTGTCTAGTTATTGTTGATTAGGGTCGAACCTATGCTGTGTAAGGTTTTGGAAAACCAGACTTCATATTAAAGAGTTTGAAATTATTTCAATCTAAGGATGTTTAAAGTTCAAATACATATTAAGATTGTAAAGTTAAAATAGAAAGAGGCAAGAAAAGCAACATATGAAATATAACCCCGAAGGGTAACAAGTTTTGATATGAATGAAGTTCAAAAAGAAGATATACAAAAAAAACTTAGGCCTTGGAAGGCTGAGATTCCTCGGAACCACTATCCGAAGTCTCCTCGGATGTCTCAGTCGTTCCTTCGGACGTCTCGGTCGTCCCCTCCAAAGTCCCTGTAGAGGTTCCCTCTGCGGGAGATGCTGGCTGTTGAGGCACTGCTCTTGGAGGCTCTTCCACCCTGGCCTTCTTAGCGACAGGCTCAAGCTCCTCTTAGGAAGAATCTTCCTCCTCTCCGTCCTTGATCATATCAGCAAGCTTCTCAGTAACACCTCCAAGCTCTGGAACTCGCACAGGGCAAGGAAAGGAGGACTGCTCGAGGACCTCTGGAAAATCATCCTGGATGGCCTCCACAGCAGCGTCCCAGCCCTCTTTGTAGCTAACTGGGTGAAGAAGGGCATCATGCTCCACCATCAAGTCTTTGAATTCCTGGGTGTCCATCCAGCCATCAAAAGCTTTGTCCTTCTGCGCCTTCAGAATGACATTTTCGGCCCGGGCCGTTTCCAGGTCAGAAGTGGAAGAGGCCAGTTGAGCTTTAAGGGCCTCTATTTTTTGGTTGGCCTCCTCCAACTTCTTGTTGGCATCTTCCAGGCCAACCTTCCAAGCCTTAGCTTGGTGAATTGCCCCTTGGAAATGGGCGTTAGCCTGCAAGAGAAACAGCAAAAGTTTAGAAAAGAAACATGGAAAGATAAGTATCAAGGGCATAGGTAAAGGACGTACCGTCGCCAGAGCCTGGGCTCCAAATAGCTCATTCCCCTCTAAGTCCTGTTGAAGGATAAAATCTTGATAGTCCACCGGGGAGATGGAATTCTTAGACCATTCCTTGGACAGCGCCGTGCTGCCCACGATTGAGTCCTTGCCCCGGATCCCCCAAGCAGGTTGAAAATAGGCCCCTGGCCTCTGCTTGGTGCGCAAAACTTGGCCGGGGCCTTCCTCGCTTGGCTCCGTTGCCTGAAGAAGGAACTCAGGGAAGCGGTCACCAAGTCGAGGGTCTTTAAAGACCTTCCCAGCCCTCTTCATCCTGGTTGTCTCCAGGTCCTTAGGCTTGGTAGCCTCCTCAATCTTCTCAGCCACTGCAACAAACGAAGTCAGTTGAAAATCAATAGAATAAAAAATGCAGGAAATAAAGGAGGTAAAGAAAGGGAACTTACTTTTCTTATGAACAGGCGAGAGGCCGCATTCTACCAGGACGGTCTCCCGGATAAGGTCCCAAGAATGGGAAGTACCGTTGTCTTGCGTAAGGAGGTTGAAAGCTTTAGCCTCCTCCTCAGACAAAGTTATATCATTTGGGCTCCCGTCCACAGCCAGTCCAAAGGATGATCGAAACAGGGAGCCCCAATCTCCACCTTCCCAAACAATGAACAAAAAATCTTTCTTCCACCCCAAGTTGTTGTCAGGGATGGACTTCCCATTCACGATATGGGGGATAGTGGGGCGCTGATTTATAGAAACCCAACCCGGACTTTTATCAGGGCTGTTCTTGAACTGAAAAATCTTTCTGAAGACAGCAACATATGTGGGGACATTGTGCTTGGCGCATTGCGACAGATAGCACAGAATCAGCCTCCAAGAATTAGGGGGAAGTTGGCAAGGGCTGATGCCCACATCAGCCAGTAGCAAAGGAATGAATGGATGAAAAGGGAGTCTGATACCTGCCCTTAGAGTATCCCTATAGACGCATAGCGCGTCCTTCTTCCACTGACAGGCCCTGTCGGCCGGACCCGCAAGAACCAACTTAAAAGGCTCCTTGATTTTGAAGCAGCTGCTCAACTTTTCCAGCTCCTTGGGATCCCGTAAAGCACTAATATGATCGTGCGCGTCCAGATGCGCATCAGACGGGTACTCGTCCCCTCAAGTGTTGATCATGTCGATTAAGGAAGTATACCTCGATCGAATAGGAAATTCGTTGGACTTTCTAGCCACGTTCATCTTGGCCAAGCGAGTCATTTTTTTGTCAGCCATCTGAAAAAAGAAAGGGGCACGTAAACAGGCTACCTTAAAACGGCACACAATGGAAAAATAGACACGAAAAGCAAAGGGAGGAATTTTACCTGAAGAAGCACTCTTGAAAAAGGCCTTGAGCTCCGACTTGCTGTTATTGCTCTGAGAATCTTAGCAGGAGGAGAAAGAAGAAAACTTAGAAATGAGAAGGTAAGAAGTAGTAGCCTCTCCTCAGTTCTTTATATAAGAGGAAAAGGAAGTTGAAGGGAAGAAAGCCCATTAAGGACAAAGGCCCATGGGAAAAAGCCCAAAAAAAAAGGAACATTCCAGAATATTCCAAGGATTCTAGAGGATTCTAAACAGATCAATATTAAGCCCAATAAGGGAGGCCCAGTAAGTTTTGAAGGAGGCCCAGTAAGTTTTGGAGAAGCCCAATAAAGGAGGCTCAGTAAGTTTTGGAAAAGCCCAATAAAAGAGGCCCAGTAAGATTTGGAAAAACTCAATAAGGCCCAATAAAAAAGGCCAGGCCCAAAACCAATTAGGATTTGGAAAAAATAATACCTTAAATTAAAGCCAAATAAAAAAGGCTAGTGGAAGACCAGGATTCAAGTCGAATTCCAGGTCGTGAATCCTGCTCGAAAACTTTCGAGCAGGCACCCGAAAATAACGGATAAAAAAGACCAGGATTCAGGTCGAAGTGAATCCTGCCCGAAATTTGTCGACTAGATACACGAAAACAACGGAAAAAATAGGACTGAATTGAGGTCGAAACCTCGACCAGGAATGTGGTCGAATTAGTCAAGCATCTTTCAAGAATAAGGATTAAAAACCCAGGTCGAATTTCGACTAGGATCTAGGTCGAATTCCAGGTCGTGGATCCTAGTCGAAATCCTTCGACCAGGAAGCAAGAAAACTGAAGAATTTTTGAACAGGATTCAGGTCGAAATGTCGACTAGAATCCTAGTCGAAATCCTAGTCGATAGGCTCATGACCAGAAGCTAAAAAAAAGGTGGGGGAATTTTCGACCTAGATCCAGGTCGAATTTTTGACTAGGATCCTGGTCGAATTCCAGGTCCTAGATCCAGGTCGAAATTTCGACTAGGATCCTAGTCGAATTCCAGGTCGTGGATCCTAGTCGAATTCCTTCGACCAGGATGACAAGGCTGACCCCTATTTCGACTAGGATCCAGGTCGAAATTTCGACTAGGATCCTGGTCGAAAAAGGGCTGGAAATCTAAAAAATCCAGAAATTAAAGGAAAAATCCCAGAAAATTAGGGAAAAATCCAGAAATTAAGGGAAAAATCCAGAAAATTAGGGAAAAATCCCGGAAATTAGGGAAAAATCCCGGAAATAAGGGAAAAATTCCTGGAAATTAAGATAATTCCTGAATAAAGGGAAAATTCATTGTAAATGTGTAGGTCGCTCCACACTTTACGCGAAAACGAAACCCTGTAAGGGAATAAACAGACTTAACTTCTGCGAAACCTAATCAATGTTTCCCAAAAGTTGGGGGGCAAATGATAGGGATAAATAAATTATGATAATATAATTAAATACTGCAAGGTGTGGGCTGCTAGGCCCAATAAAAAGATATACGATACTCAGACCAGAAAGGTTAAGCCTGATGGACCAGATCAGGCCTGATGGAATAAAGAAGGCCCAAAAGCCCTGATTATTAATTAATTTCGTAATTAATTAATAAGGGAAAAATCATCTATTGAGAAAAGTCCCGATAAGGATATAAATCCTTATAGATTAGCCTCAAGGGGACCTAAAAGGATAAGGAATCAGTTTCCTACTATCTAGGACTCCAAAGTCCATTCTAATTATGAGACTTGCCCACCAAGTCTCCTATACCAAGTCCAATTCAAGGACTCCCAACATCTATATAAGGGGCCTCACCCCACAGATCAGAACTACGTTTTTTGGCTTGATTCTCTAATTCACAGAGATACGTAGGCATCTCGTAAAGGCAGAATTAAGCTACGATACACGAGAGCAGCCATTAAAGGCCTTGAGCTCCCGAATCTTAGTAATAAATACAGCAAATAATAACCTTAGTTTTTTATCCATAATAAATTAATTTAAATCCATAATTTAAATTAACTATTCCATTAAGTGCTCTATTTGTGCGACCCTATAGGCTATTATTTAATTGGCAATAATTTTATTCTCTAATAAAATTATAAACAATGAGCGGTATCTAGTAATACATCATTGTTACCCAATTAAACAATAATTAAATCGTGATTAGATAAAACCTTTCGTGATTAATGTTTTTCGTGTAATATAATCCCTTTAACCATACATATTATAGATTAAACTCGAGGCATGTATTTAGTCATCCTTCAACATTTAATCCGGGATTACTTGATCCATGAGTAGATTATCAAGACAAATCATTATTTGAGCATGGCCATGCTTTTATAATCTCACTCAATCAAGAGGCCAATAATATCTCTCCTAATTATAGGATGGTTAAATCCTTTATCTATCATTCATATTTCTCATACGACTCATGATATACCCGATGTCCACTTTTATCATCACCCTATCAAAAGTAACTTTTAATGTAGTCAAAGTATATTAATCCTCGTATAGAAATATAATGATTTTAAGTCAAAGGATCGTTACACCATTATCGCTATGAGTCTTTCTTATGACTTTATTAAACATGAAGAATCTCACTGTGGGTCTGTCCAGTACCATGTACTCTCACATGTACCTATGTATTGACTTTAGTATCACCATACTTATAACCAATGAGATGTGGTTATCTTGTCAAACAACATACTAGTCTATCTATGTATTATTATTGTCCTATATAATAATACTCGACTAGGGACCTTAACAATATGATATATTATATAATCTCAAATTCAAGTCATGTACTTAAACTATACAATATGTATCATGATTCTAAGGACATTTATTATGCTAACAAAATATCGCAGTAATTAAGGTCATAATAAATACATTAATGAATGATCAACTGACATAAAGATTTAAAAGAATAATGTATTGCCTCTAGGGCACCTACACTAACAAAACCACCACTGAGCCCCCCCTCTTGAGAGTCGATGCGAACAATCTGGACTTGGTCAAATCATTGTAGTAGTATATCTGAGCAATCTGCTTGAAGTAATTCAGATCTTCCTCTGGATCCCCCCATCCATCAAATGAATCGAATTTATAATGCTTAAGGCCTATTTGTCGGGGAATGGCCTTTAAGGAATGGCTGAGGGGTGTTATGGTTTCCCCAACCTCCATTCCAGAGTTTTTCTCCATCTTTATTTGAAGTTCATAAATCATGTCTTTGAGATCCTTCTATCCCTCCTGACCATCATCAGAAATGACCTCGGGGGTGGGGTCCTTCCGTGTCCTCTTAGTTTTGGATTTGGCTAGTAGCCTCTCCTATAGCTGCTTTTTTTTTTGAATCCTGAGTTTAAGCTTTGCTTCTTCCTCCCTTCTGATATGTTCTCTCATTTCTTCCAACCTCTTCTTCCTGGTTGTTTCTGTCTCTTCCTTATTAATTTGATTCTTTTGATTTTTCTGTCTCCTTGAGCCGGATTGCTTCAGCCAATTCATTACTGGTTAGATTGGCCATGTGCTCCTCGGCCACTAGAACATTGGTATACTTGTATTGGTTAATCTCAATGAGGTTTATGGCATTCCGGGTCATACTAGCCTTTCCATGACCGGGGTATGTATTAGTAGTTGCTCCTGTAGGGTGTATCTGTCAGCTCCGAGGTCCTGTGCCTGAGAATGATCCTGGTCCTGGACCTGAGTACTCGCGGAGGGTCTGCCAAATGGGCTCTTTCCTACTTTTGCAATTATCTCAAATGTACAAACAATTGACCACGAATTGAAGCTAAAAATATGGATCTAAGGTTGCTTTTTGTAGCTAGCAAAAAAATTCCAGAACAACAAACAAATTTTCTGGGTTTTGCTTACCATACTGCGGAATAAGACTAATGGGGTCTAAAACACAAAGAAAATATGCAAGCTAAAGCAAATATGGGTTTTAGAACAATTAAAACTATCTATAGCATACACAAATGTGGCTTAAAATTAAATGAAACTGGGCTCACACAAACGTGGCTTAAAATGACAAGGAGACACAAATGTGGCTTAAATAAATGGCATTCATAGTTATGAGAAAGTATGATTTCTTGTGTTCTTACAGGTTAAAGAAATAGACTTTTTTAAGAGTTTGCTGATGAAGGTGAATCCAGGGGCACCGTGACCCAAGGATGTTCGCCCCTTCTTCTAGCGCCAAATGATAACTCCGGTGAGCGGGGCTACTCCTTCCGACGCCGCGCATGGACCTTCGTAACGACTGTGGTATAGCTTCTGTGAAGTGCCTGCAAAACAACAACAGAGGGGGGTTTGAGCCCCACGGCGCCTCCGGTGTGAGAGTAAGAACTCGCTTTGGCGAAAATTAATATAGATTGGAATGCAAAGTGGTTGTGTGTGTATATGAGTGTGTAAGAGAGCGTAACCCCCAAACCCTTTCCCCTTGGGGTATATATAGCCCGAAGGTATGGTTTAGAGGTTTGTACCCTTAGATCTGGGCCGTTCGTTGTTGGAGGCGGAAGTCGCCGGGCTTAGATGGAATCCATACACATGTCCAGGAAATGATTAGGTTTAAGATGCACTAAAAGATGTGCTGACGCGTGTCATGCTTGTCTCAGTTGTTGGGTATTGATAACTATCAATTTCACGTGCCCACATGCCCTTTTTTGGTGGGCTGTGGGGTATGCTTGTGTTTGGGGGACCCCCTCGAGCTCGGCTCTACTGAAGGCTATGTTTGACTCTAGCTGGTAGGTGATCCTGCTTCTGGGTTGGGCCTGGGCCCGGCTATCTATATGAGCCTGGCTCTTTTCATTTGCTTGTCCCGGGTAGGGGAGTCTTGGCTCTCCAACTCGCCCTAAAGCGGGGTTCGGCGCTAGCGGGGGTGCTCATGCCCTATCACTCGGCTCCGTGCACGGGTTATTTCCTAGTATAATACTAATATGGAGTTAAGGTTATTTAGCAAGCCCAATAAGGTTTTGGGATTTCAAAAGTGGCACGGTACTTGTTGTTGAGCTGGAACCTCATGTCGTAGCTATTTTCGAGGGAGAATGAGTGGGAGTCCTTCTCTTGTTGATTGTTAAAATCCTGCCAGTCACCACCTCCCTCTCTGCTCTTACTGTCCAACAGTAGATACTTTCTGTCTTTAAACCAAGTACGGTCATAGCGATGCCACAACATGCTCATGCTGATTATAGGTATGTGAAAGAACGGGGCATTCCTTAGGAAAGTCCATAGTGTAGGTAGCTTGCAGCCAAAGAACCCAAATAGGAACAACAAACGACATTTTTCTGTAACACCGACTACCCCAGACCCCAGCTAACAACCCTCGTAATTGATTTCTTTCCCGTGCTGCTTAGATTCTGCTTTTCAAGTGGTCTTATTCTGGTGCTTTCGCGTCCAGCAAATAGAATTGTACCTTCGCTTTAGTTTACTTCATTGTCGAAAGATTCGGGTGCCTTGTCTAACCTAGTCTGTCCAATATGAAAAGATGCATTAATTATTATTTTTTTCACACTTTGAGCTTCAATTTAAGTGTGTATGCATGTTTTTTGGAATTATAAAAACTGCAGAAATTTAATTAGTCATGCATCTTTAGGCTTGAATTCTCCACCTTTTATTACCCAACAGAGGGCTATCCGCTAGGCTGAACCGTAAAGCTTGTTCTTCAGTTCGTCAGTGTTTGTACATAGTCTCAGACTTCCTTGTTTCCAAACATGCTCAAACTTTATTTCCAATGCTTCCGTCAGGTCCTCTGCTTGATTCTCAGTATGTTTTGGAGTTTTAAGGACAGAGTGCCATAACTAATTTTAAACATGAAACTTCTACTATCAATTATCATCAATAAATTAATCAAAAACCCATCTCCCTGAGCTAAAAAGCCTAGAGTTTCATCAGTAAATATAAAAACCCACTTGCATTTTACTAAATAGGTCATACATAGTCTGATACAGTTATTCGTGCTTCAAGCGCATTAAACCTGTGAGGCTAAACCTCTCACAGTTTCATTATTCAGTTACATATAAAGACTGCATGTAGTAAATAACAAGACTTCTTCTTCTTCTTTTTTTATATCTCACGGAAAGAAACAAATTCTATCCAGACGAAACAACGCTATAATTCTATCTAGATGAAACAATGGTCGATTTATTTATACTGCTGCCCCACCCTCGAGTAAGAGAGACTGATCGAAGTGCCATACACCTGCAGTGATAAATTAAAATTCAGCATAGTAAAAGGGCTTAAGAGTTGATATGGTTAACACAAAACTAGAATGAGAATAAGGTCTATGAACTATCTCATACCATGTCCTTTTCCAACCCTCCTCAGCTGACTTATGTAATCTGCTATTTTCTTGATGGCTTCAACCTAGCAGACAATAAAGAAACTTGGTTACATTACAAGATTACTAAAATATTGCATCTCAACTTCCACGTGTGAATAACACTGTTCAAAGGCATCTGCTTAATATTCTCTGGGTGATTGTTCGGATGTTACAAATAGAACAATGTCCACACCACACTAATAAAACTGCAAAGTTAACAAGTATCTTTCACCTAGAGAACCTATTTTTCACATCAAGGTAAGTGGAAAGTGTGGATTTATATTTTGTAGACTTCAAGATTTGGAGAATGAGACAAGCATCAAAATTGGGTTTTATCAGCAGTGTTGGTATGTTAAAGGTATAATCTTTCCGAATCTACCATATTCTTTTTTAAAACTATTTAACTTAAAGCAGGAATTTATTGACAATGAAGGCAAAAATCAACTGCTGATTACCTGCTCATTCAAAAAGTTGCTCTCAATAAAGTCTGCTAATTGAGGATCATTGCATCGATCAGCCACCTATTTTTTCAATTAAAAATAGAAGTAGATTAAGCAAGTGTAAAACATGGTAAAAAACTCGTTACAAGGATCACATTAAGAAATATTTGGGAGGAATAACAGAAAGCAAATGGAAATGTTCAGAGATCATACGCTGTGCAAGCTCAGAAGTTTCTCATTTGTTAGCTTTTCTAAAGATAGTGCTAGCTCCATGGCTGATCACATAAGTGAATTGATCTGTTACATATGTGTAGTGCAGAAAAAGAAAAATCTCTTCCTCAAATAGAAAAAGTAGTAATGCTTCAACGTACCATACAACGCATCACCCTTCTCTGGATGGTGAAATTCGCTAGGGGGATTCAGGATTGTGTGTAGTTTAACTCTTCCACCGCGCATGTTCTGTTTAAAGCCGAAGATATTAGGTACTATGCAACAACTTCATCCATACAAAAGTATAAAATATATATTACAAGGACCTGATATTCCATCAGCATCTCAGCATGTCTTCTTTCCTCTTCACTTGAATCCTTAAAAAATCTGATTAAAGCAAAGCTAATATCAAGTTCATGGAAATTAAGAAGATAATTAGATGTGCTTTGGATAACAGCTACATACTTGGCAAGTCCTTTCAGGGCAATGTTGTCCCTGTCAAAATACGCAAAAATGGCATGGTACAAGTAGGAGTTGTTGTATTCCACACTGTTACATACAAATGAGAAGTATTACAATAAAATAAATAGTATGTAGCTCAGAAGATCAAAATAAAGCAATATTGTTCATTATTAACTTTTCTCAAGAAAATATCTGGGATACAGTTTATATTTTGACAATGCATAAAGATATTCTTAACCCTAGTTGAATTTTCCAAATATTAGCTCCATGCTCTTCACCCCGTTCTATTTGCTTTACTAATAGCTTTGTGAAATCATTTGCATTATTTCCTCTTAAATTGGTTTAATTTCACTTTTAAAGCAGCTAAGACTAACCAGCTGCTACTAGAATATTTTCATTAAATTATTTTTGCAAGAAAAAAAGGTATATTTTACAATCAACTTCTACCTACCAATTCTATATGTGCGTAAAATATGTAAACTTCTACCTTCATGTTCATTCCATATTACTGGTTCTGTCATTGATGAAGGCTTCTATTGGCGCAAGATGAAATCATTCTATGTATGTAAACTGGTAATAATTTTGTCAACGCAACATGTGTTTGTACAAGTCGAAAATTCACAATAACAACTATAACTATAACTACAATTTAAAAATAATAAGCAATAACCTTTTTACTCAAGTTGTTGAAACACACAACACATCATGATCATAAAATAGCAGAGGTAAAAACTAAGAAAAAAGGCAAAGCTCACTTGATTTGCTCATTGATTGCTGATTCACATTCATCCATAAAGCGTTGTCGAGCAATCGAAGTATGAGGAGCAACCGGAACAACAAAAGCCTCATTCTTCACTTCTTCAAATGGTCGGAACACCAAACCACTAACTGGCAAGTTATTACCACTATCAGTGTTAACAGAACCCGAAGCCAAAACAGAAACCAAAACCCCAACTCTTTTTCTCGAAGAAATATTTATTGTTGTAGTGAAATGAGCAGAAGAAGATATCACAGTAGTAGAAGATGACAAAGATTTAGAATTCAAAATAAAAGGGCTGCCAAGATTTGCACCTTCAATGCCACATAATGATGCAGAAGAGAACATTGTTACAGATAAATGTATATATGTGAATGGGGTTACCAAGATTTGTGAAGAAGAATTATGAGCTGTGAAGATTAAGAACAGGGTTTGTAGAAATTTATACCATTAGAAAAGTTGCAAACTGAGAGTTCTTGTTTTCTGGGACTCATCTTGGACCATTGGATGATGTGACACGTGGACAGTGCTGATTGATAAAGCAGATTGGCGTGTGGCCAACCCGTGTCTTATCTTCATTTTAGTGGTTCTTCAGGGATTTTGGTTCCACGTCAGTGTATGGTATCTAAAAAGATTAATATGCGTTCACACTCGAAATATTATTTTCTCTTCTTAGTTTTGTCTCATGGAAACTATCATAAAATCCCGTGACTTACCTGTAACTTACATATATATTAAAATATTATTTTTAACGAATTTGCATCTATACAGACATAATTTTATTTTTGAATAAAATAAATAATTATTTTAACTTTTCACTGAATTTTCTTATTTATTTTTCTTTTCATACATACTATTAGAACGATGTTAGATAACCTAAGTGGTGAGAGCTTTTTTTCGTATAATTCAATTTTAACTAACCCAAAAATTTTGAGATTAGATATTTATTGTAAGTTATATTATTCTAATTACTATAAAAATCAAAACTATATCATTATAACAAAAATATTTGAACTTTTTTTATAGGGAAATCTGAATTTTGAGGTAGATATTTATTGTAAGTTATATTATTCTAAATACTCCCTGATCCTGATCCCCGAACACCTCTTGAATTCTAAATGAGATTTTTTTTTTCATAACTGATCCCTGCCGGAACCGGGATTCCTACGGGGATGCGGGGAATAATTAAAAACAATAATTTTATATTTTTAGTATAAATAAACTAATTGGTAATATATAAAAATATTGATAATATCACATATGTTTACTAGCAAATCATATTAAAACTGATTAATAATGTAAATGAATGACAAATTAAAAATGTATATTATATTATAATGTAAAACAGTTGATCAATAAAATTATAAATTATTTTAAATATTAATTTTTATAAAAAAATTATTGGGAAAAATTCGATAGAGACCACATTTTTATCGGAGACCTCAGAGACCACCAGTTCTGCGATCAAAACACCGTGAAATATATTATTTCGTGAATTATATTTTATAATTATCACTAATTCATTAAAATTGTTGAAGATCATTTAAGTTTAATAAGTATAATGTGTATGTTCTGCAATTTGAAAAAATGTTCTGCATACTAAATACGTTTCGTATAATAAAATATTTTGAAATATTTTACATGCAGTACATTTTTGATATTCAATATTTTGAATAAAATAATGATCTTTGTAGAACATAATTTACAAAATAATACACTTTGCATTGTTTTTGTGCAAGATTTGAGTTGTAGAACATAAGTTGTCTCCGTGGTTTCCAACAAAAATGTGGTCTCCAGAGAACTTGACTATATATATAAATTGGGGTTGAGTAAGAGAATTTCTAAATGTTAAATGAGCGAAAGAAATTGGAAATATATATGAGGTGAGTGAAACAAATATGAAGTGGTGGCATTTTTAAAATTTTATAATAAAACTACAAAAACTAAATAAAATGAAGGCAAGTAAATAATATAAACCAACATTTTATTAACTCAAAAATTAAACTAATAAAAATATTTTGATAAAAAGAGAGGATATCCCTTATATAATAGGAATTTTAAAGTAGACTTAAGAAGTTATGTTGCACAATGGTAGTGACGTGAAATCTTTGAGTAGGAGGTTTGCGGTTCGAATCTTAGTAGATACAACAATATACCTATTTTTAACAAAAAATATATGAAAAATGATATTTTTATAATTTTCCAACATAAAAGAGCAAAATTGTAATTTTACAGCCACTAAAATGGTTTAATTTTCCCTTACTCCATAATAAATGTCATTAGAGGTAGATGCCTAAATTCTTATCTTTGTCCCATTAATATATTTGTGATGTCATGTATAACAATGATTTGTGTTTAGTTTTCAGATCTTAACTAACAGGACAAATCAGGACTTAACTGGAAATCAATACTTATACTGAAGTCAGAACTTAAGATATCAGAACTTAAGTTATCAAACTTAATATATCAGAATATATTTATCAGGAGATAATATCAGGACTTAAGAAGACATTCAGATAAGGAAGGCGGCTGATTGAAGGAAAGAAGATTAAGCCAAACACAAGAAGAGATATGCATGGAGAAGAATTCTATGAAGAATAGAATACTTGGAGGAAAAGATAACTAGTTGATATATTTTAGGATGCAGACTTATATTCGATATCAATTAAAAGATTATCTTGTAACTGTGTGTCTTAAGTGTTATCTTAATCGAGAATATTATTCATTGTAACCCTAGCAGCTCTCGTGATATTTGTTCATCACTGAGAGAGGACGGTTCCATTGTAATACTGTTTTATTAATAAGATTATTCTGTATTTCATACTTGTGTTCTTAATTCGATTTGATTGTAGTATACAATGTATTCAACCCCCTTCTACAATGTGTGTGACCTAACAAGTGGTATCAGAGCCAATCTGTTAACACATATACAGTAAAGATCCAAAACAATCATGTCTGAAGAAGAGAAAACTCCAACCAAGCCCACCAAAACTGAAGAAACTCCAAAGACTTAAATCCATAATCGATATGAGAGTATTAGGGTTCCCATACTGAAACCTTCTGAGTATCCCATATGGAAAGTGAGGATGACTATGTTTCCGGAAGCTACAGATCCAGAATACCTTGACAGAATTAATGAAGGACCACATAAGCCAACCAAGCTCTCTGTTGTAGTTGCAGATCAGCCAGTACAGACTGTACCAAAGGAGAAAAGTGAATATACAGCTGAAGATATCTCATCTATTTCCAAGGATGCAAAGGTAAGACATTTGCTGTATAGTGCCATTGATAATGTCATGTCAAACAGGTAATTAACTGCAAGACTGCAAAGGAGATATGGGATGCCTTGGAGATAAGATGCTAGGGAACTGATTCAATTAAGAAGAACAGGAGGACTATACTCACTCAAGAGTATGAGCACTTTGACTCAAAACCTGATAAGTCATTAACTTGTTTATATGACAGATTTTTCAAACTCTTGAATGATCTATCACTGGTGGATAAGGAATATGATCTTGAAGATACTAATCTTAAATTCCTTTTAGCTCTTCTTAAAAGTTGGGATTTCAAAGCAACTACTATAAGAGACAACTATGCTCTTGATGAAACTACTCTTGATAAAATTTATGGTATGCTCAAAAATCATGAACTTGAGATGGATCAAAGAAGCAAGAGACATGGGAGAAAGTCAAGAACAGTTGCTCTTAAGACTGAGGAGGAATCCCCCAAAGTGGCTGTCTCAAAGAAAGGAAAAGGAAAGGCTCTCATCACAAAGTCTGATACTGAGTCATCAAGTTTTAATAGTGATGAGGATTCAGAAATTGAAAGTCTATCTGAGATGGATGCTGATGAAGAGATGATGAAATTGTGTGCTCTTATGGTGAAGGGTATCACGAAGATACCCTACAGGAAATTCAGAAGGGGAAGGAAGTTTTCCAGGAAAAGTGGAAGTTCTGATAAGAAGGAATTCAGAAAATCTGAAGGCAAAACAGGAAAGTCTAACAGAGGAGATTACTCAAATGTTAAATGCTACAATTGTGGTGAGAAAGGCAAAACAGGAAAGTCTAACAGAGGAGATTACTCAAATGTTAAATGCTACAATTGTGGTGAGAAAGGCCACATATCTCCTGATTGCAAGAAAGGAAAAGGTGACAAAGGCAAGGCACTTGTCACAAAGAAGAAAAGCTGGACAGACACTTCAGTTTCTGAAAATGAGGTGAACTATGCCCTGATGGCAAATGATGATAACAGTTATGATGCTGCTGAGTTAAAGGTACCTCAAACAACTTATGCTTTTCATACTGATGATATTACTGAGTTGAGATCTTATCTTAAAACCATATTCATTTGTTATAAAGATCAGACTTTAACATGTGATAGGTTAACTTCTGAAAATCTGGCTTTTAACAAAAGGAATAACTATTTAGAAAAGGAGTTAGTTATGTTCCATCAAACTCAGAAAGAAAGAGATGATGCTTTTTATGTTAGAGATGAAGTGTTAAAATTGAATCAATCTCTAAAAACTGAGTTAGAAGAAGAAAGAGAGATTATCAGGACTTGGACTAACTCTGGCAGAACAACTCAGAATTTGTTAAGTAGTGGAAACTGGAAAGAGGGCTTAGGTTATGGAGATGATAAAAGTGAAACTAGAACCGAACAAATTAAGCCAATTATTGTTAAACAGACTAATAAGCCAAAGGTAAATCCTGTTAAGTTTGTAGCTAAAACTGTAAAGTCTGATTCTGAAAAGATGAAAGATAGTGAGACAGAAGTTAAGGCAGAGTCAACTTCTGATAAGTTAAAACAGATGAAACAAGCTGAAATTAACATAGGCTTAATGACAAAGAAGCAGCTTAAGTACAAGCTGAAAGAGATTAAGGATGTTAGGAAAAATAGGAATGGAAAGGAAGGTATGAATAAAAGCAATAATTATATGCCTGTTCCTAATGCTCCTAGAAAGAAATGCTATAACTGTGGAAATACTAACCATCTGGCTTCTTTTTGCAGGAAGAATAAGAAAATAAACTCCTTACCTTCTAAGTCAGGAGTTAAGAGTCAGTCTGTTAGGTTTAAGCCACAAAATCCTTGTTTTCATTGTGGTAGTGTATGACATTCCATTTATACTTGTAAGGAATATCATAGTTTGTACTATGATTATTATCAAATAAAACCTTCTTTAAAGAAAGTTAGCATTATTCCTTCTAGTGTAAGTTCTGATGCTGCAAATGCTGACAATACTGGTGAAGTTGCTACAAATCTAAATGCTGATGCAGCTGGTCCTTCAAGACATGCACCTCAACAAGTTCTAGGCAAAACTGATCTAATCAAGAACTTTATTAGAGAGGATGCACCAGTACCTTGGAGTGAAACTCCAAGAGGAAAGGAATGGATCAGGGAGTGGAACAAAGTTGATTTTGTTCCTACTGCAAATATTCTTGTTGAGCACCTGGCTAAAGCTGATGAGATGCTGGTGAATGATGACTTCAAAGCACAGCTCAGAGTTACTGCATTGAGTACAAGGCACCTTTAAGGTCAACACTCAATAACTCAAGCCAAGGTGAACAAAATTCAAGAAACCCTGATTCAGCAAGACATGAATGTCAAATTGGAAAAGAACAGGTTTTTTAAGCCAGCTTTTGACCGCATTGGGTATATAGAAAAGACTCAAGAAAAGCAGCAAGCTCAAATATCTGATATTTTGAAGAATCAAGCTGCTCAACAAGATCAACTCAATGAAATCTAAAACTTTGTGGAATTGCTTGTCTCTCTCCTATTACCTGATGATGCCAAAAAGGGGGAGAAAGTGATTAAGTCCAAATGCAAATCTGATCAACCACTGAAGGGTAAGGATGATGATAATGAAGACCAGGGAAACTCTGAAAGGGGTAGAGGTCATGGCCCAAGGCAAAGGTTTTTCATCCAGGAAAGTAGGAACTTCTACACAGAGATCAAGCTCTGATGCTGATAGAAGAAAAAGTTCTGATAAGCAAGTTCTGACTAAGCCTGATGTTCTGATACAGGGTGAAAGTCAAGAATCACAGAAGTTTATGCAGACACTGAAGCTTAAGGGGAAGGAAACATCAGTTTACTATCAAGACCCCAAGTTACAGAAGCTGGATGAAGAAATTTCAAAAAGACTATTTCTCAAAGACAATCCAGGAATGGACTTTGAAAGTCTGAAGAAAGAAGAAGCCAGACTTAAAGCAGAAAATGTCAAATCCAAGTCTAAAGCTTCTATTACTGCAAAGAAACCTCCAAAACCTAAGGGCATTGTGAATAAAGAAAAGAGAAACTCTGAGGCAACCAAAATTGAATCCAAAGCCAAATCACAAGTAGAGATAGATCCAAGGTTCAAGGGCAAAGCAAAAGTTGATGAACCCGTAAAGATATTTATGCCAATCATGGATCTGGAAGCAAAATCTGATGAAGATACAAGTCTGATTTTGAAGAAGAAAAATATTCAAACAACCTCTGACAGAGCTCATGTTGTTCAAGATCAGGACTTAGTAAATTCTAATATTATAATGAAGCAAGCAACCTCAGACAGAGTTCAAGTTAGCTTGATATCAGAAGATAAAGAAAAGGAAACCTCTGACATTGTTCATGTTAAACCTTCAAAAATTCTACTACCTAGGTTTACTAAAGCTCAAAAATCTACTCAACTTTTCAAGACTACATCAAGTGGTTTTGAAGCAAGAGTTATTAGAGTAAAGGAAGTTAGAGACAAATCAGGATTGGGTAGTTCTAAAGAAAAGAGAGTAAATAATACTACCTCTGATCCAACTTCTTTGAGTGAACCAGGAATAGGAACAACTCCTGAAAGATTGAATCAATTGTACTCTGTACAAATGGTCTACCACTCTGTATTAAAAGAAGATATCATGCTATATTTCATGATAGATGGGAGGGTATTCCAGATTAGAAAGAATGCTATTCGTTTGAAGTACTTTGAAGAATTGCAACATGTTTTGTTTCTACTTCAAGTGAAGAACAGGTCAACAGATGGTGCTGTCAGTTACTTAAAATCTGATATCAAAGGCAGAAGAAACTTTACTCTATAAAGTCTGACAGACCATACTATCCTAAGTACAGAGCTCACAATGGTGATATAGTTGAGATGAAGCCTAATACCGCCAAAATCATCACTACATTTCTTGGTATTAAGGGACTTGAATTCAATCTAGAGTTTGATAAAGCCTATGTCATCAGACTGGATCAGGATATAAGGAAAGTAAAAATAAATGATCTCAGGGCTACTATCTTTCAAACATGTGAAGATATAGTTGAACTTAAAGATGCAAAAAGGAGGATGCATAATGAACTTGAATATGCTGAGAGAAGTCTGTTGAAGAACTACCTCAGAACAACTCCTAATATTAGAGAGATCACACACTGAAGCCAAGTCAAGGACTACAACTGTTAAATTCTGAAGTATATATAGGTTAAAGCTGATATCATACTTTAAGGATGGTAAAAGCTACAAGGACTGTGAGTTGTAGTTACTAAGTCAAATTTTCATATGCATTTGTACTTAATATTTTTGACATCATCAAATATCTATTGAATTTGTATATTATGCTAATTTACAAGTTGGGGGAGATTGTTAGATATATTTGTGACGTCATGTCTAATAATGATTTGTGTTCAGTTTTCAGATCTTAACTAACAGGAAAAATCAGGACTTAACTGGAAATCAGTACTTATACTGAAGTCAGAACTTAAGATATCAGAACTTAAGTAGAACTTAAGTTATCAGAACTTAAGATATCAGAAGATATTTATAAGGAGATAATATCAGGACTTAAGAAGACATTCAGATAAGGAAGGCGACTGATTGAAGGAAAGAAGATTAAGACAAATACAAGAAGAGATATGCATGGAGAAGAATTCTATGAAGAATAGAATACTTGGAGGAAAAGATAACTAGTTGATATATTTTAGGATGCAGACTTATATTCGATATCAATTAGAAGATTATCTTGTAATTGCGTGTCTATATAAACACAGCATAGGGTTTACACTATAAGTGTTATCTTAATCGAGAATATTATTCATTATAACCCTAACAGCTCTCGTGATATTTGTTCATCATTGAGAGAGGACGGTTCCATTGTAATACTGTTTTATTAATAAGATTATTCCGTGTTTCATACTTGTGTTCTTAATTCGATTTGATTGTAATATACACTGTATTCAACCCCCTTCTACAGTGTGTGTGACCTAACAGAATAACACGTATAATGTGTGGTGGGAAGGTTAAGGAAAAAATGTAATTTAGTGAAGAAAAGTAAAAAAAATGATAAAATGATGAGATCAATTAATATGAAATATATATATAATGAGTATAGTGAATGTAATTAAATTTTATATTATAAAATTTTATTATTTTAGAAATGTATAGAATTGAGACAGATATCCCAAAAAAAATTGTATAAAATTGAAGAGGACGAAAAAAATAGGTTATTATTTAAACGACACAAATACTGCTTAAGTATCCGATGTTTGAAACTTTAGAGTCGTTTTTATACAATAAATTTATATCCATTATGTGATATTAAAAAGTTAGGACTTATCTAGAGAACATAAACAATTTGATATGTACTAGACCGTACATGTAATCCGCTCAATCGCACCAGCTCGCACCACTCGTTGCGGATAATCGAAAAATACGGATTGAATGCGAATTGAAAGTACAGGAATCGCAAATCCGTGGATTGACTGCGAATTTGATTTTTATATAATCGTAAAAATCTAATTACAAGCGCAACGTGTAGAACATTTTAATTTTACAAAATTCTAAGATTTGGTAGGTATATACTATTGAACTATTTTATTTATCATTTATCGTAGAAGTCGGTGGTTGAACCGCAAGTCAATCTGCATCAATCGCAAAGTCGCGGTTGAAAAAATTGTGATTAACCGCAACTGCAATTGCGACTGAGGTTGGAAATTTAAGAAAATTGTTATATGTAATTTGGTGCATGTTAGAGAGAAAAATGATTATAACACCGCAAAATAATCATGCTTGGATAATTGAATTACCCTTGATTTCGGGTAATTATGTTGATGTTGCAACTGCTGAACAAAGGTTCAGCTGCAGAAATAAAGCTGGAATTGTGTATAATTAATGAACTGAATCAGCAAAGATCCAAGTAAATTGGCTGAGAAATGCCTTCTCAATTCCGGCCTATTGTACTCCGAAAATAATCACAATGGTTACACGTGTCATTATATATAGAAAGTGAGTTTCAGACCCCTTTGCCAATTTCCTACATACCCTATATATAGGGATCAAGTTCAATATAATTCTCCAGGGTTGGACTCCATTCCTTAGCCAATAATCCACATTTATGATAAGCCAAACCAGTTCCCATAGCCATTCTAACTCTTTCCAAGTGAGGTTCCAGTGTCAAGATGCGGCTGGACACTTAGAAACCTATTTTAATCCATAACCGAGACATGATTATCATGAAATCATATATTTATCCTTTACTTATTAAGGTTTATTACATTTTCAATTATAGCGTTAAAATACCATTCCATAAAGGTAATAATTATAACAGCCTCAACCCCGGGGTCAGGAGTTGACGTCACTAACAACAATACTAATAAACAATATAACCCAAATTATTACTTAACCATAATTCCGACCCCTTTACCAAGACCTTTTCCAGGTTTAAGTATGACTTAGGTTACAACCATCACAAAACCAATTTAGTAAGGACAATTCAAATAATACTATCTTTATTCAGCAACTCAACAGACCCGCTTGGGTCCAACACAACTACCTCAGAGGAGCCTGACACGGAAGGAACTGGAACTCTGCCCCGACTACCACTGAAGAATCTCCTAGGTATCTGCAATACATATATAAAACATTTTGCAAGGGTGAGCAATCAATTGCTCAGCAGTACCACTATATGAATAATAATCAAAAACAGTTTATGATAAACAATTATAGGAACAGAAATCATAACTTGCCAGAAACATGTAAAACAGGTATAAACTGGATATCAAACTGGCATGCTCTGTAAAACCAAAATCAACAGTCGTGTGCTGTGTATAAATACCAGAGTTAAATTTTAGCATGCTATTTTCATTTTCAAACCTTCTGTTCCATTATAGGAACCATAAAACCACTTGTCCCGTTACGGGGACCCAAAACCATTTGTTCCGTTACGGGAACCATAAAACTTGTCCCTTTCCGGGAACCTCAAAATCGCTTGCTCAGATATAAAAGCATTGGATGATTCCTGGTGAGACAGCTGATCAGGCTATCATATGAAACTTGTTCCGGAACTCAGAGACTAGCTAGGTCTCTATCACGCTGGGCTGGTGGTTATAATAGGGTGCGCAACCACTTCGCCTCTTACGCTAACTTCCAGGCCGTTACGGGCCTTCTGCGCACACTCATCCAATTATCTGATCATTTTTATCCAGTTTATTTCCACATCACTTACCTATCTCTTGTCAAAACAATTATAACACAGCACATTTTCCCAAAACATTTCCATTTTATTCAAAACTTAGAGATAGGTATTTTCAGAAGTTACTTTTCCCTCAAAACACAAGTTAGTAAAACAATTTGAAACACAGGGGATACGTAACTTAAATCACTCCGTTCCAGTACGAGAATGAAACAACATTATATTCATATATACTGAACCATAAAGATATGGTCGGGGGTACTTGCCTTGCAAAGCTTTACAACTATTATTGATTGACCTTGAGCCGACACGGACGCTCAGACTTTAACGTCTAATCACTAGATTACCCTGGATTCGACTCCAACACTCAGGCCCTTCCATTGGAACCTTACTGAGCTCATCGACTGTCCACTAGGCTATCCAGCGCCAACTCTTGAGCTTTCCGACTAACACCTACAAAGTTGAAATACCCTAATTTAGACTTTCGATTATGCTTGACATATCCTCGCTAACAATCTACCCGAACGTTAACAAAACCCGACTCGTAATACTTCATATAATCATACACGTATCAATTAGGGTTCACGTCTTCGAAAGTCGGTTCGGTGTTCGTTTTTATAAATAGGTATATTTATCCTTTATAAAATTAGGGCTATCGATTTTTGTAAAGTATTTCATCACAATACATAATCAGATTTCTTATAAGGTACGTACATATAACTGATCGACGTCCCGATAGTCATTGGGTAAGGTCCCGTATTTTCGTAATTAAATTTTCTCGTAAATCGGGCAGCACCTCCTTTGATTATCGGCTAACCCGTCGAACATCCCGACGTCCAACAAACACAACTACAATCAATCACAATCCAAACCAAACCACTGATTTCAGCCATCAATATCAGTCCAAAATTCTCAATTACCAACTAAATACAATTATTAATTATTAGTCCCGTTTTATAATTTTAATCACATTTTATAGTTTTATTCGCAATTCGCATTTTAAATCGTATTTTGTATTTTAAATTGTAGGACTCAGAACAACGTCATCACTGTCCACCGTCGACTCGTTCTAAAACTCATTGTTGACGGCGATAAAATTTACGGGTTCCCGTAAATCCCGGGCATCCTACGTAAATTCCATCGATTAACTAATAATAATAAAAATTCTGCACCAAAAATCTTTTCACGAAACAAACTCAAATTATATAGAATAATTAACCAGTCATCAACAATCGGCAAGGAAAATAATTGAAAGCCGGTAAAGTGACTGGAAACAACAACAACACTGAACAATTGAACCAACACATACACACACACGGCCAAACACACCCAAACACATGCACCCACACACACAACGCACACACATCACACTCACACACGCTCACACGCGCAACACGCACACACACAACATCACACACACAAACCCGCATACTCACACTACACACACATATACACGACCATATATATATATATATATAGCCAAATGGAAACCCACCGGAGAAACAAAGGCGGCGTCCGGAAACCGCAGAAACAGCAGGCGGGGAGGGAGGAAAATGGAAAGGAGGGAGAGAGAGAGAGAAGAAAGAGAGAGACGGAGAGTTGCAGAGAGAGAGGAGAGATCGAGACTGGAGGGAGAGGGAAGTCGAGAGAGATTGATGGGGAGAAAGTGACATGAACTGAAAGATATAAAACGGGTTGAACCCGATTTTACAAGCCCTTGCCCCTTTTTTTTCATATAAACCCCGCAAGAAAATTTTATCTGACCCGCACTTTAACTATTTAATGAACAATTCACGGGTAATTAAAACCCGGACATTAATAAAATATTTTATAACATATCACAGATAATCAAAAGATAATAAAAATAGAATTTTCAAAATTTTAAAATAATTTTTGAAACACAAATGATACCCGTTTTTTAACGAATAAACGAAACAACACGCGGGTGAAATTAATCTCAAAAATTCCCAAAATAATTTTAAAATTCTCGGAGTATTCCAAACTTAAATAAATATGAGTTTCATAATTTTTAAAGAATTTTGGAATTAAATACGGATTTAACAAATAATTACAATTAGAAAATCATACATGGCTAAATAATTGAAGAAATGTTGATTTCTCAATTTTAAAAACTCCTAAAAATAATTAATAAAATTATGAAGCCATAAAAATGATTTTAGAGATAACTCAAATATTTATGAAAATAAATCCTGAATAAAATCACCTTTATGGCTTCATAATTTTATTAATTATTTTTAGGAGTTTTTAAAATTGAGAAATCAACATTTCTTCAATTATTTAGCCATGTATGATTTTCTAATTGTAATTATTTGTTAAATCCGTATTTAATTCCAAAATTCTTTAAAAATTATGAAACTCATATTTATTTAAGTTTGGAATACTCCGAGAATTTTAAAATTATTTTGGGAATTTTTGAGATTAATTTCACCCGCGTGTTGTTTCGTTTATTCGTTAAAAAACGGGTATCATTTGTGTTTCGAAAATTATTTTAAAATTTTGAAAATTCTATTTTTATTATCTTTTGATTATCGGTGATATGTTATAAAATATTTTATTAATGTCCGGGTTTTAATTACCCGTGAATTGTTCATTAAATAGTTAAAGTGCGGGTCAGATAAAATTTTATTGCGGGGTTTATATGAAAAAAAAGGGGCAAGGGCTTGTAAAATCGGGTTCAACCCGTTTTATATCTTTCAGTTCATGTCACTTTCTCCCCATCAATCTCTCTCGACTTCCCTCTCCCTCCAGTCTCGATCTCTCCTCTCTCTCTGCAACTCTCCGTCTCTCTCTTTCTTCTCTCTCTCTCCCTCCTTTCCATTTTCCTCCCTCCCCGCCTGCTGTTTCTGCGGTTTCCGGACGCCGCCTTTGTTTCTCCGGTGGGTTTCCATTTGGCTGTATATATATATATGGTCGTGTATATGTGTGTGTAGTGTGAGTATGCGGGTTTGTGTGTGTGATGTTGTGTGTGTGCGTGTTGCGCGTGTGAGCGTGTGTGAGTGTGATGTGTGTGCGTTGTGTGTGTGGGTGCGTGTGTTTGGGTGTGTTTGGCCGTGTGTGTGTATGTGTTGGTTCAATTGTTCAGTGTTGTTGTTGTTTTCAGTCACTTTACCGGCTTTCAATTATTTTCCTTGCCGATTGTTGATGACTGGTTAATTATTCTATATAATTTGAGTTTATTTCGTGAAAAGATTTTTGGTGCAGAATTTTTATTATTATTAGTTAATCGATGGAATTTACGTAGGATGCCCGGGATTTACGGGAACCCGTAAATTTTATCGCCGTCAACAATGAGTTTTAGAACGAGTCGACGGTGGACAGTGATGACGTTGTTCTGAGTCCTACAATTTAAAATACAAAATACGATTTAAAATGCGAATTGCGAATAAAACTATAAAATGTGATTAAAATTATAAAACGGGACTAATAATTAATAATTGTATTTAGTTGGTAATTGAGAATTTTGGACTGATATTGATGGCTGAAATCAGTGGTTTGGTTTGGATTGTGATTGATTGTAGTTGTGTTTGTTGGACGTCGGGATGTTCGACGGGTTAGCCGATAATCAAAGGAGGTGCTGCCCGATTTACGAGAAAATTTAATTACGAAAATACGGGACCTTACCCAGTGACTATCGGGACGTCGATCAGTTATATGTACGTACCTTATAAGAAATCTGATTATGTATTGTGATGAAATACTTTACAAAAATCGATAGCCCTAATTTTATAAAGGATAAATATACCTATTTATAAAAACGAACACCGAACCGACTTTCGAAGACGTGAACCCTAATGATACGTGTATGATTATATGAAGTATTACGAGTCGGGTTTTGTTAACGTTCGGGTAGATTGTTAGCGAGGATATGTCAAGCATAATCGAAAGTCTAAATTAGGGTATTTCAACTTTGTAGGTGCTAGTCGGAAAGCTCAAGAGTTGGCGCTGGATAGCCTAGTGGACAGTCGATGAGCTCAGTAAGGTTCCAATGGAAGGGCCTGAGTGTTGGAGTCGAATCCAGGGTAATCTAGTGATTAGACGTTAAAGTCTGAGCGTCCGTGTCGGCTCAAGGTCAATCAATAATAGTTGTAAAGCTTTGCAAGGCAAGTACCCCCGACCATATCTTTATGGTTCAGTATATATGAATATAATGTTGTTTTATTCTCGTACTGGAACGGAGTGATTTAAGTTACGTATCCCCTGTGTTTCAAATTGTTTTACTAACTTGTGTTTTGAGGGAAAAGTAACTTCTGAAAATACCTATCTCTAAGTTTTGAATAAAATGGAAATGTTTTGGGAAAATGTGCTGTGTTATAATTGTTTTGACAAGAGATAGGTAAGTGATGTGGAAATAAACTGGATAAAAATGATCAGATAATTGGATGAGTGTGCGCAGAAGGCCCGTAACGGCCTGGAAGTTAGCGTAAGAGGCGAAGTGGTTGCGCACCCTATTATAACCACCAGCCCAGCGTGATAGAGACCTAGCTAGTCTCTGAGTTCCGGAACAAGTTTCATATGATAGCCTGATCAGCTGTCTCACCAGGAATCATCCAATGCTTTTATATCTGAGCAAGCGATTTTGAGGTTCCCGGAAAGGGACAAGTTTTATGGTTCTCGTAACGGAACAAATGGTTTTGGGTCCCCGTAACGGGACAAGTGGTTTTATGGTTCCTATAATGGAACAGAAGGTTTGAAAATGAAAATAGCATGCTAAAATTTAACTCTGGTATTTATACACAGCACACGACTGTTGATTTTGGTTTTACAGAGCATGCCAGTTTGATATCCAGTTTATACCTGTTTTACATGTTTCTGGCAAGTTATGATTTCTGTTCCTATAATTGTTTATCATAAACTGTTTTTGATTATTATTCATATAGTGGTACTGCTGAGCAATTGATTGCTCACCCTTGCAAAATGTTTTATATATGTATTGCAGATACCTAGGAGATTCTTCAGTGGTAGTCGGGGCAGAGTTCCAGTTCCTTCCGTGTCAGGCTCCTCTGAGGTAGTTGTGTTGGACCCAAGCGGGTCTGTTGAGTTGCTGAATAAAGATAGTATTATTTGAATTGTCCTTACTAAATTGGTTTTGTGATGGTTGTAACCTAAGTCATACTTAAACCTGGAAAAGGTCTTGGTAAAGGGGTCGGAATTATGGTTAAGTAATAATTTGGGTTATATTGTTTATTAGTATTGTTGTTAGTGACGTCAACTCCTGACCCCGGGGTTGAGGCTGTTACAGTTGGTATCAGAGCTACAGGTTTGAGTCCCTGATTTAGGTTAGGAATAGAGTCAGAAGAGTGCGAGAAGGTTTATTCTATATAGATATGAGCCAGCAACTCAACCAGAGGAGCGAGTCCGTGAGTTTAGTCAAGGGTTCGAAGGCGTAACCCTGATGTCTGTTGGGGATTGGTTGGAACTGCCCTAGATTTTAGTAAGTCTCCCTATATATATAAGTATCATTGGTAATGTCTAGTTGAGGTTTTTAGTTTCTTTTCTCGAGCGAGCGAATCTGATCGTGAAAGTTCAGGTGGAAGGGTAATAGTCAGTGCCCGCCCTGACAGCCGAGTCTTATAGTGAATATGGATTAGTACTGAGGTTTATACCTTGAGCCCTTATATTTCTTTCCTCGGAGGTTCTATCGGTTGATTGGGGCATACAATACATATGATGTGACTATTTGTCTCTGTGACAAAGGGTCTGGTGGGACGCCACTGAATTATGTGTTGTAAACTGTATGGTACTAAGATTGGCCATCTTATGTACTTGTATGGTTGCTCCCAGTCATATCCACATTTCCTTCAGGTTTCTTTTAGAATGAATTTTCCTGATCTCGAAATTTTATTTTGTATTTTATGGCAATGAATTTCCTTCGGTAACCACTATGCTCAGATCGTTCTAGTTATGGAAAGTAAATGAAGAATTGACCGTTAGGAGAAATAAAAGTTCTGTATCCGGTTGTTATTTTGGAATGATGGCAGCAGAAAGGATTTGTGACCCATTGGAAAAGGTTGTTATCTTAGAAAAGTTAATTCAGTGGTTGTCGAGTCAATGGCAAATGATAGGGAATTGCCTTTAGAAGAATAGTTAGCTGAAACTTGGACTAGTAGGCCTAGCAAAGATCCTTAAGTTGACCTAGGTTGCGAGGTTGTTTGTTGGTACTTGTGGCTGAAATAGCCAACTTCGTTTTATTAGTTGGTTAGTGATACATATGGTTATTAATATGTTATGTGTCATAATATTGTGAACCGTGGAATGGAGTGGTGGAAGATGGTTAGTATATTTGTTGGTGGTTTGGTTGATGTTGATGGATTGATATGGTTGTTGGTTGATTGTTGGTGTCGGCTTGAGCCCGACTGGTAGTCAGTAATATAGAGGAAATGCTGCCCAAATTTTTTTTTTTTTTTTTTGAAAAAATACCCTACTTTTAAAGATACAGCGTCTGCTATGATGTGTTACTGATGTTTCTGTTGATACTCTAATTGATCAATTAAAAGAGAGAGTTGGTTAATTTTATCAGTTAATGGTCAGTTATATAGAAGTTGGTTCCAATTATATAAAGTTAAATGCTAACGTGGTTTTCAAATTCGAAAACAAAGAATGTTCAATGTTTCGAATGTGGTCAAGGGTCAGGCTGTGTTGGAGTGTAACCCAGAAAGATCCAGGAGTTATTTGCTACCATTATAGGAAGGTTGAGCATATTGCAAGGAGTTGTGGAATGGTTACTCAAGGTACTACATCCCAAGGTCCAATACCCAGCACGGCTAGAGGTAGAACTTCCAGAGTAACCATAAGTTCGAATGGTTAAAATTCTGACGTAGTGTAGCTGATCTGACACCCTTAAAGTTAGAGGAGTTTGATACGATTTTAGTAACGAATTGGTTGTTCTTTCAAAAGGCAAAGATTAATTCTGGAGAAGCGAATAGTAAAGTGTATGGAAGCCAGTAGTAGGATGAGTTTCTAAAGGAAGGAGCAAGATAAGAAGCTCTTCCAATCGTGTGAAGAAAGGAGTTAATAAGCTAAAGAGATAAAGTAGATCCACCTTGTGTAAAGATACAAGGAAGAAAATACTTAAGTTGAAGGAAGTTGAGTAATATATAATTGCCTTGGAATCTCTTTGAAGGCCAGTGGGGCGAAATAATAGTTCGATAAATGTAAAAGATATTAGTCAGGAAAATGAGCATACCAGATATAGTCCCTTAGTTTACGCCAGAGATGTTGCTAAAAAGAAGGAGGAAATTATGAGAGTATGTAATGATTACCGGGAGTTTAACAAAATGACGAATAAGAATGAGTAACCCCTATTAAGAATTAATTAATTATATGACTTAATTCAAGGAGTGTGTTAGTTCTCGGGGATTGACTTAAGATCCAATCTGAGGACATATCAAAGATTGTGATTAGGATGAGTTAGCGTTGCAGGTTGTGGTGATAATATATGGGATAACAATTGTATCAGTTGTCTATAAGGAATTAAGGAACATGGTGTACAAGGAGTACTTGGATGGTGTAATTGTATTTATTGATAACATCCTCGCCCATTTAAGGACTACGGAAGGCCAAGTTGAACACCTGAAGAGGTGTCTGCGAAGGGTTGAAAAGTAGCAATTGTATACTAAGCTTCAAAAGTATGAAATTTTGGTCAAAATTGATTATGAGCCACGGTTGTTTGAGTAACTACCAACCAAGCAAGGTCCATTTAGGGACAGATGTCTTAAGTAGAAAAGACGGATTGAATGTGATTAAGATTACTAAGGAATTATTAAAAGAATTGGAAAGATTGAAAGTTGGGATTCGAATAAGAAGTAAATATATGAGATTACTCTCTAGTCTTAACTGATGAAAATGAGTAAGAGGTGTTCGAATGTTTGAAAACTGTAGTGAACACCTACCATTGATTGAGTCCTCTATGTTAATAATTATCATGTTAGTAGGGAATGCTACCTTACGAAGCCTGTGTGAGCATAAGTGTGAGTTCCCCTCTATTGAGAGAAAGTGGGAGTAGAAATGTTGTTAGAACTTGCGTAAATTTAGCGCACCAAGAACGTAGTGGTACTGCTGAGCAATTGATTGCTCACCCTTGCAAAATGTTTTATATATGTATTGCAGATACCTAGGAGATTCTTCAGTGGTAGTCGGGGCAGAGTTCCAGTTCCTTCCGTGTCAGGCTCCTCTGAGGTAGTTGTGTTGGACCCAAGCGGGTCTGTTGAGTTGCTGAATAAAGATAGTATTATTTGAATTGTCCTTACTAAATTGGTTTTGTGATGGTTGTAACCTAAGTCATACTTAAACCTGGAAAAGGTCTTGGTAAAGGGGTCGGAATTATGGTTAAGTAATAATTTGGGTTATATTGTTTATTAGTATTGTTGTTAGTGACGTCAACTCCTGACCCCGGGGTTGAGGCTGTTACAATAATCGTCATCCTTCATTATAGGAGGTACTGTCCTAATGAAACACTGGTTCTGCCATCAGATGTGTGCTGGTGCTCCTGCATCAGCACCTCACCATCCTTTCCATCCTTCCAAGTGCTTCCAGCATCTCACCCTACCATATAGGATTGCTCTTGATTCCATTCAGCATCTACCATGAACATGTATTTCTGTCAACAGTCAGTTGAACATCCTAGTTATCTACTACAAAACCACGAACCTCTGGGCCAAATTCATACCAATCATATAATAATCCTCGGTGCTCCTCATGCTCTTGCAAACCATATACTTCTTTTATATCCTCAAAATGTTGATCCTCCATGTCTTCTCATGAACGAGGTTCAGATTTTTCGTATCTTTTTTTACAAACTAAATTGCTAGTCCCGCGTTTTTTCTAAATATACAATTTATGACTAATTATCCCATTAAACCGATAAGAAGTTTACAAAGATATTTAGACCTCTAAATTCAAAATTATTTAAATTCACACATGACTCTTTCTCTCATCTTGGGTACACGCGAACAGCTGCACCTCTTCCCGATACTTCTTTTTTCGTCCGATAAGAACATGCCGTGTGTCTAGCGTCTCTCTAATTTCCCCCGCCTATATAAACACAAATACACTTCTAGTTTTCTTTTTAAATACCCATAAGCTGCAAATATATTCATAACCGTTCATCTCCCTGTTGTCTCAAGCTTTCACGGTGGTGTAGATTCCGATGATTCAACCTTCATTATTTAAACTCCGACTTTGCCTACTAAATCAAGGTACATATCTCCTTCCTTTTGTTTTACTTGTCATAAAATCCTTTTTGACATGTACATGCTCTTATACTCCAAACTGCTTCCTGCATGTTTGGATCCGGGGTGTATGCGAACATGCACGCTTTACTTTTATTCCAATAGCAGCTTCAATTCATGGAGTTGTACTTAATCGTATTGTTATGTTATGTTACTGTATGCTTCATATCTCTCTGTACAATCAACACAATAATTAAAAATACACAGAACTAGTGACACCCATTCATCCCTGTATCTTCCCACACACAACTTAGCTTAATACGCCCTTTTTATGTTCATGTGTGCTCATGTAGTGATTATCTCAATCCCTGTATAGATGCATGCTTTAGGCCTAGTTGAGATCCTGTTGTGTTTTTAACTTCTTTTTAGGTAATCATCAGGTTCATGATATAAACGTATATACGAACCTTCACCCTTCCCCTAGACTATTCCTACTTTAGATACGAAGAGTGAACTCAACCTAATTCCAACCGTACTAGTCTGAGAGGCAAAAAATATCTTTATACCCATTTAATAATCCTCACCACCTGTTTGACTCATTATTTATGTGCTCACCTCTTCGTAATTTTCAATCATCCCAGACTCAATACGCGGGTATTAATATGCAACGTAGTTTAGATTTTATCTGTCACTTGCACCTCATCTGTTCAATCCCCTTTTCTGACCCATGAAATTAGCTTGCAGTTTTCTCACTCTGCCTTGCACCTTTGCAGCTGTCAAGTGGATCTGCAATTATCAGTCCCTTCCAGTTCGCCTCTTATGATGGTCATCAGTTAGTGGATCTTTCTCACATAAGCTCCAATCCTTTATCTGCGCCAAACACTGTTCTCGCTCCAAAGTGGTCGTACTGAACCCCGAGTGTGCCCTAGTCATGTCAAGACATGTGACCTCCTCACTTCCAATTGAAGACCTTGGTGAAAACACCTTGACCTGCACCACATCAGAGGAAGATGAGTCAAACTATCTACCCCTCTATTCCCATTCATACAAAATAATTTGTTAGATGTATCATAAAATATAAAAGAACAGAGATCCATTTATTGCTAGAAAAAATTAAAATTAGACCTCTAAGTTCTCTTCTCCTTTTGTTTGGTATATGCCAAAAAGAGAATACACTCTTTAAACAAAGATTACATCTTATCTTTTAAGATATGGAATTTAGTTCAAAGATTTGTCATGCACTACAAGAAAAACGCAATCAGACAACACCGATTAGACAACACTCGACCAAAAAAGTGTTGCCCGAATTTTTCATACAACAGTTTTTTTGCAACCAAAAAATTGGCGTTGTCTGACGTTGATTACTACAAGCGATAAAAAAATGTTGTCTAGTAAAACAAATCAGACAAGTGTTTTCAAAATTAAGATGTTGTGTGAATGGGAAGGCTTTAGTATTACTACAACGCTTTAAAATCCATTGTCTAGTTGATGGAGACAGACAACCCTTTCTAAGGTGATGTTGTGCAAATGAGTAAAATCGTACAACGATTTTTAAAATCCATTGTCTGAAAATGATTGAGATAACGTCTTGTTTAACGGTTGTGGAAATGAGACAAGTATTTTTTTCTACTAGTTAGTTAAGCTCGAATCACACAATGTACAAATTAGGTGTTGTCTAAATGATACTTGATAGACAAGTGTTCTACATATATTATATGTCACCTATATCAGACAATAGTCTAATTCTTAAAACCGTTGTCTTTCTTACTAAATTTAAAAACGTGTTGCACAACAAAATATTCAAATAAATCGTTGTCTAGTTTATTACAATAAAAATAGTAATAATTTCAGAAAAAATAATTTCCAAACAATTCATTTTAAATTTTTTAAAAACAAAAAACTCTAATTAATTCCACTTTCATCTAGATTAAATATTTAAATTTTATATTACAAAATAGTTTAATTATCTACTTTATAATTAATAAAAAATTAATCACAAGTGCTTCAAGTTTACATTGTTAATTGTTCAATCCAAACAAGTGTTTTTCGAAAAAGCACGTTATATTAATCTACCTTATACAAGTATTTTTAAAATAAAACACTTGTAACAGTTAGACAACGGTTATCGATATTTATAATATGTTGTAAAATATGTAATACTACAACAATCTTAAAGAAAAAACTGTTGTAGAATTCCAACAACGACATTTCCTAAAAAACACTTATGTAAAGTAACTTACCACAACATGATTTTAGAAAAAAACGTTGTCTATATTTTTACTAGTTTTAAATTTTTTTCGGAAAATTTATATGCCACCGTTAATTAATTTGTGTGTATTAAGATTTCAAATATACCTAATAATTACAACCTACTAATAACATAATACCGATAACGTGTATCAGATCGTTAATAACGTTAAATAATAAATATTTATAAATAAATAAGCTAAAAAATGGGCACATTTTTACAACGGTTTTCTTTCTCAGACGTTGTCGTATAAAACTATGCACAACAGGCTTTTTTAAAAATACCATTGTGTGATTCAACAACGGTTTTTTTCTTGAAAACCGTTATTGACATTGTTTTTAAATAACCTTTTTTGGTTATAAACCGTTGTATGAATTTGACACTATTTATTTGGTTGATATTACATCCGACAATTGTTTTATATTAAAAACTGTTGTATGACTTTTGTTAAGACAACACATTTTAAATTTCAGACAATAATTTTTAATGCCATATATTTTTTTGACTTTATTAATATATATTCCTTAAAATGTTGATGTTAATATATATTGTTTTTATTCACTTAAAAAATATTTTAAAATTTTCAAATATATCTTGCTTGAAATTATACCGAAAATGTAATTAAAGTGGTAGTTCCTAAATATTAAAAAAAATACCCCTCCCGACAACGAGACTCGTTCCCGATTTACATGATTAATTTTTAAAATATTTTTTCGACGATCCAACCGTACGGATGTTAAGATATATCGATTTTAGTCATAAGAACAAATTATTAAAAAATTTGAAATTCATTTTGCATGCCAGGATTAGAAAAATCTGGTAAAAGTACCCCTCCCGACAACGAGACTCGTTCCCGATTTACAGGATTAATTTTTTAAAATGATTTTTCGACGATCCAACCGTACGGATGTTAGGATATATCGATTTTAGTCATAAGAAAAAATTATTAAAAACTTTGAAATTCATTTTGCATGCGAGGATTAGAAAAATCTGGTAAAAGTACCCCTCCTGACAACGAGACTCGTTCCCGATTTACAGGATTAATTTTTTAAAATGATTTTTCGACGATCCAACCGTACGGATGTTAAGATATATTGATTTTAGTCATAAGAAAAAATTATTAAAAAAATTGAAATTCATTTTGCATGTCAGGATTAGAAAAATCTAGTAAAAGTACCCTTCCCGACAACGAGACTCTTTCCCGATTTACAGGATTAATTTTTTAAAATGATTTTTCGACGATCCAACCGTACGGATGTTAAGATATATCGATTTTAGTCATAAGAAAAAATTATTAAAAAATTTGAAATTCATTTTGCATGCCAGGATTAGAAAAATCTGGTAAAAGTACCCCTCCCGACAACGAGACTCGTTCCCGATTTACAGGATTAATTTTTTAAAATGATTTTTTGGCGATCCAACCGTACGGATGTTAAGATATATCGATTTTAGTCATAAGAACAAATTATTAAAAAAATTGAAATTCATTTTGCATGCCACGATTAGAAAAATCTGGTAAAAGTACCCCTCCCGACAAGAAGACTCGTTCCCGATTTACAGGATTAATTTTTTAAAATGATTTTTCGACGATCCAACCGTACGGATGTTAAGATATATCGATTTTAGTCATAAGAAAAAATTATTAAAAAATTTGAAATTCATTTTGCATGTCAGGATTAGAAAAATCTAGTAAAAGTACCCTTCTCGACAACGAGACTCGTTCCCGATTTACAGGATTAATTTTTTAAAATGATTTTTCGACGATCCAACCGTACGGATATTAAGATATATCGATTTTAGTCATAAGAAAAAATTATTAAAAAATTTGAAATTCATTTTGCATGTCAGGATTAGAAAAATCTAGTAAAAGTACCCCTCCCGACAACGAGACTTGTTCCCAATTTACAGGATTAATTTTTTAAAATGATTTTTCGACGATCCAACCGTACGGATGTTAAGATATATCGATTTTAGTCATAAGAAAAAATTATTAAAAAATTTGAAATTCATTTTGCATGTCAGGATTAGAAAAATCTAGTAAAAGTACCCCTGCCGACAACGAGACTCGTTCCCGATTTACAGGATTAATTTTTTAAAATGATTTTTCGACGATCCAACCGTACGGATGTTAAGATATATCGATTTTAGTCATAAGAAAAAATTATTGAGATATTTTCCTATCAACATGGTAATTTTTTTAAATGATATTTTCGAAGATCCAACTGTATTGAGATATATCGATTGTAATCATATAAAAAATTATTCAAAAAATTTTAAATTTATCTTGTATGATTTTATAATGAAAATCGAATAGAATTGCAACTCCGAAAAATAAGAATCTTTCTTGATTAAATAATTAATTTCTTAAAATCTTTCTTGGTTAAATTTTCATTTTTCACACAATTTTTGGTTTTCCCCCCTTTAATTTTCATTTCCCCCTCCCTTCTAATTTTCATTCCCCCCATTACCTCTCCCCTTCCCCTTTATAAATAAAAGCGTTATTTTGGGCGAAAACGAAACAGTTTTGGCGGCAAAACCGTTGTCTTTATTTTCCAGCTATTTAAATCAATTTGTACCGTTTATACGACTTTGAATGTGTTATTAAGTGGAAACATAATAACGTAAGACATTTTTGACCGTATTTACTTATACTTATTCGAATAATACATTGGTAATGTAAAATCCGTATCACGTGTTAGGGTTTAGGATTTAAGATTTGTACTCGGTGATATTTTATTTATAATAATAACGAATTTAATTTAATTGATAAGAACAATATTTCTTTACACATAGAAGGTTTAATTAAATCAATTTGAATTTAATTTAATTTAATTTAGTCGATAACAACGATATGAACGAAATTTAATTTTTAATAATAAATATTATTAAATTAAATTGAACAAATTAATTATTTTTATTAATACATTTTGGTTCAATATAAAAGTTAGTATAACATTTTTTTACATTTTTTTATCATTATGAAAAATATACATATATGTATAATTCAAATTATTATACTCGAATATATAAATTACTAAATATATGTTTTATTTAAATATTATAATAGATTATTAAAAATATTATAATAGAATATTAATTTAGTACTGGTTAAGTTTGCTTAGGTTTACTTTCCCTATTTCATTTCTCAATCACAATTTTCATTTCCCTCTCTTTTCAATCGGAGCTCTCATCTTCGGGCGGAGACAGGTCTCTCTCTCTCTCGCACACACAGTCTCTCTCTCGCACACACAGTCTTTCATTTACACATTACCAAAAAGTTAAAGAGATTGTTGAAGAGATTGTAAGTTATTCATTTACCTTTTAATTAAATTTCCACATTACCAATATATTTGTGGTCACCCTTTGATTTTTGGTTAAATTTTCAGGCGGTTATGAAACGGAGAATCAGTGAATGGTGACACCACTGTATTATTTATGTTGTTTCTTGTTTAAGTATATACGGTTTCTCTGACACGGTGACACCACTGTATTATTTCTTCTAGTCAATTGCATTGGGAGACCAGAGAACAGGTCTAGTTGTGGATTACATTATGAAGGTAAGTAAGCGTGAATCATTTTGTTTTATATACATGCATAGATTAACCAAGATATCAAGAACTAGACATTGGACTCAAACTGCATTCAATCACTGACTAGACTGCTGTTTGGTTAGTGACTGAACTAATGACTTCTATGCTAACAGTTACGAGAAATTATAGCAACCATTGCTAGTTTCCAGAAAACAGTTTGTAGAGCCGTGTTTAAGGGTTTTTGAAACTATTTTTAGGTAATCAGCTAGCTACAAAGCAGCTGAACTATTTACGAAAAAAGAAGCATAATTATGGATTACTTTACAAATCTATGTGCCCTGGTTTACAAATTGCCTTTTGTATATGTTTGTGGCCTCCTTTTATTTGGAAATTTTGAGAATCTAGCATGTAGTTTGTCAATCTTATTTTAAGTGAATTTTATGTGTACTTCGACTTTCTCTACAGATTGTCGGGATAGATGATTTGAAAAAGGAGGTTGAAAAAAGAGGAAAAGATGAAGATGTTACAAGCAGGACCTCCCAATCTTCACCAAGATCAACTGCGAGGAAAGGTGGTATCTTTAGAAAGCAGGACATTGACAGTCTCTTCATGGAAGTGAGCCAGGTGACACTATGGGCATTTGTTTATTTTCTATTATGTCTTGGTTTGATTTCACTTTATATTAAGAGATCCAGTTCTTTGTTTTTCTTATAATGTAGGAAGGAAAAGAATATTAACTTAAGAGTGGTTGTCGATTTATTTTGAAGATTGTTTGTTTTCTCCAGATTGGGAAATTGCCTATCACATGCTGTGATGATATTGCAAGGACAACATAGATCTTGCGGAAGACGTGAAGAGAAGCTGAAAAGGCCAAGTGAGCTCTGAGTAGCCAACATCAAATCCTTGTAGACTCTATATTTTCTTTAATTTGTAGTAGAAATCTTACACTCATGAAAGCAATGATATCAATATGCTTTTAGCTTTTGTATAACTATGTTGTTGTGATTTCCGATCACGGATTAACTTTAGAACTTTTTTTTAGATTTGCAAAGTTAATTTCATTTGATTACTTGTTATATTTTGTGTAAGACAACGCTTTTAAGAACCAAGCTTCATTAAAATATCATGTCTTTAATACTAAAACAATGCTTTCGAACACAAAACTTCGGTGCAAAATTAACTCTCACAACACTAGTAAACCATTGTCTATATAATATTAAGATATTGTATCAAAGGTATTCATGCAATACATTTGGACAAATAAACAGTTGTATGTATCTGATCATGCCATACATTAAAATCCAAAACTGTTGTGTGTAGAAATTTATTACAAGAGTTCTACGAGCTCAATTTCATTTTTGTTGTCTATCTGAATACACAACAACGTTTATACAACAATAAGTGTTGTAGGATTGGTTTTAATGTTATACCTTACACAACGGTTTTCTGAGTTTGTGAGAACCCTTGAGTAATGTCGCTTGTTACGACGAAAACAAGCAAAAAACGTTGTCTTTTCTGGATGTAATACAACGGGCTTAATCCATATTCATTGTCTGTATAATCTCAGACAATGTTTTTTAGCCGTTGTCTGATCCAACTAACAGACGGCGGCTCAATAGTCAACGGAAAAATAGGGTATCAGACAACGGACATAAACCGTTGTTGAAGCTTGTTTTCCTTGTAGTGATGGCAGATATGATTAGTAAAAGGATCTTAGTTATGAAAGGGAATAAGCATTTATTCAGAATTAATTATAAAATTTGTTTGGAACAAGGCAAAGATATTTGAGGGTGTGTTTGTAATTTTAAGAATATATTGCACTTGACTTGGTTGATTGGCAAAACTAAGATTTAACTCATATATCCATGTATTCTGTTTACAAACTGAAAATATTAATTCAATTCTTTGAAAATATTTACCACACATTTATCATAGTATAATTTTTTTATCATCCCAAATTTACTTGTATATCAAGATCACAAGTTTAACCGACTGTATGTCTAACTGTATTGTTTGAAAATACGAACATATAAATTTAGGAATATGCATCAAATATCTCGGACTAAGATTCAAAAATGTGCATTGAGTTCGTATCTAAACATATATTACACATATTAAGGTATACAGACCAAATATTTTGGTGAGTTCATTATACAAGTTACATTATGAGTTCAAGTTACATAGTCCAAAATTTAGCACATACTGTACTTTGTGTAAATCTAAATTCTTACACTTTGGTGAATCTAATACATTCTATTACATGTCAAAATTCTAATACAATCCAAAATTTTGTTTCAAATAGATACAAAATAATAATGAAAGCCAATATCAGTTTACAAACTCGAATACATAATACATTCTCATATGACTGATTTACTATTACATACTATCACTAGTACAAAGTATTCAAAACCAGAAATCATATACATAATCTCTTCTAATACACTCTATTAACGCAATATACAAAGTAGAGTTGGTTTGATTCAAAAATACAATATATCAGTCTCGTGTGCATAGTGAAGTAAGACTATAAGGAGTGAAGAACTATACCTGCCATGCCTTGGTCGAGTAGATCTTGATGGCTTTAACAGAGGCCTTGAGGAAACTGAGCTAATCAAACTTGCATTAGGAACTCCTCATGTACATTTGAGGTACCTGCATTTTAGTTTTAGATAGCACAAGAATGCTAGCCATCTATATATTTCAATTGATTTTTAACTGAATGGTACTAATTCAGCTGTAGAGTTATCAGAAATATCAGGTAAGTGAATCAAGATAATCAAATTACACATGACATTAAGAACTACTGGATACATTTCTATTTCTATTGACAATTAGGAATATATTTGCATAACAAAGACATAACTTCATGTCTAACAATGGAGACAGGCTACTTATAATATCATGAATTACTAGGTACACTACTTGTTCCTGCAAGAGCTGATTAGTGAATATCATAGAACATGATAGATTATAAAGGAATAAGCCAAAATGCATCAGCTACTCCAGTTACAACATGTTAATTCTAATTTGAATCCTGTAAAAGCAGATTTGTATTATATAACCAATATAGAGCAAACAGGCCGGATATATTACAATGAACAAAAGTGTTCTTATCAATCAGTGTGGTTCACTGATTAATCTGAACAAAATTATGCACCTGTTTAATTTACAAACCATAGAAGTGCATACACTTCTTATATCCAAGTTCACAAGTCAAAATACAGATTACCAACAGAACATTACAAACCAACTTCAAACAACATAGTGTCTTTAAGTTACAAAATAGACCATAAATTTAAATAACAAAAGAAATGCAGAACAACAAGCACCAACACATAATCACATAGCAGAAGCCATCACACAACAAACTCAAGCAATCACATTTCCATCAACATCACAAATATGAACCAAATCAGGCAAGTTATCAATCAGTTGACCTTTAGCACCCACACCTACTTCTTCTAACTCATGAATCATAGCAGCATTATCACTCATAGGGACTTGATAGGAATTAATAATTTCTTGATCACTCATGCTATTTGTTCCTAGAGTAGATGCAGCTAGATTTTATAAGTATGCAAACCTATGTTTGCAAGAGGCAGTGATACTCTATAACTCTCCTACTTTTTCCTTTATCTCAACATTTTCATCCTTAACCCTTTTAAGTTAAAGTTTTAGTTCATTAAACATTGTTTTGACAGACTCAAACTTAGAGAGAAATACATCTTCCTCTCTTATGAACCTGTGTATTACTGTGGGAGTTGACTCTTGAGGTTCACAATGCATCAGGGGTACTTGTGGCCTAATATGTTCATTAGTGATTTGTGAATCAGTAAGATTAGAAAATGCTTCAGGCATGTTAATATTGTAAAGTGCAAAGAAGGAAGAGATTAGCATACCATAAGGCATATAATCTGCAAGATGCGCATTGATAATGTTGAGAATAATAACATAAGAAATACTAAAATTGATTTTTTTATTACAGAGAAGATACATGATTTTCATATCAAAGAAATCAAAGTATTTGCTTTGATTTGGTTTTGGCATAACATTTACCCTAATGATTAGAGCAAGGTGTTGAAAAGTTCCAGTGAAGTGTTTAAAGTGAATACCATAATTAACATCACAGAGACCATCGGGAACATCAGATTTACAAAAAGTGTCAAACATTAGTTCAAATTCAGATTTTTTGAAAACAAACAGAGAGTAGATATCCTCACAAGGAAACTCACACAAATGCAAAGGTAAATGCAATGCCCTATTGATGCTTTTGTTATCAACACAAATGACCTTTTTATTGACTGTCATAGTGAAATGTAGTATGCCCTCTACCCCTTTGATGATGTTTATATTACAATAGAACTCTCCCATAAGATGTATGTGGTAATGCTTACCTAAGTTATACATGAGACCATCCCACTTAGCCCTTCTAATTATGAACTCCACTTCACCCTTCACATCAACACAAGTTCCAGATTGGACATTTTTATAAGTTCAAGAAACCTTTAATGTAATATCCGGGAAAATTAGGTGAACATTATATGTTAAATGAATAAAAATTATGTGTTTTATAAATTTAAAGTGATTATTTCCATGATATTAGATGTTATAGCTGATATTTGTGTTCCCGGGCGGAATAGAAAATTTTTCAATTGATTAATATGTGTTAAAACTGTAATTATATGAACCAATCTGTAATTTGGACTCGTATTTAATTAAGTCTTTATCACGGTACCCGTTTAATCTCGTTTATGTGCATTTGAATGTATTTTATGCGTATTCGGGTTTTTCTATTCATTTAAATATAGTTTTGTTTTTTAGAAACGAGCAGACCGGGACCCCACCGGGACGTCAAACCCCACAAAATATGTGTTTTTTATTTTAATAAAAATTTTCATATTTCAAATACCCAGTATTTCTGCATTTTTGAATTATTCGCAATTTTTAGAAAATTTTGATATTAATTTTGTATTGTATCATTTTTAAAATTATTCCCCGTAATTATTATTTTTGGATCTGATTATTATAATTAGGGGATAAAAACACCCTTAATTTATTTTGGAGTATAATTTCTGTAAAAAATATAAATATCAGCCAATTATTTATTTTATTCATTTTTTTATAAAAATTCAGAAATTCATGAACAAATTGGGGGTGAGATTCATTCTTGAACAAAGAATCATTGATTCCGAGAGATTTACTGAACCTCTGTAAAAGCTTTAGTAATCAACACAATCTTCTCGAGAAGACGGATCTTTTGGTACCAAAATCTCAAATAGAGGTTAGCTAATGATAAAAATCGATTTTTATGTGTTTGTTCCTTGAAATCGTTTTTGCTTTTTGATAATTTTTGATTGTTTTTGAGGTTACCAGTAGCTTTAGGATGATCTTTAGGATCGATTTGAGTATTTGGTTGAATTATTCTAGTCCTGGAATGCTACACCCGAGTTTTTGTTTCACCGGATTTTTCATTTGATTTTTCGATTTATGTGTGTTGTTTTTGATTGTTTTGAAGGTTGTATAAGATTATAGATATCCTGAACTTTATTTTGGTATGTAAAACTCGATTTTTGGTTTAGAAATTGATGAGTTTGAGTTTTCTCCAGATATTTCCGAGTTCTTGATCGGTTTTTGACCGGAAGCTGCGATTCTGGGATGTTTGGACCTTGTTGTGGTTATCGGGAGATTAAGGAAGGATTTTAGGAGGTTTTACTTTTAAAAACCGGGGCGTTTGGTGTTGTTTTGGGGACAATTGAAGGCTACCGGAACTTAGCTGGAAAACAAGGCCACCGGCCGGTTTCTGGAATTTCCAGATTCCAGCGATTTCTTCGAGTTTTCCGGCGATGTTCTTAGCTCCGGCCGCCCTTAGATCTCAGGTTGAAGAAGACCAAACTTTGTAACTTGTTTCTGTTGTTTTCTTTTTAAAATGTTTTATTTATTTATTTTATTTTAAAAATCATGTATTTTATTTCTAAAAATCATTTAATAATTATTTTAAATACTAAAAATTATGTACTTAATTATTTTGAATTCCTAAAATTATTATTTTTTATTATTTTCAAAAATATAAATTGATTTAATTATTTATAATTTATTTTAGTTAATTATTTATGAATTTAATTAATTGATTAATTCATTTAATCAATTAATATTATTTATAAATAGGTAAATGAATATAAATTATTTATAATTAATTCAAATAATTCCTAAAAATTATTTTTAAGCTTTAAAATATAATATTTTGGTATTTAAAAGTTAATTAATATTATTAGTAATTAATTTAATTCTATTTAATTCTTATTTTATTCGTAATAAATAAACCGTTCGTCAGTTTAATACGAAACGAAAGCGTACAGACTCAGAAAAACATTGCGCTTCCAATAAAAATACATTTGAGTCCTAATTTCTTTTGTATTGCAATGTTATTTGATTTGTGTATCAGTCTAAGTCGGTACTTAATCAATAAACACCGTTATTAACACAATTTTAGTTCTAAGCGTTCTAAAACCTATCTGTTGACTATCTGAGTTATGTGTTGTATTAAATATGTGATTATGTGTTATACAAATACCATGATTACGTGCTATGTGATATGCATGCTATCTGTTTACAGTTTTAAAATACCATGATTAGTTATAAGCGACCGGGTAGATGTCAAGACGTATAGTCACGTCGATTGAGTTTGGTTCAGTCGACTAAGTTAGTCCTTTTATTTATAGAATCGAGTCGCAAGGACTGCGGTCAAGTGTTAGACGGAGATAGTAGCCAACAGCTATAAGCAGAGTTATAGTAAGAGGTTATCGAGTATACCAGGCAAGTACCATTAACTTCACTTATCATTCAAGTGACATTTATTTCGAATTATATGATGCAAGTATACCTACCTTCACTTATTGTTCAAGTGATATTATTATGAATTTAATTCTGCAAATATCTATATCTTCACTTATCGTTCAAGTGATGATTATTCTGACTCTATTATTCAATTTCTATACTATTATAAGTTCAGAACAGTTACACATTTTTACATTTTGCTACAAATTACTCTATATAGTAAAACTTTGATTTGAGATTAGTGAATAACTAATTGTTTTAGTTATTTCACCATCGGTTGTTGAGATAACTCGGGACCATGAGAAGTGGGGAGTTATATGGTTAAGGATGTTATTTTATTCGACTCCTTTGATTGAAAAATTCTTTTTATGGATTGGATGGTGCGTAAGAGGCCACGGCGGCGGTCCAATGTGAGCCATATATTATACTTGATTATAATACCTCGCTAGGACAATATGTGCCTTAGATGCCCCGTTTGTTTAGTTGGATATGTTTCGGTATACCGGTGTTGCTCCGCGGCTGATCACCGGCGGCAACATACCGTCGTTCGAGGATTCTAATCCAAAACAAAAAGATTTATAAAAGTATTATTTATTATCAACACTTATATCAGTTTTTGTTACTGTTCAGGAGGTATTGTTGTTTGGTTTTGCTCCTCAGATATATTATTGTTTTTTTCTAAATCATAAGCTATATACTGCTTGCTAAGCATTTCTTTCGCTCATGCTTGTTTATTATTCCAATTCTTTCAGCTAGGCCAGGGAAAGCTTGAGTTCCAAGTTTGATCAGAAGTCGAGTACTTGTAGATAGTTTGGTGTGTTTTCCAGGTAGACTGTTTTGGGACGCTTGAATAGTTTAGAGGTTTGTAATAAAATTTGGATAATCTGTAAAATTAATTAGACTTGTGGTTGTAATAACAGTTGGTTTATATTAGTGTCTGTTTCATACTATAACCTGTGATCGAACCAATTGCATGCAAGGGGTCATATTTATTATATTATTCCGTTGTGATTATTTGTATTATGATTTATTGGCCAGTGACCCCCAAATCTAGACCCCGGGTTTGGAGGGCGTCACAGGTTGGTATCAGAGCTAAATGTTATGGTCACTGAAACAGGATAAAGATTGTCATAGATAAGTCATAGGAAGATCACATAAGATAGGCGCGTGTCGTTTAGCGTTTATAAGGTTAAATTTAGGTTATTGGGTTGGGTTATATTTAAATTGTTCGGGTGCCCTGTTTTGTGTTTAGCTCTTGGCTTTTGTGCCATTGCTTTGTTATCTTTTTGGTTTCTGAGAATAGTAAGAAGTGATGAAAGAGGTTGGAAGGTTGTGTTGCAACCATATCCACTGCTTGTTGGTTAATTTGAGATTTTGAGCAAGAGTTGGAAGGTTTGGATAATTCTTCGTCAATTTTCTTTGTGTTATTATTCTTTGAAATTATAAGCAGGTTATGTGATAATCATGTCGCATGTGTTGATATGGTAGCAAGTTTATGATATTTTTGGAAAGAGATAATGCTTGAGAATTTTGATATGCTAAAAGATTGCTACATATTTAACACCATGCTTGACAGATTATTATATAAGTTGTTTGTTTTCTTACCAAAATAATGGGTTCGAAGAAAAAGAGTAAGCTAGCAGAAGGACAATTTCAGGATCCCAATCAGCAGAATTTCAACTACCCACCGCAGCCATATTGCAGAACTTGTAGAAGAAGGAACTTTGGGGCTTGTAAGGCTAATATATCATGTTTTAAGTGTAATCAGAAAGGACACTATGCTAATAGATGTAAAAATTGAATGTCTGCTGAAAAGTCGAGGATTACATGTTTGAAGTGTGGGAAGGTTGGACATCTCTACAGGAACTACCCTGTATCACCAAGAATTAAACGACTAGCAGCTGAAAAGAAAGGTCAAGGTAATCAGTCTCAGAACCCGAATCAACCAAAGACTAATTATCCATCAGTTCCAGATTGTAGAGTGTAAGGTAAGAAGCATTATGGACCTTGCAAGGCTAACGCTATTTGTTATCAGTGTAACATGAAAGGACATCAGGCTTATGAGTGCCGTAACCAGATGTCAGACATTATATGTTTCCGATGTGGGAAGATAAGGCATTATGTTAACAACTGTAAGGAACAAGCTCCAGGAATAAATGTGCCAACAACTGCAGGACCATCATCCAAGATGATGCTAAGGAGTGAAGGATCATCAGCTCAACCCAAAACCGGGACGTTCAATAAGATCATGCATGATGCTGTTCAAAGTTCCGACGTGGTTGCAGGTACGCTTCTAGTCAACTCCATAGGTGCTAAAGTTTTAATTGATTCTGGAGCTACAAGGTCATTTATTTCTCAAGATTTTGTCGATAAATTACATTGCAAAGTTGATTGTTAGAATAAGAGTTAATGATAGAACTAGCTAATAAGAACCAAGTTCCCATCGACCGAGTATGCCCGAGGTGTGATATCAAGATAGCGGGACATCATTTTTATGCCAACTTAATACCTTTTAAGTTGGAAGAATTTGATGTTATCTTAGGAATGAATTGGTTGTCAGAGAATAACGCTCAGATTGATTGTAAGAATAGGAAAGTAAGACTTCAGATATTGGATAGTAAGAAGAAGGTAATATGTAACACCCCCAAATCCGGGGTCGGGGATCCGGGTTGTCACGAGTTCCATTTCCCTTAATAACACCCAATCTTAATAATTACTCAACTACTCTGTACTGTGACCCCACAATAAATACACACACCACACGTTATAGTCTCAGAGATGAACATCCAAAAAAATAACCGCAAGTCATTTTATTCCACAATTATCTGCCAATACACCTTAAAAGGTTTTCTGAATAAATTTACATTTCTTTGCCATTATTACAATTCATAAATATACATAAATCTGGTACATCAGAAGTTGAAAGCCTAGCCTATTGGTAGTTCCTACCTCAGCTACGGCGGCATCAATGCTTCTAGAAAACTGCGGAACGTCTCCTAATCGCTTGCGAATCGGGAGCTTGGTCCTGTTCATCTTATCTATCTGATGTTGTGTGATGAAAGAAGAAAGCAAGGGTGAGCAGCAAGCCCACCAAAATAATATGTATAATGATTAACAATATATGAGCCTACTCATAATACTCATGAAAGTCTTGGTCAAAAGAAATGAACCAAGTTGATATCTTAATGCGATGAAGTCGCAAAATATTCAGTATATATATATACATATATACTTTTCAAAATATTGGAAGTCCTCTTCCATGCATAATATACACAAAGTCCCAGTGTATAACTGTATAAAAATATCGTTGCAAGGTGATCTCATATATCTAACCTTGTCTCAACGTTTTTCTGAAAATCTTTGTCATTCATAAGACAATTATTAACTAGATAAAAGTTTAAAAGATTGAGTTACCAAATACTTCACTACACTTATATCATTTATAAAGCTACTTGAACTACCACTGTTCAAAGTATAATGAGCTTTCAACAGTTCATCACATAGATGAGACTACAAGACCAGATTTGAATAGATTCAATCTTTGAAATATTATTAAAGGAAATGAAGTTATGATATACTTCATTAAGTTCTGATATATATATATATATATATATATATTCATATATATCTCCCATACATTTCCTGAAAACCTCTGTCATGTAAAGTATGAACAGACTTGCAATATCCAATAAATTTGGAAAGGAAAAGAATTTTGGCATAAACCAGATATCTTGCTGATCAGGTAAAGATACCCATAAGTAACCTTTTCTACTAGTAGATGGACGAATTCCCCACTGGTCATCACCCTGGTCTCAATAGGACCTTATGCTGGACTGCCACTCAGCCACTTATGCATTTGATGGACTCCCACTGAGCCACTTACACTATTATGGACGCCCACTGAGCCCATGTTGCTTATGCCGACTCAATAGATGGACTTACTTCCCGAACGTTGGGTAAGTAATCAAGTCATTTACCAAAACTGCAACCGTGTTGCGAATATAAAATACACCACAGAGCCGGATCCCTCAGGTTTTGAGCGAGTATTTAAATCCCCTTAAAAAGGAAGATCTTAAATATAAAAATGAGTTTTGGGATCCGCTCTAACTTTTAAAAATCATTTTGAAGACTCGAAAACACTTTATAGAGTGTTTGGAGTAAAGCTGATTTAATGAAGTAAATCAGTCCCCAGAATATTTAGAAAATGACTGAATATTATTATTTAAATAATATTCCCATAAAGAATAATCTTTATAAAAATAATTGAAGTAGAAGTTTTAAAACTTATACTTGAAACGAGTATTAAATAACCAAAGATATACTTATATGAAAGTACTATCTTTATTTGAATAATCGAAAATAAGTTTGATTATTTACACCTTATTCTTTAATAAAATAAAGAACAAATCTCAGCAAATAATCGGAGTCATAGATCCTCAAATGAATATTCAAAAATATTCATTAAATAATATAAACTGAGTCATAAGCCCTCTAATGAATATTCAAATAATATTCAGATAATAAAATAAAAGGAGTCATACGCCTTCGAATAATATTCGAAATAATATTCAATAATAAAATAAAGTTAAAGTTATCGAATAAACCTTATTCGATTAATAGTTTTGAAAACTATGACCATATATATATATAAGTATATATATATATATATATATATATTTATATCCATATATACAAAATTTACTCGGGATTCTCGACTCCCGGTTTTAGAAAATATTTTCACCTTTGGGTCCCTATACTAAGGGTATATGCAAATTACCGCTATCCTCTAGCATAGGTATTATCAACTGAATCAACAGATATATATGGAAAGAATACGAAACAGGCATGCATATATATATATACCATAGCAGCATGCTTCAATATATTGCAACATTTGCTAATTAACCAACATGCATTTATCGCAAGATAATGCAAATACATATATACATCACAACAACAGTTATAACTGGTAGAAAACTTGCCTGAGCGACTTGGGGATTACGAATGGCTCTGGACGAGTCTGGTAACCTATAAGCAACAAGTAAGTTGGAATTAAACCAAAGTCACTTGTAAATCTATACTTTAACTAACTTAGACTCTAACGCTTGTTTTGCAATTTACTGACTCGCTTAAGTCACTCGAGTACCCTCGGCTCCACCATTTTTAATAATTTAACCTTTATGAGTTTTAAAGCAATTCCTTCGCGAGTGTCTTACCAACTGTCTAACACACTTACCATAATGTTTCATACATTAATTAACCCTTTTTGGTCTTTAACCTATGCTTCAAAGTAAGGCGAGGGGAAAAGTTTCGTTCGCGAAACACCGTTACTTGAAACGGTCGTTTCTCCTAAACCGTGCATCAGAATCGAACGAACTACATATCAAAACGAAGCTCGTAACACGAGCTATCTAGACATGGCAATGGTCATAATCTAGCAGGGGGTTATCGGGTCCTAATATTATGCACAAAAACAGTCTAAAGAAAATCGGACGTTACGACGGCTATGTTTACGCGATTTCCCAATTTAAAACCATTCAAAACCAACCCAATTCAACCTCAAATCCAACATACAACCAACATCCATCCTTATCACATCATAACAACCCCAACCAATTCAATTTTAACATTCATACTTATGCCTAAGCTTGAATTTAACTATACTACATTCTTTTAACCAAAACAACAAGATTTACCAATCCGATTCAATACCATTTCAATCCCAAACTCTAACTCACAAACATCAAGCTACAATATCACCCTACTAATAAAAATCATCTTATAATACATAGGAATCTAGGGTTTGGAGATGATATACCTTCCTTGAAGAGTGGAGAATCAAGAGAATGGCTTGGAATCACCCTTAAAGTCCTTATCCAAGCTTAATCTAAACAAAACTTCAAGAACACAAATTTTATTTCTTGAAAAACACTATTCACCATCTTCTTCCAGGATTTATAGAAAAAGATTGGCTTGGAATTAGAAGCTTAAACTTATAGGAAGTATGTAACTATCCATGGGGAAACTTAGATAATTACCTTGCTAAATAGTAAGTGGAGGAGCTTGGACTTTCATTTTTTAAGAAAAGAGGCCGAGAGCTTGAAGAAGAAAATGGGGGTTTTGTGTTTTTTTGATGAAAATGAAATGTTTTGGCTTGGTTGGTTGCTTTTTGTCTTGTTTTTGGTTAATTACTTTTCTAGCCTTGACTTTGTGTGGTTTTAAATCAACCACATCTCCTTCCCCTTATGTCATGCTTTTGTCACATTGCTATGTCATCATCCCTTCTAATCTCTTTGATTAGCTTCTAATTGTTTGCCTAATGACCGCTGATCTGTTATACGGTTCGCTTAACTTTCGTTTTCGTTTATCGTTTGAGGGATCATACCCGGGATTTTATTACTTAGGTTCCCTTAACCTTTCTCAATACATTATATTCCTTTTTATGATCCTCTATTATAATCCTTTAATTTAAATCCTTTTTATCCTGTTACCTTATACTCAATTCTCTCCGTATCTAGTGTATTTCCGGGAAAAATCAAAGTGTTCGGAATTGGATTCTGACGATCTTTGCATACACTTATATACCATATAGAGTACTAATAAAACCTCAGAATATCCATATCAGAACCCCTACATAGTGTGGCATGAAAAATTTTCTCAATCAGCAAAAACACTATTCATAAGGGTTTCAAAAAAAAAATTCCAAAAATTGGGGTTATTACAGTCTCCCCTCCTTAAAAGGATTCCGTCCCGGAATCAGATAGAAATGAATAGGGATACTTTCTTAGTATTGCACTTTCTAACTCTCAAGTCAATTTTCCCACATTGTGGTTCTACCATCAAACTCTTACTAGTTTGATAACCCTTCTCCTAAGCACTCGTTCCTTCTTAATCTATACCCTTCCTGGTTGCTCCATATAGGTTACGTCTGGTTGCATGTCTATGCGCTCCTATGCCCCTAGTTATCTGGCATCCGAATTACACTTCCTTAACATTGATACGTGAAACACGTTATGACTTGCTACATGTTCTGGGGTAAGGCTAGCTCATATGCTAACTTCCCAATATTTCTTAATATATCCAAGGGTCCAACAATTGGTGGACTTAGCTTTTCTTTCTTTCCGAATCTCATTAATTCTTTTCAAGGGAATACTTTTAACAATACAAGGTTGCCTCCTTCCTATTCTTTGTCCTTTCGTGTCAAATCGACGTACTTCTTATGTCCTTCCTGGCTACTACCAGTCGTCCTCTGATTAGATCTATTATATCCCTGGTCCTTTGGACTACTGCGGGTCCGAGCATCTTGCGCTCTACAACTTCATCCTAACATAAGGGAGATCGACATTGTCTTCCCTCAAGGATCTCATAAGGCGATACCTCAATACTGACATATGATCTATTGTCGTAAGAAAACTCAACCCGTGTTAAGTGATCATTCCAATTTCTTTCAAGTCTATTGCACAGACTCTCATTATAGCTTTTAGCATTAGAGCTTTTGCTTCTCACTACCCATCCTTTTCCAGTTCGTAGTCGCTACTACCTTCCGTTCCTAATATTATACTAGTTATACTTTTGCTCGTTAGCGTTCTATAACCTTTTAATAACCACGTCAACCTTAGTATCACGAATGTGTTTCCATTCCGAATACTACCACAACTTTATTACTCCTTTTTCAGCTGTTTCTATTTCCCAAAGTTTGATCAATCATATAGAAGTAAAGGAATTTATTGAGAGATCACTATGATCATGAACACTTGTTATATCGCATAGTTAGTACAGAAAGTGGCCAGCCTTTAGTACTTGACAAGCAATTAAATAATATATGGTATCCTACTAGGCTTCTATCACACAGATAGATAGTCATTCGGCAATACCTCCCCTTCTGGAAGGGTTGTTCTTCTCAGCTTACATGAAATGAAAAGAAGAGAAAAGAACGAATTGAAGAGAATTGTATATATGAAAAAAAAATATACTGCCACAAAATATCTGGCTTGGAACCTACCTCTGAACTATAGAGGTTTGTCATAGGAGAACAAAACATATGTATTTATATCAACATCAAGTATTATAGCATCGTATTTCTCATGCCTAAATATTTCTATTCCGTCCATCATTTTATGGACCCATGCTCTTCCTCGAGCTTATACACAATCACCTTTGAAACTCCTTCGATATCAAAAATCGAACCTGGGGTCTCATTCTAGACATCATCGTTACTTGAATTCTATGCTTGCACCGTAACCTTCCTCGTATAATAATACGACTCTCTATTGATAAGAAAGAATAAATATTCAACAGGTAGATACTCTACTTAATTAGTCTATCAATGATAACTTATACACTACCACGACCCGTTTAGTGGTACTCAATCTCAACATCCATTCCAATACAACTCTCACGGTTGTAACCAGCTCATTACTCGCAGAATCATTGCTACATTACTATGGTCCACTACTGACCTACTGTCGTCATTCACGTTCCATGAAATCTTAATATCTAACCATACGGAGTCCATACATGTTGTATCAATTCATTCTAAGGAGGTAACATAATCACCATTCCTGATTCATGAAGAACACTCCTGATCCTGACATACATACATGACATGAAGCAGATAAAATTGCAGAAGAGTTTCAATCAAAGCAACGGTAGCAGGTTAATACCATTCTAAATTATATGCCTTAAATAGAAGACTTACTCAAAGGTTTGTCTAGTCCTTTTTGAAACATGGTCCTGGCTTATCTCAAGATAGGACCTTCTAAGATAGATAGCCCGTTCATGGCGATTACACGAATTAAACCTTTACCAACTACTATTACGGTTGGGTATTGCACAGTCATCAGAAGGAATGTCAGTCTTCCAAACCATAATACAACCTTCACAGTTTTAACCATCATCACTGTATTCTTTTGGCACAAGCGCCTATAATTATCCTCTTACCTTTAAAGTGTCGGCCACCTCTTTGGCCTTTCCTGATAGTAAAATTTCCTTACAGTCAATGTCATTTTAACCACCTCCAAATAAATTTTCTACCTTATTTCAATCACAGCTTATGTGAAAATGCTTTCCTTAAAATCTGATGAGTAAAAAAAAATCACCATTTTTCCATAAGTTATTGCCTCAATCTTTAGAGGTTAATCACTATCATGACTGACTCTCAATCATAATTAGAACATCTTTTATCTTAAGTCCTAATTGCCCTGAACAATTTCGACCATTACTGGTTCGATCCATACTTTCTCGTGGTTTAACACGTGCCCCACTTGGCAACATTATAATTACGTCATATTTCCTTTATCAACATTTCTATTCTTGAGAATTTTGAATATTACCTTTCTCCTTGTAAAACCTCTAAGGTTATCCTTGATTCGTTCCTCCTGTATTCCCTAGATACAGGGCATATCAAAATACCCTTTACTAATACTAGAACCATTATCTATATGTTTCTGAAAAATTTTCTCCACTGATACTTAAAGGTCATCATTACCTTAATATTTTCCAATTCATACTGTCAAAACTCATACTATCCCTATTAAGGGTGAAATGCCAACCTTCATGCATTCCCATGGGGTTCATCTCAAGTTATCGAAGTTATATCCTTAATCCCACCTTTAAAAAGGTACTTGCATCCTTCCATGGACAAATCTAGTCATATATCCTTGATAGATTATCTTATTCATCATTCCCACCTCGATAGTCTATGCCTAATTTCATAATAGCATCCTTATTCAAATTGAGGTCAATCCATATGGCCTCCAAAAGATAACAATGGTCATCCGCTTTTCTTGCCTAACTTGGTAACAATAACATGGATGTTCTGGAAGATATTGGTCATGTTCAACGTGAACTTCTTCTTAATAATCCCTTATTTACTTTTGTTGTTTATCTCAACAGTCATCTCAATGTTGGGATATCTTTCATACATGGCGTCTCCCTTTCTGGGTATCATGCCCCCGGTCTTACACTTCACATTCTTGAAGGTCACTTCCTTCATCCAATTTTCCTAATTTCTTACTTTCTTGTCTCCTCAGTCCGTCCGTGTTTCCTTATTAATCAATCGATCTATCTCAAATTTTCATCGAATACTGTCAACTTCAAGGGAATTAACTTTACATATCGCTTACGCCTTCAAACCTTGAATTTATCTCATGATCAGTCACCATCGCGCTGATGATGACACACTTCTCTATATTTATTGCAAGGGTTTCTTAGGGTTTCCCATACCTAACTCCCTTATCACTTCTCAACTCTATTTCCTTTATATCCCTTTATACTCCTTCCCTTTTCAGTCTTTTATTTTCGTTTCCATTACAACCATTACATGAACCAACACAACATAAGCATTGATTTCAAACATCCCGTCATTCTGGATTCGTGTCCTCAGAACGCATCTTGACAACTTTTACAACTTAGATTCATAATTCATCATACTCGTCCGCTTTTGTTCTGACTCTAAAGCTTTTACACTATCTCCTTATCTTTGGGAATTACTTTCCCGAAAACAATTGACTGAACTTAAATCAGTTTATTATAATCTCTTGCTCCGTGCCTTCCTTGGTCCTTCACCAGCGGGTGGCCTCTCTCTTAGGAGGGTAAGTGACAAAAATAGTCTTTTGTGATTCGTCAATCATTTAGAATCTCAATGATTCCTGTATTTCCTTTAGCCAGGCTCTTGCCTCGACTGGGTCAGCTTGTTCCTTGGAACTCTGAGAGCTTAGCGACTTAAAGGTCCTGAAAGAATTTCTCACCGCACTGTCTCCTCAGGGTGGTGGTTGGGGATAATAGTCTAAGTTCTTTTTAGACAGGTCCATGAATTGCCGTATAGGGGTACCATCTCGGGTCTTCTTTCCTTACTCGACTTTCTGTTTCCTTAATATGAAATGTTTCATCCTTCTCCCATACTTGGGGTTATCTTATACATTTTAAATCCTCATTTTTCCACTTCATTATGTTATGGGTTCATTCTATCTTGATGGCGACCTCCCTGACTATCAGGTTCAGGGTTTGCTCTAAATCTTATTCCTCAAACTAGCTTTCATCTAAGATTTCATCTTTAGGCTCTTGAACATTTGGAATCCAAATTCTGTAGGAATACCTCATTATTCTGTCACACCCCCAACTTAAATAGTGAAATAAATATAGCTATTACATCATTTTAATGAAGGATACACAACCAATCCAAGATCTTACAGTTTAGGGTTTGGAACAGCCCATCACTACCAGCTATTACATCTGATTACAAATACCGAATCCTCACAGCTATTATTACTTATTCTACCTGAGCTCGAACATAAGCATCAGCATCACAGGTCTTACGGGCAGTCTGCTTGAATCTAACCATAGCTGCTAGCTGTAATATCAGGGTAAGCAAGAAGTGAGCCAAAAGCTCAACAAGTGCTAACAGTACAATGCAAAACATAAATCGAGATATACCTTTAGGAATGACAATGGAAAGACATAATCAATGATAACGAGAGATAAACTTATGTGAGTTGGCATCATTTTGCTTGCATCAAAACAAATTTTAAAATCATTCTTAATCAAAATCATTTTATGACGCTACGGATTACAGCCGGTGATCAGCCGCGAAGTAATCCCGAACCTCGTTGGGTTCTAAAACATTATTGGGAATCCCTAGGCAACTTTTAAGCCTAATATAAGTGTGGAAAGGACTCGCGTCTCAGTCCAGATCCACCATTCAAGAAAACATTTATCCCCCTTTGGGACTGAAAATCCACATTTTATTTATTTCAAAAGCTGATGCCGAATTGTAACAAAATCTCTTTTAACAGTAAATATTTTTATTAAGGAATTATAGATCAACTCGAAACACGGGAAACAAGGTACTGAATATCAGAGCCATGATTCACAAAACTATTCTATATTCAAGTAATTGAATGGTTTTCATATATCAAAGATTGGACAAGAGGATTTAGTGAGGCTAATGGATAATATGAAGGGTAATGCCAATTTGGGCTCAAAGTAATGGTTTCTCATCAAGGTTCAAGTGCTGGATCATTAAGAATGTAAGCTTCATGAATATTAAGGGTGTTAAGGTATGAAGAATGATTTTTAGCTCAGGGTATATCAGAATTTTCAAGCTTTAGGATAAGAAAGAGGGTATCAATTAATGAGGAATCAAGCTGGGAAGTATCTGACTATCAGAATTCAAAGTAAGGTTCTATAGGGGTTCAAGTATCAGGATGAGATATCAATGCATAGGAAACATCAACATGTTAATCAAGAGGATCAATCAAGAAATATATCAACTCTTCATTTTATCATGGCATTAAACTATCATGAAAGACTTTTGAACTACTTGCAATACGTACTCGAGGGTTCATGGCATCTCTATGTAACTCAAAGATAAACAAAAGATACGCTTGATTTAAATATATCAAAATGACTCAGGATAATTGCATCGATATATATATGAACTGTTTACAGTAGATACGAAGGTCAAGTTGAATCACTTGCCTTGAGATAGACTGGTCTGGTCTGACTGGTAGGAGCAACAACTGGAGCTTCACTCGACTTTTATGGCAAGTTTTCCCTCGTCTCGAGATCCTACATAAATAATAATAATCCTCATTATAATATATTCTTACCATCTTAACCTATTTACAACCCGAAATTAAATATGGATGGCACTTAGGCCTATACGCACTTAATTCATATCCACCATTATATTTTCAAATGTACACACGTAGCCACATAATCACATATCGTATATTAATACCAAATAATATCATATACACCATAATGCCACACTAGGCTTGGATGATCTCGACTCACCACTTAAGTCACTTGGTCGCTAACTAAACAAAGTCTTCAAATTTGGGCTTCCTAACTCGATGTGCCTTTCCTAAACTATCCAAAACCTATTGACCCTCACTTGTGCCTTTTGCTCTACTGACCTTATACTATCTTACAACTATGGTGGTCGACCTAATACTCACTTCTAAGTGTTCTAAAGCTATGTGATAAGTGAAAGTGCTCACTGGTGCAAATTTCAGAATGGTAACTAAGGTTTCTTGAGTGCATTAGACACTCTTAAACTACAATTTTTTCTTCAAAATTTTTACACAAGACTCTCCTGACCTAAGGGCATCTCACAAGCTTGATGTGGCTCAAAGGCCTGGCTTGGGCCTTCTTGGGCCTAAGCTAAAAGTCCAAGGTTCCCCTGTTTTTCTGGGCAGACAATGCCCTGACTTGAATTAACTTGTGACACATGGTTCTAGCTCATATCCTATGAACTATGGTTGGAAAAACTTCTCTGACATACCCTCTAACTAAGGCCCAATTGGGCCTAATGAGGGCCTACCCATGACATGGCCAAATCTCCCTATTTCTAAGTTGCAACAAAACTGTCCCCTGCTGGACAGATTTTGTTATTCTACTTGTGCACCTAACCAAATGACATGCAAACCTCCAACAAACTCCTAAAACCTATTATATACTCCCCATACTAACTTCTGGTAGCTTGGGACTCAAAGTGCACATCAATGACATGGTCAAAACTCACTCTAAACCTCAGGGTACTAAACTGATTTTTCTGCAGAAACTATAACTCTCATTTTTCCAAGGCTTTGACTTGACAAACCTATCTAACAACAACTCAAAACTTAAACAAAGACTTATACATGGTATTCTACTGAACTAACTCCCTTTTTCTCAAAATAACCTTGGTGAGATCATCCTTACCTAAGGTGCAACTATGGCAAAACAAAAGAGACTACTCTCTACAATTCACAAACCTTTATGCTCTTGAAGCAACAAGATATATATATATTTTTTTTATAATAGATAACCACGAATTATTACCATGCAATAAGAAGTATAAATCAATATTAATACATTATTCCTACTGAAATTAAGGCTCACTAACAACATGAATCTAAATGATCAAAACTTCCAAAAAAAATCAAAAGTGATTTACATGCATGCATGCTTTCGGATCTTTCAAGCCAAAGCAACATGATTTCCAAATAAATTTTTATCATAATTCAACATGCAAGCCTAACATGGATTACAACTAAATGATCAACTAGCATGCAAAAGGGTTTTATCAAGCTTTTACTATAAAATTCACGTTATCATCACAAAATACACAAAAATGTAACAAGGCAACAAAACACCATCCATTCGGCTCCTATCAAGTCATGGCCGAATGGATTAGGGTAAGAACAACATTTCATAAGTGTAACACTCTTATGTCTAGCCATTCTTGACCCTATGATACTATATCTCATGGTGAAAGCCTTAGATTCACAAGAATCAAGGAGGTTCACTTTGAGTTTAACAAAAACATCACCATGCAAGGTCAAAACATAGGTTTTTCACTCTAAACTTTTGAAATATATATAAGAATAACATATAGGGAGTAAAATTACTTGGATATAAGATGATTGTTTGAGTGAGAGTTGAAGAAAGAAGGGGATTGGGCTCGGTTTTGGTGGTTGCCGAGAGGGGAGGGGAAAAACCGAGAGGTGAGGGAGGAGGGAGGGAGAAGAGAGTGAAGTGGTGGGGTGAAGTGAGGTGATGATCACTTCTTGGACTTGTTTTTATGCATTGATTTGACTATAATGTGAGTGGGTTTGAGATTTTACAAGAGTAACCCTCCAATATAGTTAGGTAGATTTGCATGCAAGGGTAAATGGGTAAATTGGTTAGCAAAATGTGAGTTAGTGGGGTTGAGAATGTCTTCTTTGCCCTTTGATTAAATAGAAGAGAGTTTGCATGCAAGGTTATTCATGTAATTTGATAAATATGACAACTAAAATTTATAATAATTTATTTTTATAAAATAAAATACAAGTTCAAAAATTATAAAATTTATACCATAAATTAACTTGTATTTTTAGAGACTTCATAAAATCATTTTCAAAATTTGTGAACAAAATGCCTTTTAAAAGAAGATTTTTCCAAAGCTTAGAATATTCCTTATAAATCAAAAATAAAGAAATTAAATAAACTCTTGCTTTGAAAAATCATATACTACCCAAAGCAAATTTATAATGCAGAAATTTTCACTCACACAAACGTACAATTATTGAATATATTTTCATTTGACTTAATATTATACCAAATTCACAAATAATATTACATAAAATGTCGGTCGTAACATCCTCTCCCCCTTAAGAGATTCTGTCCCCAGAATCTAAGAGAACAGATGAGGATACCGGGAACGCATATCAGACTCTAACTCCCAAGTCGACTCTTCGACCTTAGGGTTCCTCCAAAGTACTTTTACTAACTTTACTGACTTATTTCTAAGACTCTTTACTTGCCAGTCGAGTATTTTAACCGGTTGCTCCACAAATGACAGGTCTGCCTGAATTTCTACGGGTTCATATTCTATCACATGGCTAGTGTCAGGATTATATTTCTTAAGTAACGACACATGGAACACATTATGCACATGCCGATACTGAGGTGGTAAGGCCAACTCGTAGGCCACCTTTCCTACTTGACTCAAAATCTCAAAAGGACCTATGTATCTAGGTGCTAACTTTCCTTTCTTGCCATATCTCATCAACCCTTTCCTAGGTGACACCTTTAGCAACACAGCTTCGCCAATTTGGAATTGAACATCCTTACGCGCTGGATCCGCATACTTCCTCTGTCTATCTTGAGCAGCAAGCAACCTTTTCTGAATTAACTTGACTGAGTCATGCAACTGTTGTACCAATTCTGAGCCGAGAATTCTTCCTTCTCCTACTTCATCCCAACTTGTTGGTGATCTACATTTTCGCCCGTACAAAGCTTCATATGGTGGCATGCCGATACTGGAATGATAGCTGTTGTTATATGAGAATTCAATCAATGGCAGGTGGTCGTCCCAACTTCCTGCAAAATCGATTGCACAACTGCGCAACATGTCTTCGATTGTTTGAATCGTCCTTTCGCTCTGACCATCAGTCTGCGGGTGATACGCCGTGCTCATATTCAACTTCGTGCCAAGACATTCCTGGAATTGCTTCCAGAATCTCGAGTTAAATCGGGGATCTCTGTCTGAAACTATTGATACGGGTACTCCATGCCTTAATATGATTTCGTGCACATACAGATGAACCAACTTGTCCAGTGACGACTTCTCATTTATTGGAAGGAAATGCGCCGACTTCGTAAGACGATCAATTATAACCCATATTGCGTCATGTCCGGATTTTGTTCGCGGTAGTCCTACTATAAAGTCCATAGCGATATTTTCCCATTTCCATTCTGGAATCTTCAGGGGCTGAATTAATCCGCTTGGTCGTTGATGTTCTGCCTTTACTTTCTGACAAGTATAGCACTTCGCAACCCATTCTGCCACGTCTCGCTTCATATTTGGCCAGCAAAAGTTCTTCTTTAAGTCTTGATACATCTTGGTGCTTCCCGGGTGGATTGAAAATTTCGAATGGTGGGCTTCACGGAGGATCTTATTCTTTATTTCAGGTACATGAGGAATCCATATTCTGGATGAAAACCTTAGTATTCCTTGCTCATCCCTTTTAGTATTAATCTCTTCTCCAGATAACTGATTTTTCTCTTTTTCCATTACTTCCTCTTGACACTTCTTTATCTTTTCCATTAGTGTTGGCTGAAAGGTCATTGCACGACAAACTTCTTTGACTTTCCCATAAGCACAAAGTTCCAATTCCAATTTTCCGATTTCTTCAGATAACTCTTTTGATGTTATCATCATATTCAATCTCTCCTTCCGACTCAGCGCATCGGCCACTACGTTCGCCTTTCCAGGATGGTAATTTATCGAACAGTCATAGTCCTTGATCAATTCCAGCCATCTCCTCTGCCTCATATTGAGCTCTTTCTGAGTAAAAATGTACTTTAAACTCTTGTGATCCGTGTAGATTTCACACTTCTCTCCATAGAGATAGTGTCTCCAAATCTTGAGTGCGAACACTATGGCGGCTAGTTCCAAGTCATGCGTCGGATACTTTAACTCGTGCGGCTTCAACTGTCTTGACGCATATGCTATTACCTTACTGTGTTGCATCAACACACAACCCAAACCCTTATTGTGAAGCGTCGCTGAATATTACAAAATTCCCTTGATCATCTGGAAGTACCAACACCGGAGCTGTTACCAACTTCTGTTTTAACTCTTGAAAGCTATTTTCACATTCTGCACTCCATTCAAACTTTTGATTCTTTCTGGTTAACTTGGTCAATGGCGTGGCGATCTTCGAGAAATCCTTGACGAATCTTCTATAGTATCCGGCCAATCCTAGAAAACTTCGCACTTCCGTAGGAGTCTTTGGCCTCTCCCAACTCATAACTGCCTCAATCTTCGCCGGATCCACTTTAACTCCCTCATTTCCAATAACATGCCCCAAAAATTGAACTTCCTTTAACCAAAACTCACATTTGGTAAACTTGGCATACAACTTCTCTTGTCGGAGTATCTCCAATGCTATCTAGAGGTGCTGCTTATGTTCTTCTTCCGACTTAGAATAAATAAGGATGTCATCAATAAATACCACGACAAATTTATCCAAATACTTCTTAAATACTCGATTCATCAGATCCATAAATGTGGCCGGAGCGTTGGTCAATCCAAACGGCATTACTAGGAATTCATAATGCCCATATCTGGTCCTAAATGCGGTCTTGGGAATATCTTCTTCCTTGATCTTTAATTGATGGTATCCCGATCTCAAATCAATCTTCGAAAAGCATTTTGCTCCCTTTAACTGATCAAAAAGGTCATCTATCCTTGGTAGCGGGTAGCGGTTCTTGATCGTTACTTTATTCAACTCCCGGTAATCTATGCATAGACGCATACTCCCATCTTTCTTCTTCACAAAGAGAACAGGTGCTCCCCATGGCGACGTACTTGGTCGTATCACTCCCTTATCCAATAATTCTTGTAGCTGGCTCGCCAACTCTTTCATTTCTGCTGGTGCCATCCTATACGGAGCCTTTGAAACTGGTTCCGTGCCTGGAGCAAGGTTGATCTCGAACTCAATTTGTCGATCTGGTGGTAAGCCTGGTAGTTCGTCGGGAAACACATCGGGGAACTCATTAACTACAGGAATATCTTCCATGCTGGGGCTGCCTCTCTCTGAATCCACTACATATGCTAGGAACGACTCACAACCTTTTCTAAGTAACTTCTTAGCCTGAATAATTGTAAGAAATATTTGCTCTTGCCTCTGCCCCTTAAATACTACCTTCTCTCCACTCTTCGTCTTTAAATACACTCTCTTGGTCTTACAATTTATCTGAGCGCTATTCTCTCCTAACCAATCCATTCCTAAAATTATATCAAACTCTCCCAGCTTGAAGAGTATCAAGTCGGCTGAGAACTTATATCCCGAAATATCAATCTCACATTTTGGACAAAATTGATTCACAGGAATCTTCTCTTGGTTCGCAATTACCACATTTACTACCTCACTCATAACCGTTTTATCACATTAGAGCTTATCAACAAAAGATTCTGATATGAAAGATCTTGTTGCTCCCGAATCAATCAATACTTTAGCTTTGACATTATTGAATAAAAGTGTACCTGCTATCACCTCAGAATTCTGAACAGCATCTTTCATCTTTAGATCAAATGTCCTTGCTGTTGCTTGCGGGGTTGGTGCGGGTGGTGGAGGTAATGCCAATACCTCAGCTGGCACGCTTGCACTGGTACTTGCCACGTTCATCAGAGCTTTGACTGGTCCTGTTGCCTTACACTCCCTAGCCATGTGTCCAGTCTTCCCACACTTGTAGCACGTAACTCCTGGCTTCGACATCTTGCACTCGTTTGCCAAATGTCCCTTCTGATTACACCTATAACAGGTCATACTCAGCTTATTGCATACTCCGGGGTGCCTTCTTCCACAGTGCTTGCATTCTGGCCTCTGGAACCTGTTTTCTCCAACTTGCCCTTGGCTTGCCTGATTGTTCCCTTTTGATTCTTGCCTTTTGCCCAAATTTCCCTTCCTTTGAAAATTTCCGCCCTTCTGAAAACCAATCCTCTTTACATTCCGATCTTGCGAACTTCCAGCTTCAGACTTTTCTCCATAAAATGGAACCTTCCTCTTCTTGTTATCCCTCCCTTTCCTTGACTGCATCCCATTATTCTCAATCAGAGCAGCTTTCTGTACTACTCCCGCATAAGTTTCAAGCTCAAACATAGCCACCCTATCTCTGATCCAAGGCTCCAATCCTTGCTGAAATTTCTTTGCTTTTTCCTCCTCAGTGCTGGTATACTTTGTCACAAACCTTGACAACTCAGTGAACTTCTTCTCATACTCCAATACAGTCATGTTCCCTTGCTTTAACTCAAGAAATTTTAGCTCTATCTGATTCTGCATGTACTTAGGATAATACTTGTCCAGAAATAACTTCTTAAATCTCTCCCAAGAAACCTGCTGAGTGACTTCCATAGCTTTTACTGATTCCCACCAATAGATGACTTCTCCCTTCAAGAAGTAAGTGGCACACGGCGTCTTCTGATCATCTCCTAACTGTACCAACTCAAAAGCCCTTTCCATCTCCTTGATCCATGTGTTTGCTATCACTGGATCAGTGGTATCATGAAATACAGGTGGATTCACATTCTGAAAAGCTTTGAAAGTGACAATTTGTCTAGGTGGTACTGGTGGTTCAGGTGGTTGGTGTGGCTCACGGTTATCTTGATTTTCAATTCGTTGTTGAAGAGTTAGTTGTTGTTGAGCTATAGCATTGGTTTACTGTTGCAAGGTTTCCAGTAGTCGAAGAATGTTTGGGTCTGTGGTGAAGGTGGTTGTTGGGTTCTTCTTTTTGGGAGGCATGATCCTGAAATAAGAGTTGTGTCATAACAGATATGAATGATAAAATGATTCGAGGGTATCGCATGGCATTCTCATTTACATATGGGGTCAAGTTTCCAAATTAAGCAGATATGATGATAAAAACATAAAATAACAGTTGAGAGCAAATGGAACAATAGCACATAATTATTGAAATTTTAAAGGTCACAGTACATAGGATTGGGACATAGTCTGATTCTAGAAATAACAGGCTTATTTAAAGGAAAGACGGAAACAACTGGGGATTCCATAGAGTCTGATAGTACAACAACATGAAAGGTAAATGGAAAGAACTAAGGCTCCACTCCATCTGAACGGGGTTTGGTAGTCTTTTCCTCTCGAAGCGTCTTCACAATGCTCTGGAGCTCATCCGCCACCATCTGAATGACAAACTGGCGGGTACGGTCCCGGTGTGCTGGCATCTCCTCAAGCTTAGTATTGACATACTGAACCAAGGTCTCAAGTCTCGCAATCATCTGCTCCTTGGGCTTCCCTTCGTAGTTTCGGCTGTCCGGATACACGTTCTTCAGTCGGTCTATCAGTCGGTCGTACTTGCCCTGAAGCATGTCGAACTCGCGCCTCAACTCAGCATACACGGAGAAAGCAATAGTATCGTCCGACCCAGAAAATGACGAGGAATGCGCCCTTTGCTGACAACCAATAAGAGGAGTATTAATAATAATTTACTTAACCTACTCTCTCGCATAATATCTATAACCTACACACAAATCCTATAACCTATTTGGGCTGTCCAGGGACTCTAAACCGTGGCTCTGATACCAAAACCTGTCACACCCCCAACTTAAATAGCGAAATAAATATAGCTATTACATCATTTTAATGAAGGATACACAACCAATCCAAGATCTTACAGTTTAGGGTTTGGAACAGCCCATCACTACCAGCTATTACATCTGATTACAAATACCGAATCCTCACAGCTATTATTACTTATTCTACCTGAGCTCGAACATAAGCATCAGCATCACAGGTCTTACGGGCATCTGCTTGAATCTAACCATAGCTGCTAGCTGTAATATCAGGGTAAGCAAGAAGTGAGCCAAAAGCTCAACAAGTGCTAACAATACAACGCAAAACATAAATCGAGATATACCTTTAGGAATGACAATGGAAAGACATAATCAATGATAATGAGAGATAAACTTATGTGAGTTGGCATCATTTTGCTTGCATCAAAACAAATTTTAAAATCATTCTTAATCAAAATCATTTTATGACGCTACAGATTACAGCCGGTGATCAGCCGCGAAGTAATCCCGAACCTCGCTGGGTTCTAAAACATTATTGGGAATCCCTAGGCAACTTTTAAGCCTAATATAAGTGTGGAAAGGACTCGCGTCTCAGTCCAGATCCACCATTCAAGAAAACATTTATCCCCCTTTGGGACTGAAAATCCACATTTTATTTATTTCAAAAGCTGATGCCGAATTGTAACAAAATCTCTTTTAACAGTAAATATTTTTATTAAGGAATTATAGATCAACTCGAAACACAGGAAACAAGGTACTGAATATCAGAGCCATGATTCACAAAACTATTCTATATTCAAGTAATTAAATGGTTTTCATATATCAAAGATTGGACAAGAGGATTTAGTGAGGCTAATGGATAATATGAAGGGTAATGCCAATTTGGGCTCAAAGTAATGGTTTCTCATCAAGGTTCAAGTGCTGGATCATTAAGAATGTAAGCTTCATGAATATTAAGGGTGTTAAGGTATGAAGAATGATTTTTAGCTCAGGGTATATCAGAATTTTCAAGCTTTAGGATAAGAAAGAGGGTATCAATTAATGAGGAATCAAGCTGGGAAGTATCTGACTATCAGAATTCAAAGTAAGGTTCTATAGGGGTTCAAGTATCAGGATGAGATATCAATGCATAGGAAACATCAACATGTTAATCAAGAGGATCAATCAAGAAATATATCAACTCTTCATTTTATCATGGCATTAAACTATCATGAAAGACTTTTGAACTACTTGCAATACGTACTCGAGGGTTCATGGCATCTCTATGTAACTCAAAGATAAACAAAAGATACGCTTGATTTAAATATATCAAAATGACTCAGGATAATTGCATCGATATATATATGAACTGTTTACAGTAGATACGAAGGTCAAGTTGAATCACTTGCCTTGAGATAGACTGGTCTGGTCTGACTGGTAGGAGCAACAACTGGAGCTTCACTCGACTTTTATGGCAAGTTTTCCCTCGTCTCGAGATCCTACATAAATAATAATAATCCTCATTATAATATATTCTTACCATCTTAACCTATTTACAACCCGAAATTAAATATGGATGGCACTTAGGCCTATACGCACTTAATTCATATCCACCATTATATTTTCAAATGTACACACGTAGCCACATAATCACATATCGTATATTAATACCAAATAATATCATATACACCATAATGCCACACTAGGCTTGGATGATCTCGACTCACCACTTAAGTCACTTGGTCGCTAACTAAACAAAGTCTTCAAATTTGGGCTTCCTAACTCGATGTGCCTTTCCTAAACTATCCAAAACCTATTGACCCTCACTTGTGCCTTTTGCTCTACTGACCTTATACTATCTTACAACTATGGTGGTCGACCTAATACTCACTTCTAAGTGTTCTAAAGCTATGTGATAAGTGAAAGTGCTCACTGGTGCAAATTTCAGAATGGTAACTAAGGTTTCTTGAGTGCATTAGACACTCTTAAACTATAAGTTTTTCTTCAAAATTTTTACACAAGACTCTCCTGACCTAAGGGCATCTCACAAGCTTGATGTGGCTCAAAGGCCTGGCTTGGGCCTTCTTGGGCCTAAGCTAAAAGTCCAAGGTTCCCCTGTTTTTCTGGGCAGAAAATGCCCTGACTTGAATTAACTTGTGACACATGGTTCTAGCTCATATCCTATGAACTATGGTTGGAAAAACTTCTCTGACATACCCTCTAACTAAGGCCCAATTGGGCCTAATGAGGGCCTACCCATGACATGACCAAATCTCCCTATTTCTAAGTTGCAACAAAACTGTCCCCTGCTGGACAGATTTTGTTATTCTACTTGTGCACCTAACCAAATGACATGCAAACCTCCAACCAACTCCTAAAACCTATTATATACTCCCCATACTAACTTCTGGTAGCTTGGGCCTCAAAGTGCACATCAATGACATGGTCAAAACTCACTCTAAACCTCAGGGTACTAAACTGATTTTTCTGCAGAAACTATAACTCTCATTTTTCCAAGGCTTTGACTTGACAAACCTATCTAACAACAACTCAAAACTTAAACAAAGACTTATACATGGTATTCTACTGAACTAACTCCCTTTTTCTCAAAATAACCTTGGTGAGATCATCCTTACCTAAGGTGCAACTATGGCAAAACAAAAGAGACTACTCTCTACAATTCACAAACCTTTATGCTCTTGAAGCAACAAGATATATATATATATTTTTTTTATAATAGATAACCACGAATTATTACCATGCAATAAGAAGTATAAATCAATATTAATACATTATTCCTACTGAAATTAAGGCTCACTAACAACATGAATCTAAATGATCAAAACTTCCAAAAAAAATCAAAAGTGATTTACATGCATGCATGCTTTCGGATCTTTCAAGCCAAAGCAACATGATTTCCAAATAAATTTTTATCATAATTCAACATGCAAGCCTAACATGGATTACAACTAAATGATCAACTAGCATGCAAAAGGGTTTTATCAAGATTTTACTATAAAATTCACGTTATCATCACAAAATACACAAAAATGTAACAAGGCAACAAAACACCATCCATTCGGCTCCTATCAAGTCATGGCCGAATGGATTAGGGTAAGAACTGTAACACCCCCAGATCCGGGGTCGGGGATCCGGGTCGTCACGGTCTTTCTTTCCACAATATCACTTCACTTAATTAATAATAAATAACCTTATGCTGTGACCCCGCACTAACACACACCACAACCCGTTATAGTCTCAGAGATAAAATTTAAATAAGTACAAGTCTTTGAATCCACAATTTAAAAGTTATTACAACCCAAAATGATTTCTTGATAAATTTACAGTTAATTGCCATTATCTGCCACAAGTTATAATTATACATAATTGATTCTCAAAAGTAGATGGTCTGATCTACAATAGATCTACCTCTGCAGCTATAGCAGCCACAACATCAACGGGAAGACGCGGGACGCTTCCCACGCGCTTGCGCTGGGTCTGCTGGAGTCTGGCCATCTTTTCTAACTGTTGTTGTGTGATGAAGAAATAAAGCAAGAGTGAGCCTTACAGCTCGCAAGATAATACATAGTGATAACAATAATATAAGTATCTAAATGGATACTTAATAGAATCTCTATCATGTGTAAGATAATTACTAGTATATACTTACTAGTATATGAGCCTTCTCATAGTACTCATGAAAGTCTTGGTCAAAAGAAATGAACCAAGTTTGATATCTTAATGCGATGAAGTCGCAAAATATTCAGTATATATACATATATACTTTTCAAAATATTGGAAGTCCTCTTCCATGCATAATATACACAAAGTCCCAGTGTATAACTGTATAAAAAAATATCGTTGCAAGGTGATCTCATATACCTAACCTTGTCTCAACGTTTTTCTGAAAATCTTTGCCATTCATAAGACAATTATTAATTAGATATAAGTTTAAAAGATGAGGTTACCAAATACCCCAATATACTTATATCTTTCCCAATACTACTTGAACTACCACCGTTCAAGTTATAACCAGTTTCAAAAGTTCATCACATAGATGAGACTACAAGACAAGATTTGAATAGATTCAATCTTTGAAATATTATTGAATGAAAAAGTTATGAGATACTTTATTTAGTCCCGATATATATATATCCACATATATATATCTCTTAAACATTTCCTGGAACCTCTGTTATGTAAAGTATGAACAGAGTTTGAAACATCCAATGAATTTTGGAAAGGAAAAGAATTTTGGCATTAACCAGATATCTTGCTGATCAGGCAAAGATACCAATAAGTAACCTTTTCTACTGTAGATGGATGAATTCCTCACCGGTCATCACCCTGGCCACATTAGGACCTCGCGCTAGACCGTTACCCGGCCCCTCACGCGTTGATGGACTGCCACCCAGCCACTTACACAATAATAGACCGTACCCCGGCCTGTCGCTTATGCCGACTCAATTAGATGGGCTTACTTCCCGAACGTTGGGCAAGTAATCAATTCATTTACCAAAACTGCAACCTCGTTGCGAATATAAAGTACACCACAGAGCCGGATTCCCCAGGTTTGAGCGAGTATTTAAATCCCCTTAAAAGGAAGATCTTAAATATAAAAAAAGAGTTTTGGGATCCACTCTGACTTTTAAAAATCATTTTGAAGACTCGAAAATACTTTAAAGAGTGTTTGGAGTAAAGCTGATTTAATGAAGTAAATCAGTCCCCAGAATATTTAGAAAATGACTGAATATTATTATTTAAATAATATTCCCATAAAGAATAATCTTTATAAAAATAATTGAAGTAGAAGTATTAAAACTTATACTTGAAACGAGTATTAAATAACCAAAGATATACTTATATGAAAGTATTATCTTTATTTGAATAATCGAAAATAAGTTTGATTATTAACACCTTATTCTTTAATAAAATAAAGAATATATTTCAGCAAATAATCGGAGTCATAGATCCTCAAATGAATATTCAAATAATATTCATTAAATAATATAAACTGAGTCATAAGCCTTCGAATGAATATTCAAATAATATTCAATAAATAATATAAAAGAGTCATAAGCCCTCGAATGAATATTCAAAATAATATTCAATAATAAAATAAAGCTAAAGTTATCGAATAAACCTTATTCGATTAATAGTTTGGAAAACTATAACCATATATATATAAATATATATATATATATATATATATCCATATCCATATATACAAGATTACTCGGGATCCTCGACTCCCGGTTTTTAGAAAATATTTTCACCTTTGGGTCCCTATACTAAGGGTATATGCAAGTTACCGCTATTCTCTAGCATAGGTATTATCAACTGAACCAACAGATATATATTTCAAGAATATGAAACAGGCATGCATATATACCATATCACATGCTACAATATATCGCAAGAATTTGCTAAATAACCAATATGCATTTATCGCAAGATCATGCATATACAAATGTATACATCACAACAACAGTATAACGGATAGAATACTTGCCTGAGCGACTTGGGGTGATAAAATGCTCGGGACGAGTCTGGTAACCTATAAACAACAAGTAAGTTGGAATTAAACCAAAATCACTTGTAAATCTATACTTTAACTAACTTAGACTCTAACGCTTGTTTTGCGCTCACTGATTCGCTTAAGTCACTCGGGTACCCTCGGCTCCACCATTTTAATAATTTAACCTTTACGAGTTTTAAAGCGATTCCTTCGCGAGTGTCTTACCAACTGCCTAACACACTTACCATAAATGTTTCATACATTAATTAACCCTTTTTGGTCTTTAACCTATGTTTCAAAGTAAGGCGAGGGGAAAAGTTTCGTTCGCGAAACGCCGTTACTTGAAACGGTCGTTTCTCCTAAACCGTGCATCGGAATCGAACGAACTACATATCAAAATGAAGCTCGTAACATGAGCTATCTAAACATGGCAGTGGTCATAATCTAGCAGGGGGTTCTCGGGTCCTAATGCTATGCACAAAAACAGTCCAAAGAAAATCGGACGTTACGACGGCTATGTTTACGCGATTTCCCAATTTTAACCATTCAAAACCAACCACAAACCAACCTCAAATCCAACATACAACCAACATCCATCCTCATCACATCATAACAACCCCAACCAATTCAATTTAATCATTTTTACTTATGCCTAAGCTTAATTTAACCATACTTAAGTTCTTTTAATCAAAACCACAACATTTACCATTCCATTTTACTACCATTCCAAATCCCAAACTCTAAATCACAACAACAAGCTACAATATCATCCTACTAATCAAAATCATCTTATAATACATAGGGATCTAGGGTTTGGAGATGGTATACCTTCCTTGAAGTGGTGGGATGAGCTAGGAAGCCTTAAGAAGCTTTGAGAAGTCTTAGGAAAGCTTGGATCTTCAAGAAAAACAAGAAAACTTCAAGTTAAAAAACTTGAAAACACTATTCATAGTCTTCTTCTTTGATTAAATGAAGAAGATTGAGAAGGAATTAATGGCTTAAACTCATGATATAGTCCTAACTAAGCATGAAGATGATTAGGGAATTATCTTACCAATTTAGGAAGCTTGGATCTTGAGTTTTGAATTGTTCTTGCCTTATGAATAGTAAAAAGCCGAGAGCTTCAAGAACAAAGCCTTGGTTGCTTTTTGATTTTTGATGAAAATGATTTTTGCTTGGCTTGGTTGCTTGGTTTTTATGCTTGCTTTAGTCAATTACCTTTTTGCCCTTGAATTTGTGTGGTTACAAAGCCACCACACCTCCTTCCTTCCCATGTCATGCCTATGTCATCCTCATGATGTCATCCTCCCTTCCTTGTCCTCTTTCTATTGGTTGGATGACATCATTCCCACTAATCCCTTTGATTAACTTCCTAATCATTTGCCTAATGACCGCTGATCTGTTATACGGTTCGCTTAACTTTCGTTCTCGTTTATCGTTTGAAGGATCATACCCGGGATCTTATTACTTAGGTTCCCTTAACCTTTCTCAATACATTATATTCCTTTTTATGATCCTCTATTATAATCCTTTAATTTAAATCCTTTTTATCCTGTTACCTTATACTTAATTCTCTCCGTATCTTGTGGATTTTCGGGAAAAACCAAAGTGTTCGGAATTGGATTCTGACGATCTTTACATACACTTATATACCACATAGAGTACTAATAATATCCCATAAGATCAATAACAGAACCCCTACATAGCGTGACATGAAAAGTTTTCTCATTAAGCAAAAACACTATTCATAAGGGTTTCAAAATTTCTCAAAAATTGGGGTTATTACAGTCTCCCCTCCTTAAAAGGATTCCGTCCCGGAATCAGATAGAAAACAAATGGGGATACTTTCTTAGCATTACACTTTCTAACTCTCGAGTCAATTTTCCCACATTGTGGTTCTACCACCAAACTCTGCCTAGTTTGATAATCCTTCTCCTAAGCACTTGTTCCTTTTCACTCTATAACCCTTCCTGGTTGCTCCATATAGGTTACGTCGGGTTGCATATCTATGCGCTCATATGCCCCTATTTATCTGACATCTGAATTACACTTCCTTAACATTGATACGTGAAACACGTTACGACCTGCTACATGTTCGGGGTTAGGGCTAGCTCATATGCTAACTTCCCAAACGTCTTAATATATCCAAGGGTCCAACAAATTGTAGACTTAGCTTTCCTTTCTTTCCGAACCTCATCAATCCTTTCCAAGGGATACCTATAACATTACTAGGTCCCCTATTTCATACTCTTTATCCTTTCGTGTCAAATCAACATACTTATCATGACCATCTTGGGCTACTACCAGCCGTCCTCTGATTAGATCTATCATATCCTTGGTCCTTTGGACTACTGCGGGTCCGAGCATCTTGCGCTCTACAACTTCATCCTAACATAAGGGAGATCGACATTGTCTTCCCTCAATGATCTAATAAGGCGACATCTCGATAATGACATATGATCTATTGTCGTAAGATAACTCAATCCGAATTAAGTGATCATTCCAAATTCTTTCAAGTCTATTGCCCAGACTCTCATTATTGCTTTTAACATTAGAGCTTCTGCTTCTCAATACCCATTCTTTTCCAGTTCGTAATCGCTATCACCTTCCGTTCCTAATATTATACTGGTTATACTTTTGCTCGTTAGCGTTCTATAACCTTTTAATAACCACGTCAAACTTAGTATCACGAATGTGTTCCCATTCCGCATACTACCACCACTTTATTACTCCTTTTTCAGTTGTTTCTATTTTCCAAAATTTGATCAATCAAATAGAAGTAAAGGAATTTGTTGAGAGATCACTATGATCATGAACACTTGTTATATCGCATAGTTAGTACAGAAGGTGGCCAGCCTTTAGTACTTGACAAGCAATTAAACAATAGCTGGTATCCTACTCGGCTTCTATCACACAGATAGATAGTCATTCGGCAATACCTCCCCTTCTGGAAGGGTTGTTCTTCTCAGCTTACATGAAATGAAAAGAAGAGAAAAGAACGAACTGAAGAGAATTGTATATATGAAAAAAATATACTGCCACAAAATATCTGGCTTGGAACCTACCTCTGAACTATAGAGGTTTGTCATAGGAGAACAAAACATATACGTATTTATATCAGCATCAAGCATTATAGCCTCGTATTTCACGTGCCTAAATATTTTCGCTATCCCGTCCATCATTCTATGGACCCATGCTCTTCCTCGAGCTTATACACAATTACCTTTGAAACTCCCTCGACATCGAAAATCGAATCTGGGATCTCATTCTAGACATCATCGTTACTTGAATTCTATGCTTGCACCGCAACCTTCCTCGTATAATAATACGACTCTCTATTGATAAGAAAGAATAATAATTCACTATGTAGATACTCTACTTAATTAGTCTATTAATGATAACTTATACACTACCACGACCCGATTAGTGGTACTCAATCTCAACACCCATTCCAATACAACTCTCATGGTTGTAATCAGCTCACTACTCGCAGAATTATTGCTGCCTTACTATGGTCCACCACTGACCCACTGTAGTCATTCATTTTCCATGAAATCTTAATAACTAACCATACGGAGTCCATACATCTCGTATCTAATTCTCCTAAGGAGTTAACATAACCACCAATCACAATTCATGAAGAACACTCCAAACTCTGACGTACCTTCATGACATGAAGCAGATAAAAGTGCAGAAGAGTTTCAATCAAAGCAACGATAGCAGGTTAATACCATTCTTAATCATACGCCCTAAATAGAAGAATTAACTCAAGGGTTCATCTAGTCCTTTTTGAAACATGGTCCTGGCTTATCTCAAGATAGGACCTTCTAAGATAGATAGCCCGTTCATGGCGATTACACGAATTAAACCTTTACCAACTGCTATTACGGTTGGGTATTGCACAGTCATCAGAAGGAATGTCAATCTTCCAAACCATAATTCAACCTTCACATTTTTAACCATCATCACTGTATTCTTTTGGCATACACGCCTATAATTATCCACTTACCTTTAAAGTATCGGCCACCTCTTTGGCCTTTCCTGATAGTAAAATTTCCTTACAGTCAATGTCATTTTAACCACCTCCAAATAAATTTTCTACCTTATTTCCGATCACTGCTTGAGTGAAGATGTTTTCCTTAAAATCAGATGGGAAAAAAAATATCACTATTTTTCCATAAGTTATTGCCTCATTCTTTAGAGGCTAATCACTGTCAAGACTGACTCTCAATCATACTTAGAACATTTTTTTTTATCTTAAGTCCTAATTGCCCTGAACAATTTCGACCATTACTGGTTCGATCCATACTTTCTCGTGGTTTAACACGTGCCCCACTTGGCATTATTATAATTACATCATATTTCCTTTATCCACATTTCTATTCTTGAGAATTTTGAATATTACCTTTTTCCTTATAAAACCTCTAAGGTTATCCTTCAATCGTTCCTCCTGTATTCCCTAGATACAGGGTATATCACAATACCATTTACTAATAGTAGAACCATTGTCTATATACTTCTGCAAAATTTCTCCACTGATTCTTAAAGGTTGTTGTTACCTTAACCCTTTCCCAATCATACTGTCAAAACTCATACTGTCCCTATTAAGGGTGACATGCCAACCTTTATGCAGTCCCCTAGGATTCATTTTAAGTTACCAATGTTCTATCCTTAATTCCACCTTAAAAAGGGTACCTGCATCCTTCCACGAATAAATCAAGTCATATATCCTTGATAGATTATCATATTCATCATTCCCACCTTGATAGTCTATACCTAACTTCATAATAGCATCCTTATTCAAATTGAGGTCAATCCATATGGCCTCCAAAAGATAACAACAGTTATCCGCTTGTCTTGCCTAATTTGGTAACGATAACAAGGATGTTCTGGAACATATTGGTCGTGTTCAACGTGAACTTCTTCTTAATAATTCCTTATTTACTTTTGTTGTTTATCTCAACAGTCACCTCAATGTTGGGATATCTTTCATACCTGGCGTCTCCCTTTCTGGGTATCAAGCCACTTGTCTTACATTTCACCTTCTTGAAGGTCACTTCCTTCATCCAATTTTTCCTAATTTCTTACTTCCTTGTCTCCTCAGTCTATCCGCGTCTCATTATTTATCCTTCGAACTATCTCAAGGTTTCCTCGAATCCTTCCAACTTAAAGGGGGTACAATATATGTATCTCTTATGCCTTCAACCATCAATTTTAACTCATGGTGGATCATCATCATCCTGACGATTACATACTTTTCTGTTTCTATTGCTATGAGTCTTTAGGGTTTCCTCATACCCAACTCCCTTATCATTCCTCAAACTCTATTGCCTTTATATTCCTTTCCACTTCAGTTTCTCTTTTTTTTTTCCTTTCTCTTATCATTATTTCACAAACCAATCATAATATAAGCATTGATTTCAAACATCCCGTCATTCTGGATTCGTGTCCTCAGAACGAATCTTGACAACTTTTACAACTTAGATTCATAATTTATCATACTCGTCTGCCTTTATTCTGGCTCTAAAGCTTTTACACTCTCTCCATAACCTTGGGAATTACTTTCCCAAAAACAATTGGCTGAACTTTAATCAGTTTATCATAACCTCTGGCTCCGTGCCTTTCTTGGTCTTTCACCAGCGGGTGGTCTCTCTCTTAGGAGGGTAAGTGACAAAAATAGTCTTTTGTGATTCGTCAATCATTTAGAATCTCAAATAATTCCTATATTTCCTTTAGCCAGGCTCTTGCCTCGGTTGGGTCAGCTTGTTCCATGGAACTCTGAGAGCTTAGTGACTTAAAGGTCCTGAAAGAATTTCTCACCGCACTGTCTCCTCAGGGTGGTGGTTGGGGATAATAGTCTAAGTTCTTTTTAGACAGGTCCATGAATTGCCGTATAGGAGTACCGTCTCGGGTCTCCTTTCCTTACTCGACTTTCTGTTTCCTTAGTATGAAATGTTTCATCCTACTCCCCATAATTGGGGTCATCTTTTAATTTAAAATCCTCATTTTCCACTCCATTATGTCATGGGTTCCTTCTATCTTGATGGCGACCTCCCTGACTATCACGTTCAGGGTTTGCTCTAAATCTTATTCCTCAAACTATGGCTCTCATCTAAGTTCTCATCCTTACGCTCTTGAACTTTCGGAACCCAAATTCTATAGGAATACCTCATTATTCCCTTATCATCTCTCTCGGTATTAATTTCATATCTATTTGTTGGCTCTCTGCCTTCATTCATCACTTTTTCTGGCACAATATGATCTTTTCCAATCATTCGGGCTGTATTGCAATCTCAAACAGCTTTTCGGTACCGGCTCCGGTTACCTTCACTTCTATTTCCATTTTCTCAAAATCTCTTATAAACTCTCCAAAAGACATTATCATCTTGAGTCTCTCCTTTTTACTAAGGGCATTAGCCACCATATTGGCTTTCCCCGAATGATAAAGAATCTCCCAATCATTATTCTTGATTAGCTCTAACCGCCTCCTCTGGCGTATGTTGAGCTCTTTCTACGTAAGAATGTACTAGAGCACTTATGGCTTAAGTAATTCTCGCACTTCTCTCCATACAAGTAGTGCCTCCAATCTTTAGGGTAAAACTATTGCCACGAGCCTAAGCTCATGGGCGGGGATATCGAATTTCATATTACCTTAATTGTCTTGACGCAGACGCGATTATCTTGCTGTGCTAAGAAGCACCCTAATTCCTTATGCGAAGCGTCACTTACAAATCACAAAATCTCCTTTTTCCATCCGGCAACGCCAGCATAGGGGCCATCACCAACCTCTGCTTCAGTTCTTGAAAGCTGTTCTCGCATTTCTCTGTCCATTCGAACTTCTCAGTCTTACGAGTAAGCCGCGTTAAAGGGGCTACTATCTTTACAACTTGAACGAACCTCTGGTAGTGACCGGCCAATCCTACCTCTGGTAGTCGACCAAACCATGGTCATCAATTCATCAGTGGTCCTTTATCCAATCCTGTCAGGATCCTCCATGGGGTCCTCCTCAACAACTATCCCTACTAGGACAACATCCTCAATATCAACATCATCCGGTCCTGCATTAGGACACTCTATCGGATCCACAATCCGATCTCCAATTAGTAATAAAATATCATCACGATGTTGCTCCTCAACCTCAGGGTTCGGAGTCCCGCTACCATATACGATAACGAACTACGCTCCTATCACGATATTTATAAGGGTTCCTATAAGGGTTTTAACTGTCAGTGCTACGTTAGGTAGCCCGACTATGAACTTGGCAAGAGTTCTTGTTATCTTAGTTAACTTATTATCTTAACGTCCCATCATCTCTGAGGTTTATAACGCTTAGCTCTGATACCATTTCTGTAACACCCCCAGATCCGGGGTCGGGGATCCGGGTCGTCACGGTCTTTCTTTCCACAATATCACTTCACTTAATTAATAATAAATAACCTTATGCTGTGACCCCGCACTAACACACACCACAACCCGTTATAGTCTCAGAGATAAAATTTAAATAAGTACAAGTCTTTGAATCCACAATTTAAAAGTTATTACAACCCAAAATGATTTCTTGATAAATTTACAGTAAATTGCCATTATCTGCCACAAGTTATAATTATACATAATTGATTCTCAAAAGTAGATGGTCTGATCTACAATAGATCTACCTCTGCAGCTATAGCAGCTACAACATCAACGGGAAGACGCGGGACGCTTCCCACGCGCTTGCGCTGGGTCTGCTGGAGTCTGGCCATCTTTCCTAACTGTTGTTGTGTGATGAAGAAATAAAGCAAGAGTGAGCCTTACAGCTCGCAAGATAATACATAGTGATAACAATAATATAAGTATCTAAATGGATACTTAATAGAATCTCTATCATGTGTAAGATAATTACTAGTATATACTTACTAGTATATGAGCCTTCTCATAGTACTCATGAAAGTCTTGGTCAAAAGAAATGAACCAAGTTTGATATCTTAATGCGATGAAGTCGCAAAATATTCAGTATATATACATATATACTTTTCAAAATATTGGAAGTCCTCTTCCATGCATAATATACACAAAGTCCCAGTGTATAACTGTATAAAAAAATATCGTTGCAAGGTGATCTCATATACCTAACCTTGTCTCAACGTTTTTCTGAAAATCTTTGCCATTCATAAGACAATTATTAATTAGATATAAGTTTAAAAGATGAGGTTACCAAATACCCCAATATACTTATATCTTTCCCAATACTACTTGAACTACCACCGTTCAAGTTATAACCAGTTTCAAAAGTTCATCACATAGATGGGACTACAAGACAAGATTTGAATAGATTCAATCTTTGAAATATTATTGAATGAAAAAGTTATGAGATACTTTATTTAGTCCCGATATATATATATCCACATATATATATCTCTTAAACATTTCCTGGAACCTCTGTTATGTAAAGTATAAACAGAGTTTGAAACATCCAATGAATTTTGGAAAGGAAAAGAATTTTGGCATAAACCAGATATCTTGCTGATCAGGCAAAGATACCAATAAGTAACCTTTTCTACTGTAGATGGATGAATTCCTCACCGGTCATCACCCTGGCCGCATTAGGACCTCGCGCTAGACCGTTACCCGGCCCCTCACGCGTTGATGGACTGCCACCCAGCCACTTACACAATAATAGACCGTACCCCGGCCTGTCGCTTATGCCGACTCAATTAGATGGGCTTACTTCCCGAACGTTGGGCAAGTAATCAATTCATTTACCAAAACTGCAACCTCGTTGCGAATATAAAGTACACCACAGAGCCGGATTTCCCAGGTTTGAGCGAGTATTTAAATCCCCTTAAAAGGAAGATCTTAAATATAAAAAAAGAGTTTTGGGATCCACTCTGACTTTTAAAAATCATTTTGAAGACTCGAAAACACTTTAAAGAGTGTTTGGAGTAAAGCTGATTTAATGAAGTAAATCAGTCCCCAGAATATTTAGAAAATGACTGAATATTATTATTTAAATAATATTCCCATAAAGAATAATCTTTATAAAAATAATTGAAGTAGAAGTATTAAAACTTATACTTGAAACGAGTATTAAATAACCAAAGATATACTTATATGAAAGTATTATCTTTATTTGAATAATCGAAAATAAGTTTGATTATTAACACCTTATTCTTTAATAAAATAAAGAATATATTTCAGCAAATAATCGGAGTCATAGATCCTCAAATGAATATTCAAATAATATTCATTAAATAATATAAACTGAGTCATAAGCCTTCGAATGAATATTCAAATAATATTCAATAAATAATATAAAAGAGTCATAAGCCCTCGAATGAATATTCAAAATAATATTCAATAATAAAATAAAGCTAAAGTTATCGAATAAACCTTATTTGATTAATAGTTTGGAAAACTATAACCATATATATATATAAATAAATATATATATATATATATATATCCATATCCATATATACAAGATTACTCGGGATCCTCGACTCCCGGTTTTTAGAAAATATTTTCACCTTTGGATCCCTATACTAAGGGTATATGCAAGTTACCGCTATTCTCTAGCATAGGTATTATCAACTGAACCAACAGATATATATTTCAAGAATATGAAACAGGCATGCATATATACCATATCACATGCTACAATATATCGCAAGAATTTGCTAAATAACCAATATGCATTTATCGCAAGATCGTGCATATACAAATGTATACATCACAACAACAGTATAACGGATAGAATACTTGCCTGAGCGACTTGGGGTGATAAAAGGCTCGGGACGAGTCTGGTAACCTATAAACAACAAGTAAGTTGGAATTAAACCAAAATCACTTGTAAATCTATACTTTAACTAACTTAGACTCTAACGCTTGTTTTGCGCTCACTGATTCGCTTAAGTCACTCGGGTACCCTCGGCTCCACCATTTTAATAATTTAACCTTTACGAGTTTTAAAGCGATTCCTTCGCGAGTGTCTTACCAACTGCCTAACACACTTACCATAAATGTTTCATACATTAATTAACCCTTTTTGGTCTTTAACCTATGTTTCAAAGTAAGGCGAGGGGAAAAGTTTCGTTCGCGAAACGCCGTTACTTGAAACGGTCGTTTCTCCTAAACCGTGCATCGGAATCGAACGAACTACATATCAAAACGAAGCTCGTAACATGAGCTATCTAAACATGGCAGTGGTCATAATCTAGCAGGGGGTTCTCGGGTCCTAATGCTATGCACAAAAACAGTCCAAAGAAAATCGGACGTTACGACGGCTATGTTTACGCGATTTCCCAATTTTAACCATTCAAAACCAACCACAAACCAACCTCAAATCCAACATACAACCAACATCCATCCTCATCACATCATAACAACCCCAACCAATTCAATTTAATCATTTATACTTATGCCTAAGCTTAATTTAACCATACTTAAGTTCTTTTAATCAAAACCACAACATTTACCATTCCATTTTACTACCATTCCAAATCCCAAACTCTAAATCACAACAACAAGCTACAATATCATCCTACTAATCAAAATCATCTTATAATACATAGGGATCTAGGGTTTGGAGATGGTATACCTTCCTTGAAGTGGTGGGATGAGCTAGGAAGCCTTAAGAAGCTTTGAGAAGTCTTAGGAAAGCTTGGATCTTCAAGAAAAACAAGAAAACTTCAAGTTAAAAAACTTGAAAACACTATTCATAGTCTTCTTCTTTGATTAAATGAAGAAGACTGAGAAGGAATTAATGGCTTAAACTCATGATATAGTCCTAACTAAGCATGAAGATGATTAGGGAATTATCTTACCAATTTAGGAAGCTTGGATCTTGAGTTTTGAATTGTTCTTGCCTTATGAATAGTAAAAAGCCGAGAGCTTCAAGAACAAAGCCTTGGTTGCTTTTTGATTTTTGATGAAAATGATTTTTGCTTGGCTTGGTTGCTTGGTTTTTGTGCTTGCTTTAGTCAATTACCTTTTTGCCCTTGAATTTGTGTGGTTACAAAGCCACCACACCTCCTTCCTTCCCATGTCATGCCTATGTCATCCTCATGATGTCATCCTCCCTTCCTTGTCCTCTTTCTATTGGTTGGATGACATCATTCCCACTAATCCCTTTGATTAACTTCCTAATCGTTTGCCTAATGACCGCTGATCTGTTATACGGTTCGCTTAACTTTCGTTCTCGTTTATCGTTTGAAGGATCATACCCGGGATCTTATTACTTAGGTTCCCTTAACCTTTCTCAATACATTATATTCCTTTTTATGATCCTCTATTATAATCCTTTAATTTAAATCCTTTTTATCCTGTTACCTTATACTCAATTATCTCCGTATCTTGTGGATTTCCGGGAAAAACCAAAGTGTTCGGAATTGGATTCTGACGATCTTTACATACACTTATATACCACATAGAGTATTAATAATATCCATTAAGATCAATAACAGAACCCCTACATAGCGTGACATGAAAAGTTTTCTCGTTAAGCAAAAACACTATTCATAAGGGTTTCAAAATTTCTCAAAAATTGGAGTTATTACAAGAACAACATTTCATAAGTGTAACACTCTTATGTCTAGCCATTCTTGACCCTATGATACTATATCTCATGGTGAAAGCCTTAGATTCACTAGAATCAAGGAGGTTCACTTTGAGTTTAACAAAAACATCACCATGCAAGGTCAAAACATAGGTTTTTCACTCTAAACTTTTGAAATATATATAAGAATAACATATAGGGAGTAAAATTACTTGGATATAAGATGATTGTTTGAGTGAGAGTTGAAGAAAGAAGGGGATGGGGCTCGGTTTTGGTGGTTGCCGAGAGGGGAGGGGAAAAACCGAGAGGTGAGGGAGGAGGGAGGGAGAAGAGAGTGAAGTGGTGGGGTGAAGTGAGGTGATGATCACTTCTTGGACTTGTTTTTATGCATTGATTTGACTATAATGTGAGTGGGTTTGAGATTTTACAAGAGTAACCCTCCAATATAGTTAGGTAGATTTGCATGCAAGGGTAAAGGGGTAAATTGGTTAGCAAAATGTGAGTTAGTGGGGTTGAGAATGTCTTCTTTGCCCTTTGATTAAATAGAAGAGAGTTTGCATGCAAGGTTATTCATGTAATTTGATAAATATGACAACTAAAATTTATAATGATTTATTTTTATAAAATAAAATACAAGTTCAAAAATTATAAAATTTATACCATAAATTAACTTGTATTTTTAGAGACTTCATAAAATCATTTTCAAAATTTGTGAACAAAATGCCTTTTAAAAGAAGATTTTTCCAAAGCTTAGAATATTCCTTATAAATCAAAAATAAAGAAATTAAATAAACTCTTGCTTTGAAAAATCATATACTACCCAAAGCAAATTTATAATGCAGAAATTTTCACTCACACAAACGTACAATCATTGAATATATTTTCATTTGACTTAATATTATACCAAATTCACAAATAATATTACATAAAATGCCGGTCGTAACATATTCCCTTATCATCTTTCTCGGTATTAATCTTTTATCTAATTGTTGGCTCTCTGCCTTCATTCATAACTTTTTCTGGCACAATATGTTCTTTTCTGATCATTCGGTCTGTATTGCAATCTCAAACAGCTTTTCGGTACCGGCTCCGGTTACCTTCACTACTATTTCCATTTTCTCGAAATCTCTTATCAATTCTCCCAAAGACATTATCATCTTGAGTCTCTCCTTTTTACTAAGGGCATCAGCCACCACATTGGCTTTCCCCGAATGATACAGAATCTCCCAATCATAATTCTTGATTAGCTCTAACCGCCTCCTCGGGAGTATGTTGAGCTCTTTCTACGTAAAAATATACTAGAGCTCCTATGGTTTATGAGTCTCACACTTCTCTCCATACAAGTAGGGCCTCAAATCTTTAGGGCAAAACTATTGCCATGAGCCCAAGCTCATAGGTGGGGATATCGAATTTTATATTCCCCTAATTATCTTGACGCGTACGCAATTACCTTGCTGTGCTATATAAGAAGCACCCTAATTCCTTATGCGAAGCGTCACTATACTTCACAAAATCTCCTTTTCCATCCGGCAACGCCAGCATAGGGGTCGTCACCAACCTTTGCTTCAGTTCTTGAAAGCTGTTCTCGCATTTCTCTGTCCATTCAAACTTCTCAGTCTTACGAGTAAGCCGCGTTAAAGGGGCTACTATCTTTACAAACTTGAACGAACCTCCGGTAGTGACCGGCCAATCCTACCTCTGGGAGTTGCCCTAACCATAGTCATCAATTCATCAGTGGTCCTTTATCCAATCTTGTCATGATCCTCCTTGGGATCCTCCTCAACAACTATCCCTTCTAGGACAACCTCCTCAACCGCTACATCCTCAATATCAACATCATCCGGTCCTGCGTTAGGACGCTCTATCGGATCCATAATCTGATCTCCAATGAGTAATAAAACATCATCGCGTTGTTGCTCCTCAACCTCAGAGTTCGGAGTCCCGCTACTATATACGATAACGAACTACGCTTCTATCGCTACATTTATAAGGGTTCCCATAAGGGTTTTAACTATCAGTACTACATTAGGTAGTCCGACTATGAACTTGGCAAGAGTTCTTATTATCTTAGTGAACTTATTATCTTAACGTCCCATCATCTCTGAGGTTTATAACGCTTAGCTCTGATACCATTTCTGTAACACCCCCAAATCCGGGGTCGGGGATCCGGGTTGTCACGAGTTCCATTTCCCTTAATAACACCCAATCTTAATAATTACTCAACTACTCTGTACTGTGACCCCACAATAAACACACACACCACACGTTATAGTCTCAGAGATGAACATCCAAAAAAATAACCGCAAGTCATTTTATTCCACAATTATCTGCCAATACACCTTAAAAGGTTTTCTGAATAAATTTACATTTCTTTGCCATTATTACAATTCATAAATATACATAAATCTGGTACATCAGAAGTTGAAAGCCTAGCCTATTGGTAGTTCCTACCTCAGCTACGGCGGCATCAATGCTTCTAGAAAACTGCGGAACGTCTCCTAATCGCTTGTGAATCGGGAGCTTGGTCCTGTTCATCTTATCTATCTGATGTTGTGTGATGAAAGAAAAAAGCAAGGGTGAGCAGCAAGCCCACCAAAATAATATGTATAATGATTAACAATATATGAGCCTACTCATAATACTCATGAAAGTCTTGGTCAAAAGAAATGAACCAAGTTGATATCTTAATGCGATGAAGTCGCAAAATATTCAGTATATATATACATATATACTTTTCAAAATATTGGAAGTCCTCTTCCATGCATAATATACACAAAGTCCCAGTGTATAACTGTATAAAAATATCGTTGCAAGGTGATCTCATATATCTAACCTTGTCTCAACGTTTTTCTGAAAATCTTTGTCATTCATAAGACAATTATTAACTAGATATAAGTTTAAAAGATTGAGTTACCAAATACTTCACTACACTTATATCATTTATAAAGCTACTTGAACTACCACTGTTCAAAGTATAATGAGCTTTCAACAGTTCATCACATAGATGAGACTACAAGACCAGATTTGAATGTAATAACCCCAATTTTTGAGAAATTTTGAAACCCTTATGAATAGTGTTTTTGCTGAACGAGAAAACTTTTCATGCCACGCTATGTAGGGGTTCTGTTATTGATCTTATGGGATATTATTAGTACTCTATATGGTATATAAGTGTATGTAAAGATCGTCAGAATCCAATTTCCGAACACTTTGATTTTTCCCGGAAATCCACTAGATACGGAAAGAATTGAGAAAAAGGTAACAGAATAAAAAGGATTTAAATTAAAGGATTATAAGAGAGGATCATAAAAAGGAATATAATGTATTGAGAAAGGTTAAGGGAACCTAAGTAATAAGATCCCGGGTATGATCCCTCAAACGATAAACGAAAACGAAAGTTAAGCGAACCGTATAACAGATCAGCGGTCATTAGGCAAACAATTAGGAAGTTAATCAAAGGGATTAGAGAGGATGATGTCACCCAACCAATGAGAAGAGGACAAGGAGGGGAGGATGACATCATGAGGATGATGCAAGCATGACATAAGAGGGAAGGAAATGTGGTGGAATATTAACCACACAAAGTCAAGGCTACAAAGGGAATTAACCAAAAAAACAAGACAAAAAGCAACCAACCAAGCAAAACAAATCACAAAACACCAAACCTTCCATTTCTTCATGAAGCTCTCGGCTTCTTTCTTAAGAATTGGGAAGTCCAAGCTCCTCCACTTGCCATTTTACAAGGTAATTATCCTAGCTTCTCCTAGTTAAGTTACATACTTCCTAGAAATCTTAGCTTCAAAATCCTTTCCTAGCATTTCCTATAAATCATTCAAGAAGATGGTGAATAGTACTTTCTTGAAATTAATTTTTGTGTTCTTGATTTCTTTGAAAGAACAAGCTTGTAGGAGGTTAGATTAAGGCTTCCATGGGCATTCCAAGGACCTTTCATGGATTAAAAGCTTCAAGGAAGGTATAACTCTTCATGGTCTTAGTTTTAAGTTTTGTTGTTTAGATTTCCTAATGTTTAGATGATGGGTTAGTGTAATGGGTGTGTAATCATGTTTAGAGCTTGTTATGAGTAGTTTAGTTGGCGAGAGGCATGATTATTGTGTGTTTAGAGATTGGTTGATTTTGTGATATTTTTGGAGTTGGAAATCTTGGTTATTAGTTAATGAACTTAAGTAAACTCTTAGTTCATAATTGAGAAATAAGTATGAATTGGAAATATTGAATTGTTGGGGCTGTTGTAGTATGGTATGGATGGATGTTGGTTGTATGAATGATATGTGGTTGAATTGTGGTTGTTTTGAATTGGTTTAAAATTGGGAAATCGCGTAAACATAGCCGTCGTAATGTCCGATTTACTTTAGACTGCTTTTGTTCATAACATTAGGACCCGAGAACCCCCTGCTAGTTTATGACCACTGCCATGTTTAGATAGCTCATGTTACGAGCTTCGTTTTGATATGTAGTTCATTTGATTCCGATGCACGGTTTAGGAGAAACGACCGTTTCAAATAACGGCGTTTCGCGAACGAAACTTTTCCCCTCGCCTTACTTTGAAACATAGGTTAAAGACCAAAAAGGGTTAATTAATGTATGAAACATTTATGGTAAGTGTGTTAGGCAGTTGGTAAGACACTCGCGAAGGAATCGCTTTAAAACTCGTAAAGGTTAAATTATTAAAAATGGTGGAGCCGAGGGTACCCGAGTGACTTAAGCGAATCAGTGAGCGCAAAACAAGCGTTAGAGTCTAAGTTAGTTAAAGTATAGATTTACAAGTGACTTTGGTTTAATTCCAACTTACTTGTTGTTTATAGGTTACCAGACTCGTCCCGGGCCATTCGTAACCCCAGTCGCTCAGGCAAGTTTTCTACCCGTTATACTGTTGTTGTGATGTAAATATATGTATATGCATTATCTTGTGATATTGCATGATTGTTATTAGCAAATTTTGCGATATATTGGAGCATGCTAATATGGTATATATACATGTCTGTTTCGTAATCTGGTTATCTATCTGTTGATTTCAATGCTTATAGTTGCATAATATCTATGCTAGAAATAAGCAAGTAGTTGCGTATACCCTTAGTATAGGGGATAAAAGGTGAACATATTTCTAAACCGGGAGTCGATGTTCCCGAGTATATTATATATATATATATATATTTATTTATATATATATATGGATATAGTTTTTAAAACTATTAATCGAATAAGGTTTATTTGATAACTTTAACTTTATTTTATTATTGAATATTATTTTGAATATTATTCGAAGGCGTATGACTCTTTTATATTAAATGAATATTATTTTGAATATTCATTCGAGGGCTTATGACTCTTTTATATTATTTATTGAATATTATTTGAATATTCATTCGAGGGCTTATGACTCAGTTTATATTATTTAATGAATATTATTTGAATATTCATGTGAGGATCTATGACTCCGATTATTTGCTGAGGTATATTCTGTATTTTATTAAAGAATAAGGTGTCAATAATCAAACTTATTTTCGATTATTCAAATAAAGATAATACTTTCATATAAGTATATCTTTGGTTATTTAATACTCGTTTCAAGTATAAGTTTTAATACTTCTACTTCAATTATTTTTATAAAGATTATTCTTTATGGGAATATTATTTAATTAATAATATTCAGTCATTTTCTAAATATTCTGGGGACTGATTTACTTCATTAAATCAGCTTTACTCCAAACACTCTATAAAGTGTTTTCGAGTCTTCAAAATGATTTTTAAAGTCAGAGCGGATCCCAAAACTCATTTTTATATTTAAGATCTTCCTTTTTAAGGGGATTTAAATACTCGCTCAAAACCTGGGGAATCTGGCTCTGTGGTGTATTTTATATTCGCAACGAGGTTGCAGTTTTGGTAAATGAATTGATTACTTGCCCAATATTCGGGAAGTAAGCCCATCTAATTGAGTCGGCATAAGCGACAGGCCGGGGTACGGTCTATTATTGTGTAAGTGGCTGGGTGGCAGTCCATCAACGCGTAAGAGGCCGGGTGGCGGTCCAGCACAAGGTCCTTATGAGGCCAGGGTGATGACCGGTGGGGGATTCATCCATCTACTAGTAGAAAAGGTTACTTATTGGTATCTTTGTCTGATCAGCAAGATATCTGGTTTATGCCAAAATTCTTTTCCTTCCAAATTTATTGGATATTGCAACTCTGTTCATACTTTACATGACAGAGGTTTTCAGGAAATGTATAAAGAAGATGTATATGTGGATATATATATATATATCAGAACTTAATGAAGTATATCCTAACTTCATTTCCTTTAATAATATTTCAAAGATTGAATCTATTCAAGTCTTATCTTGTGGTCTCATCAGTGGGATGAACTTTTGAGACTAATTATAACTTAAACGGTGGTAGTTCAAGTAGTATTTGGGAAAGATATAAGTATATTGGGGTATCTTGTAACTTCATCTTTTAAACTTATATCTAATTAATAATTGTCTTATGAATGACAAAGATTTTCAGAAAAACGTTGAGACAAGGTTAGATATATGAGATCACCTTGCAACAATATTTTTTTATATACAGTTATACACTGGGACTTTGTGTATATTATGCATGGAAGAGGACTTCCAATATTTTGAAAAGTATATATGTATATATACTGAATATTTTGTGACTTCATCGCATTAAGATTTCAAACTTGGTTCATTTCTTTTGACCAAGACTTTCATGAGTATTATGAGTAGGCTCATATATTGTAAATCATTATACATATTATTTTGGTGGGCTTGCTGCTCACCCTTGCTTTCTTCTTTCATCACACAACAACAGTTAGGAAAGATGGCCAGACTCCAGCAGACCCAGCGCAAGCGCGTGGGAAGCGTCCCGCATCTTCCCGTTGATGTTGTAGCTGCTATAGCTGCAGAGGTAGATCTATTGTAGATCAGACCATCTACTTTTGAGAATCAATTATGTATAATTATAACTTGTGGCAGATAATGGCAATTAACTGTAAATTTATCAAGTAATCATTTTGGGTTGTAATAACTGTTAAATGGTGGATTCAAAGACTTGTATTTATTTCAATTTCATCTCTGAGACTATAACGGGTTGTGGTGTGTGTTAGTATGGGGTCACAGCATGAGGTTATTTATTATTAATTAAGTGAAGTGATATTGTGGAAAGAAAGACCGTGACAACCCGGATTCCCGACCCCGGATCTGGGGGTGTTACATTGAATATATTCAATCTTTGAAATATTATTAAAGGAAATGAAGTTATGATATACTTCATTAAGTTCTGATATATATATATATATATTCATATATATCTCCCATACATTTCCTGAAAACCTCTGTCATGTAAAGTATGAACAGACTTGCAATATCCAATAAATTTGGAAAGGAAAAGAATTTTGGCATAAACCAGATATCTTGCTGATCAGGTAAAGATACCCATAAGTAACCTTTTCTACTAGTAGATGGACGAATTCCCCACTGGTCATCACCCTGGTCTCAATAGGACCTTATGCTGGACTGCCACTCAGCCACTTATGCATTTGATGGACTCCCACTGAGCCACTTACACTATTATGGACGCCCACTGAGCCCATGTTGCTTATGCCGACTCAATAGATGGACTTACTTCCCGAACGTTGGGTAAGTAATCAAGTCATTTACCAAAACTGCAACCGTGTTGCGAATATAAAATACACCACAGAGCCGGATCCCTCAGGTTTTGAGCGAGTATTTAAATTCCCTTAAAAAGGAAGATCTTAAATATAAAAATGAGTTTTGGGATCCGCTCTAACTTTTAAAAATCATTTTGAAGACTCGAAAACACTTTATAGAGTGTTTGGAGTAAAGCTGATTTAATGAAGTAAATCAGTCCCCAGAATATTTAGAAAATGACTGAATATTATTATTTAAATAATATTCCCATAAAGAATAATCTTTATAAAAATAATTGAAGTAGAAGTTTTAAAACTTATACTTGAAACGAGTATTAAATAACCAAAGATATACTTATATGAAACTACTATCTTTATTTGAATAATCGAAAATAAGTTTGATTATTTACACCTTATTCTTTAATAAAATAAAGAACAAATCTCAGCAAATAATCGGAGTCATAGATCCTCAAATGAATATTCAAAAATATTCATTAAATAATATAAACTGAGTCATAAGCCCTCGAATAAATATTAAAATAATATTCAGATAATAAAATAAAAGGAGTCATACGCCTTCGAATAATATTTGAAATAATATTCAATAATAAAATAAAGTTAAAGTTATCGAATAAACCTTATTCGATTAATATATTTGAAAACTATGACCATATATATATATAAGTATATATATATATATTTATATCCATATATACAAAATCTACTCGGGATCCTCGACTCCCGGTTTTAGAAAATATTTTTACCTTTGGGTCCCTGTACTAAGGGTATATGCAAATTACCGCTATCCTCTAGCATAGGTATTATCAACTGAATCAATATATATATATGGAAAGAATACGAAACAAGCATGCATATATATATACCATAGCAGCATGCTTCAATATATTACAACATTTGCTAATTAACCAACATGCATCTATCGCAAGATAATGCAAATACATATATACATCACAACAACAGTTATAACTGGTAGAAAACTTGCCTGAGCGACTTGGGGGTTACGAATGGCTCTGGACGAGTCTGGTAACCTATAAGCAACAAGTAAGTTGGAATTAAACCAAAGTCACTTGTAAATCTATACTTTAACTAACTTAGACTCTAACGCTTGTTTTGCGCTTACTGACTCGCTTAAGTCACTCGAGTACCCTCGGATCCACCATTTTTAATAATTTAACCTTTACGAGTTTTATAGCGATTCCTTCGCGAGTGTCTTACCAACTGCCTAACACACTTACCATAATGTTTCATACATTAATTAACCCTTTTTGGTCTTTAACCTATGCTTCAAAGTAAGGCGAGGGGAAAAGTTTCGTTCGCGAAACGCCGTTACTTGAAACGGTCGTTTCTCCTAAACCGTGCATCGGAATCGAACGAACTACATATCAAAACGAAGCTCGTAACATGAGCTATCTAGACATGGCAATGGTCATAATCTAGCAGGGGGTTCTCGGGTCCTAATGTTATGCACAAAAACAGTCTAAAGAAAATTGGACGTTACGACGGCTATGTTTACGCGATTTCCCAATTTAAAACCATTCAAAACCAACCCAATTTAACCTCAAATCCAACATACAACCAACATCCATCCTTATCACATCATAACAACCCCAACCAATTCAATTTTAACATTCATACTTATGCCTAAGCTTGAATTTAACTATACTACATTCTTTTAACCAAAACAACAAGATTTACCAATCCGATTCAATACCATTTCAATCCCAAACTCTAACTCACAAACATCAAGCTACAATATCACCCTACTAATCAAAATCATCTTATAATACATAGGAATCTAGGGTTTGGAGATGATATACCTTCCTTGAAGAGTGGAGAATCAAGAGAATGGCTTGGAATCACCCTTAAAGTCCTTATCCAAGCTTAATCTAAACAAAACTTCAAGAACACAAATTTTATTTCTTGAAAAACACTATTCACCATCTTCTTCCATGATTTATAGAAAAAGATTGGCTTGGAATTAGAAGCTTAAACTTATAGGAAGTATGTAACTACCCATGGGGAAGCTTAGATAATTACCTTGCTAAATAGTAAGTGGAGGAGCTTGGACTTTCATTTTTTTAAGAAAAGAGGCCGAGAGCTTGAAGAAGAAAATGGGGGTTTTGTGTTTTTTTGATGAAAATGAAATATTTTGGCTTGGTTGGTTGCTTTTTGTCTTGTTTTTGGTTAATTACTTTTCTAGCCTTGACTTTGTGTGGTTTTAAATCAACCACATCTCCTTCCCCTTATGTCATGCTTATGTCACATTGCTATGTCATCATCCCTTCTAATCTCTTTGATTAGCTTCTAATTGTTTGCCTAATGACCGCTGATCTATTATACGGTTCGCTTAACTTTCGTTTTCGTTTATCGTTTGAGGGATCATACCCGGGATCTTATTACTTAGGTTCCCTTAACCTTTCTCAATACATTATATTCCTTTTTATGATCCTCTATTATAATCCTTTAATTTAAATCCTTTAATTTAAATCCTTTTTATCCTGTTACCTTATACTCAATTCTCTCCGTATCTAGTGTATTTCCTGGAAAAATCAAAGTGTTCGGAATTGGATTCTGACGATCTTTGCATACACTTATATACCATATAGAGTACTAATAAAACCTCAGAATATCCATATCAGAACCCCTACATAGTGTGGCATAAAAAATTTTCTCAATCAGCAAAAACACTATTCATAAGGGTTTCAAAAAAAAATTCCCAAAAATTGGGGTTATTACATAATATTTTGAGGAAATAAGCAAGAGAAGAAGTTTTAACGATAGCTCGAGCAAAGAAGTTAGTACGTCAGAATTGCGAGGCATATTTAGTCATGTGATAGACACCAGCAAGGAAGTTCCAGCACTAGAAGCAATTCCAGTCATCAATGAGTTTCCAGATATCTTTCCAGATGATCTTCCAGGGTTACCTCCCGACAGAGAAATTGAATTTATAATTGATCTAGCACCCGGAATAGAACCGGTTTCTAAAGCTCCGTACCAAATGGCACCAGTGGAGATGAAAGAATTGGCAACTCAGCTGCAATACCTTTTGGAGAAAGGAGTTATAAGACCTAGTGTATCCCCGTAGGACGCACCAGTACTGTTTGTTAAGAAGAAAGACGGGATTATGCGATTATGTATTGACTATCGAGAATTGAATAAGCTGGCCATTAAGAACAAGTACCCGTTGCCAAGGATCGATGATTTATTTGACCAACTAAGAGGCGCTGTATGGTTTTCTAAGATTGATTTAAGATCGGTGTTAAGTCATACGACACTATAGAAGGGGCTTGAATATAATGTTTATACAATCAAATCGATTTCGAACACAAGTATGTAACAATAATCAAGTATATTCAATATAGCAAACTCTGTTACAATAGAACAGTTGTTCTCTCTCAGTGATGAACCATATCACTAAGAGCTGCTAGGTTACAATGTATAATCTTCCTCGTGAATGATAACATATATAGTGTAAACCCTAAGCTGTGTTTATATAGTACACAGTTACAAGATATCTTCTAATTGATATTGAATATAATTCTATCTCCTAAAATTTATCAATAAGATATTATCTTCTACAAGTCTTCTAGTCTTCTAACTCTTCATGCATATCTTCTTTTATTTTAGTCCAGATCCTCTCCTATAAATCAACTACATTCCTAATTTGAAGTATCCGCACTTAAGTCCTGATATAAATCCTGACAGCCTTAAGTTCTGATATAAGTTTTGACTTCAGTAAGTTCTGATTTCCAGTAAGTCCTGATATTAAGTTCTGAAACTAAACACAACAGATTAGACATGACATCTCAAATATATCTAACAATCTCCCCCAACTTGTAAATTATGAAAATATACAAGTTAATAGATTTGATGATGTCAAAAACATTTAAGTACAAATGCAATGAGAGTTTAATTAAACAACTAACTACAACTTACAGTCCTTGTAGCTTTTACCAATCTTACTGAGTCAATCTGAATCCAAAGTGATTCTTGATAAAGTTTGATATCAGCTTCTCTTCTACATTCCTCAGGACTTGAGCTAGTGTAGCTTTGACTTGCTTCAATTCTTTACCCTGACTTCCAATCTGGTAGATTGCAGTCATAAGTGTTGAGATATGATTTCTTTCTAAACCATCACCAAGTCTGATTACTCTTGGATGGGATGAGTCTTCATTATAGCACAGACATTTCTCTTTCAGAATAACTTCAAGTTTTGCAAAATCCTTCTTCATTGGAATTTCACTTCCATCATCTTCAACTATATTTGGAATGAATTCTGTAACCCTTGATCCAGAAATTCTTGCTTTATCCCTTATGGTCTTCATGATGAAATTTGACCATCTCCTTGTAATCTCAGACTTTATCTCCAAAAGATAATGAAAGAATTGAAGTTGTTTCAGAGATTTGTTTAGCATATCTGATTTTGACATTCTATATGTTCTTCCATTTTCAAGAAACAAAATCAGCTTTTCTTTGACATTACTCTTATCATGAGCATCCAGTACCACTTGAACATATATAACCTTATCAAGGTGTTTCTGTGTAACTTCTTCAAGAGGTTTGTCAGTCAATAAAAATGGATCTCTAGTAAGTACTTCAACTCCTGTCTTGAGCTTGGCATCTTCAGAACCTAATCCAGCTCTGTCTCTTGCTTCTCTGGCTTTCAATCCAACAGTCATGAAATAAGATAGCAGTTGACTTTTCTTAGGATCTGATGGATTAACATTCTTTCATATGAGTTTTCTCTTATCAGTAACTGTGAATTTGTTCAAATCAACTTGAGTACTATCAGAGGTTGATGTCTTGATGACTTGATCATAATTTATTATTTCTTCTGTAGCTTGCTGTTCTTCACTCTGAACAACTTGAGCTATGTCAGAGGTTGTCTTAGATTCTTCAGTTATTTTCCTCCTTTTCAGAGTTTCAACAGTTTCATCTTCAGCAGATGTATCATCAAAAATTTGAACCATTTTGCACACTGGTTTCATCAGGATTTGAGGAATCTTCATCTCATGTGGCTTTGTTGGTTTATCAATCTTTCCTTTCCCTTTTGCCTTGGGATCAATTTCAACTTGTGATCTTGTCTTGGGCTTTGAAGCTTTAGACCTTTCCTTGATCACAATGCCTTCTGCCTTAGGCCTTGGAGGTTTCTTTGCATCAGAAGCTTTAGACTTAAGATTTTTCTTCTCAGCTGCAAATCTAGCTTCTTCCTCCTTTAAAGTCTCTAAATCCATTCCAGGATTATGCTTGAGAAATAATCTTCTGGCAGTTTCTTCATCAAGTGTCTGAATCTTGGGATCTTTATAGTAGACTGTAGTCTCCCTTCCCTTAAGCTTCAGAGTTTGCAAAAACTTCTGAGAGTCTTTACTTCCTCCTTGAATGAGAATATCAGAACTTGATATCAAACTTTGATCATCAGAACTTGCTTTCAGAGTTTGAGAATTTACAGCTTCAGAACTTGTCTTCTTCTGTGTAGAAGATTTTCTAGAGTCAGAAATTAGTTTCCTTGAAGAAACTTTACTTCTTTGCCCTTGACCTTGACCCTTGCTTGGGTTTCCCTGGTCATCTTCCTTTTCATCCTTCTTCTTCAGTACTTGACTACTTGAGCATTTGGACTTCATTACCTTCTCCCCCTTTTTGGCATCATCTGGTAGGAGTAAAGATAGAAGAAGTTCTACTGAAGATTGGATCTCATTCAGTTGAGCTTGTTGAGAGGCTTGATTCTGTAGGACCTCAGTCAGTTGGGCCTGTTACTTTTCTTGAACCTTCTCAATAGCCTCTACATTTTCATGAATAGGTCTGATAAACCTATTCTTGTCCAGCTTGATCATCAGGTCCAGCTTATCAGCATTTTCCTGCAGCTTATCAACCTTGGCATGAGTAATGGAGTGTTGACCTTGAAGGCTCTTAGTACTGAGAGCTGTGACTTTAAGTTGAGCTTTAAAGTCAGAGTTTGTCATCAACTCATCAGCTTTAGCAATATGATCTAACAGAACTTTGGAGCTTGGAATGAAATCAGATTCATTCCACTTCTTGGTCCATTCAACTCCTCTGTGAGTTTCTTCTCAAGGAACAAGAGCTTCTTGTTCAACATATTTCAACAGTTCCTCCTTTCCAAGAATTGGAGCTGGTGTATTTACTGGAGCTCACTCTCCAGAACTTGCAAGAAACTCTTCATCTTCTGACAACACAATTGTGTGTGTGGCTATTGGAGATTCTGGTATAACTTCATTTATTTCCACATCCAGAATGGAAGTATTTGGAACTTCAATATGTAGTGGAGAAATAGGTGGAGTTGTCATTTGTCCTTGTGGAGCTTCCAGAAATAGGACATATGGAATGTGCAGTCTATGAAGGTCAATTTCAGGATTTAATCCTGAATCTTCAACTGGAACATTTTGTTTGATAGGCGAGACATGAGGTGTGATCACTGTGTCTGGAACAGTATCTTGAGTTTGAGGTAGAGGTGGCAATGCTTCAATTACTATTGGTCCTGTTGAGATCAGAGATTCCTGATCCCCTTCCTCAGCTTCTCTAGCATCCTCAGATTGAGATTGTGCCATATGCCTTCCTGCTCTCATTTTCTTTGATCTCCTGGATGGTGGAGGAGTTGCTTGAACAACATCAGAACTTGAAGTTCTTTTCCTCTTTGCAATACTAGAACCCTCAGCTTCAGTTTCCTTCTGAGGAGTATCTTTTTCAGCTGCTACCTCCTTCTGAAAAATTACATTTTCAGCTTATATTGTCACAGGTTTTGATGCATGAACCTGGACTTGCTCCTCTTCTTCATCAGACTCATCCCTTAGTGGTAGCCAGATCTTAAGTCAATCTTTGAGAAATAGCATGTTCCCTTAAGATGATCAAACAAATCGTCAATCCTCGGTAAAGGATACTTATTCTTTATCGTCAATTTGTTCAGTTCTCTATAATCAATGCATAACCTCATACTTCCATCTTTCTTCTTTACGAATAACACTGGAGCACCCCACGGAGAAATGCTTGGTCGGATAACTCCTTTATCCAACAGTTCCTGAAGTTGCTTGGCCAATTCCTTCATTTTCACTGGAGCCATTCGATATGGAGCTTTGGAAACTGGTTCAGCTCTTGGTATCAAATCAATGAAGAACTCTATTTTTTGATTAGGTGGTAATCGGGGAAATTCTTCAGGAAAGACGTCGGGATATTCTATTACTATGGGGATCTCATCCAAGGTAGGGGTCTCTTTCTTAGTGTCCATCATATGAGCTAAATACACTTCACATCCTTCCCACAACAATTTCTTTGCTTGTAGTACTGAAAGAAACTTCTTATCCTGCTTCTGTCCTTGGTAGCTTATCCTTACGTTATCTGTGGTATACATAACAACTCTTTTTTTTTGAAGTCAATATTTGCCTTATACAGAGACAACTAAAACATGCCTAAAATTAAGATTGAATTCTCCTAATTCAAAAGGTATTAGGTCGGCAGGGAAAGTATGTCCTGAAATCTCTATGGAGCACTTAGGACAGAATTGACTTACACGCATTTTGTCCTTATTAGCCACCTCTATGATCAAAGGTTCATCTAAGTCTTCCAACATTAATTTGCATTTTATTTACACAATACATGGATATAAAAGATTTGGACGCTCCCGAATCAAATAAAACGTTAACAGGTACAGAATTAAGAGAATTCGTACCTGCAACTACATCGGAATCCTGAGCCAGAGATTTCTTAGTCATCTTAAAAGTTCTAGCTCTGGAGGTACTTGTTGCTGGTCCTTGGGACACACTTCTACCTACACTGCCCTGGGTAACTGATCTGCAATTTCTAGCAATATGCCCCACTTTATCGAAGCTGAAATAAGTTACTCCTTGGTTCTCGGATTTGCACTCAGTGGAATAATGACCCTTCTGGCCACACTTGAAACAGTTGACGTTTTCTTTGCACTGACCACTGTGCTTCTTTCTGCATGTCTTGCAGTCGATCACTGGCTTGTTGAACTTTGTTGGAGTAGAACTAACTGAGGTGGTATTTGGTCTTCTCCATGTAACTAAATCAATTTTCCATATCCCATTATGAAACCTTTGTTGTTGTCTTCAAAAGTCACTAATGGGCCAGCCTTCTCCTCAAACAGTGATAGCAGAGCCGTATCACCTATCATATGTCTTGAGCATCCACTGTCTATGATCCATATGACTTTCTTTCCTTTGCCCTACACATAATGAGTTTAGGTGTGTTTAACAACCTAAGAAGTGTTGGATACTATTCTCTTGTTAACATATTTGATAGAGGTAGAGTTTGATGATTCAGAAAGAATATAATTGAATTGAATGATGTGCATTGTCCTTTTTAGCTGAAGACTCGATCTTGATTTTTTTAATATCAACTCTCATCTTGTGGCAACTTGTCATTACTTTCATGTTACAAGGTATGCAATCAAACTTCTCACAGAATGAGTAGGGATCTTCAGTTATTGCTTCATTGTACTTGTATGCTCCCACTCCTAGCTTTCTAAAAACCTTTTTACAAAGTTGAGTTAGATGATTCACATAACCACATTTTTGACATTGTTTTCTTGGAGCACCTGCAATATGAGCAAAATTGTTGCTTCTGTTTATCCCAATCTTCACATTTCTATTTTTCTTCTTCTTTCTTGCATGTTTAGTTTTTACTTCCTTGACAGGTTTCTTGGTATCTTGGTTGACCATGGGCTTCTTTTCAGCTTTGGAAGTTGGAGTTGTTTCTGCATTTTTCTTCTCATTGTCTTCATCAACAATTTTTTGCTTTATGATCAACTCCTTATCACCGAAATCCACTTCACATTCTTTGAACATAGGTGAACCAACCTTTCTCAGCATAGTTAGGAAATCTTCATTTTCATTTCATTTTCCTTTACCACCTACAGTTTTCTTGTTGCTCTTCAAAGCATCATAATCAAGACCAATAGCAATGTTAGCACGTGGCTTGTTCTTCTCATGGTACTGACCAACCAACTCAGACGCATTCCTGAATGATTTCTGTTTCACCTTATTCTTTTCAATTTTCTCTCCTAAGACTGCTTCAATCTCATTGGCACACTTCAACTTGTTTTTTATATATTCATTTTCTTGCTTAACTGACTCAAGCTCTACAAGCAGTATATCCATATTTTCCTTCTCAATCTCAAGCTTCTTATTAGCTTATGTTAGCCTACTGACTTCCTCAGTAGCTGCTACAAAGCTAGTGTGTATATCGAACATCTACACACTCATCGTTTCCACAGTTTCTTTTTATTGACTAACAATTACATTAATAGTGGTTAGAGTTGGTACTTTTGATTTTGAAGTGGATGCTTTTCTATGCTCAAAATCCATTAATGCATAGATTCCAACTTCTTTATCCTCATCATCAACATCAGTATCATCTCAACTCTTTTCTTCTGCAATATAAGCTTTTCCAGACTGTTTCTTCAAGAGAGCTTCATACTTTGCTTCCATTTCCAAGTAAGCTTTATCATTCTTCACCTTTTTAGGATTTCTGCATTCAGTAGTAAAGTGACCCAACTCATCATAATTGAAGCACCTTATCTTTGATCTGTCTACAGATCCAGTTTTGTAGACACCTTTGCTAACTGAATTGTACTGAGCTTTTAGTTTCCAGTTGTTGCTGTTGGAAAATTGTCCCTTGATTTTGAAAAACCTTGGCTTCTTGACTCTTATGTTGGAAAATTTCCTAGCCAAGTAAGTCATGGATTGGTCCATTTCACCTAGCTCATCCAATGTGTAATATTCATCTTCCTCTAGCTCCAATACAACTTGCTTCTGAGGTTTTTTGTTCTTTTATTCCATAGCTTGAACAACTAGAACTTGATCATCTTTCTCATCTTCACTTTTTTCTCTGTCATTCACAATCATAGCACTTGAACCATAAAGAACATGACCATGGTGTGCTTTCAATGACTTTCTTTGTAGCATTTCAAGTTGATAAGTTTTCAAGATTCCATATAGAACTTCCAAAGTCATTCTGCTTAAATCTCTTCCTTCTCTAATAGTTGATATTTTCTGTTCAAGATGGCCAGGAAGAGCTAGAAGAAACTTTAGGTTAACCTCCTCAGCTTCATAATATTTATCATGTAGCTACAAGTCATTTATCAATTTATTGAACCTTTCAAAAACTTCAGTAATTCCTTCTTTTGGTTTAGCCATAAACCCCTCATACTGAGAAACCAGAATCCTCATTTGGTTTGACCTAACTTCCTCTGTTCCTTCATATAGGATCTCTATTTTCTCTCAAATCTGTTTGATCGTGTCACAGTTGACAATGTTATTGTACATTACATTGTCAAGTCACTTTATTAAGATCAGCTGCAAGCCACTGTCCAGAGAGACCTTTTTTTTCAGAATCAGTATATTCTGAAGGATCTTTAGGATCAAAATGTGTTAGAATGACCATGTATCCATCTTTAGATTCCTCAACTCTAACCATGGGAGTGAAAAGCCCATTATAGAGGATCTGAATGTATAATGGACTGGCCATCCTGATGAACAACGTCATTTTCTTTTTCCATAGTGTGTAGTTAGATCTGTCAAAGATCGGAATTTCAATACTGATAAGCTTCTGTGTATTCATTCTTCCAAGATCTTTAATCTGTTTGCTTTCAGATTTTTCTCTAATGCCACTTGTTAGGTAATTAGTATAATACAGAGGGGGTGAATGTTTTTTTGATTATTTTTAAGCTTTTTGAACTATTATAGAAGTGGTGAAAAAAGTAGTCTAACTTGTAGAGATAATATGTTATAACAGGAATAAGAAAACATGCACATGAATACACTATCTTTCAAAACTCACTTAATTTTATATTAAAATCAAGTATGTCTTGCTACAAATTTCCGGGTTCTTTGTTGATAAAGAACTCAGCTTCTTTCTTGAGGGAGTTACAAGATTTTTGATCTATTTTGTTACAACTAAAAGAAAGCATCCGGTGTTTACTTTATAGAACAGTAAACACAGGTTTTAAACAACATGTAATAGCATGAACTAGACCCTACTTTAAGTTAACTAAAACTTTCTATTTCTGGCTTAGTGTATCTTTGTAAATTATGCATGTCTGTGACTTTACTTTTTCAGTTAATCTTGGCCCTTAATCTTGTACTCTTCAAGCTACTTTTGTAGACTTTTCAAATCAGTGATTGATTTGTTTGTTGATTGATAATCTTGGATCTTTAACTAGTCTGCATTTTGTACTTTGAGTTTTACATTGTGATCTCCAGTTTCAACTATAGAGAATAGATATCTCGATAAGTGTAATGACTTATCGAGATCTCTTAGTTCTCTACAAGTATTTTGACTTATCGAAATCTCTGGGTTCTCGAATGTGAAATTGACTTATCGAGATCTCTGAGTTCTCGAGTATGATCTTGACTTATCAAGATCTCTGAGTTCTCGAATGAACTTGGCTTGTCGAGATCTCCAAGTCTTTGCATTTAGAATTAACTTGTCGATATCTCTAATCTTCATATCTTCATTTTTTATTATTGATATATCTGAGTTCTCTAGTGTAGAAATGACTTGTCGATATCTTCAATCTTCATATCTTCATTTTGTCTTGTCGATATCTCTGAAACTTCTCTATAAGTTGTTTCTTGACTTCTCGATAAGTCATTATGGAGTTCTCGAATGACTTCTCTATAAGACTTAATCCGTGACTTGTAGATTTCATCACTTAGAATGTTTTTCTCAAAACAGATTTATTCAACTCCAAGCTTCTTCACAATGTCTCTAAGGCATGATCTTCATGATCTTCTTCCAGAGTTAATTCTTAGGCTTGAGACTGTTTACATAAAAATACTCTAGTCTATATTAATAATTTTACAGACTCAAGTAATACAATACAAAGTGCAAACATAAATTAGCATACAACTTACTTAGAGCTGTCAATTTTACTTAGTCTTGTTATAGTACAGACATGTCTTGAACAACAAATCATATAGCAATCCAAAAATTACCAGAAAAATATCAAAATTATCTATACTTTATTCTGGACATATAAAAATTAAAATACTCACATTTTATCACATATAAACATCCATACATTAACTCCAATTACCAGATAATTCACCAAAATTCACATTACAATCACATAATAATTATTTATTGATAATAATATTTACACGATATTTCCCGGATCTTGCATATATACTGCCCGGTGACTCTTATAGGGTGCAAACTGACTCTAACATGGTGAAAAGTGACTTACATGGTGGATTGCAGCCAAAATGTGGCCTAAAATTGACTCGTATAAAAGCGGTACCAAATAACGAGTAAAGGATGTCAAATTGCATGTATGTGATGTTAACATGTCAATTGTACCAATATATGGTGGCAAGTGACTCTTGTAGGGTTCAATGTGACTCTAGTATGGTGAAATATCAATTACATGATTGATTAGAACCAAAATGTGGCCCAAAATTGAATCGTATGAAAGTGGCACCAAAAGGTGGTAAAAGGATGTCAAATCAGATGTATATAATGTTAACATGTTACTTGTACCAATATATGGTGGTAAGTGACTCTTATAGGGTACAAAATCACTTATGGTGTAAACTTACTTACAAGGTTAATTAGAGCCAAAATGTGGCCCAAAGTTGACTCCTATAAAGTGGTACCAAGAGATAATAAAAGGATGTCAAATTGGATGTATATGATATTAACATATTAATTGTACAAATATATGGTGGCAAGTAACTCTTATAGGGTACAAATTCACTCTAATATGGTGTAAAGTTACTTACAAGATTGAGTAGAGCCAAAATGTGACCCAATATTGACTCGTATAAAAGTGGTACCAAGAGGTGGTAAAAGGATGTCAAATTGGATGTATATGATGTTAACATGTTAATTAAATAATATATGGTTTCAAGTAGACCTGGCAGAATATGGTTTTGGATCAATTTTAGTTGATTAATATGGATTTGGACTGGTTTATGAACCAAAACCATATATTAACTATATTATATCAAATATGGTTATAATTTGGTTTGGTTTTATATGGTTATGGGATTAAAATATGGATAACCATATTTGTATCTTTTTATTCTTCAGGCTACTGTTAACATTTAGATAAGAGTATAAGAATGGTACCGCTCTACAACATATAAATTAGATTATCTACAACAATATCTCTGTAATTACGTTTCTACCGTCATTTAGCAGATTCATGTTTTAGTTCCTTGGCGTTAAGATAACATATATTTCCTGTGGGACTGTTCAGCAAATCAGTCCTGGTCCAGTACTTTAGGCCCAAACATTAAAATTCGATTTTACTACACTGCAGACAGTAAGAGCTGTTAAGAAGCAAGAAACACTAAATAATACTGGTAACTTTCAAAGCCGCGTATGAACTTTACAATCACAGGTATTACTTTTTGAAATATGGATATCATATATTTGATCCATATTTTGGTCTATATTTTGGATAGAAAATGTGATTTCAAAACCAACCAAATCCAAAAAAAATATGTGACTTTTTGTTGAACCAAATTTTAAAAATTGGTTTGGTTTGGACTGGATATATGGTTTTGGACCTATATTATCTGGTCTAGTTCCAAGTGATTCATATAGGGTGCAAAGTGACTCTAACATGGTAAAAAGTGGCTTACATGGTTGACTGCAGCCAAAATGTGGCCAAAAATTGACTCGAATAAAAGTACGAAGAGGTGGGTAAAGAATGTCAAATTGCAAGTACAATGTTAACATGTCAATTGTACCAATATATAGTGACAAGTGACTCTTATAGGGTGCAAACTGACTCTAATATGGTGAAAGGTGGCTTACATGGTTGATTAGAGACAAAATATGGCCCAAATTTGACTTTTGTAAAGTCGTACCAAGAGGTGGTTAGAGGATGTCAAATTGGATGTATATGATATTTACATGTTAATTGTATAATATATGGTTCCAAATGACTACTATAGGGAGCAAAGTGACTCTAACATGGTGAAAAGTGACTTACATGGTGAATTGCAGCCAAAATGTGGCCCAAAATTGACTCGTATAAAAGTGGTACTAAGAGGTGGGTAAAGGATGTCAAATTGGATGTGTATGATGTTAACATATTACTTGTACCAATATATGGTGGCATGTGACCTTTATAGGGTACAAAATAACTCTAATATGGTGTAAAGTTACTTACAAGGTTGATTAGAGCCAAAATGTGACCCAAAGTTGACTCATATAAAGTGCTACTTAGAGGTGGTAAAAGGATGTCAAATTGGATGTATATAATGTTAACATGTTAATTATACTAATATATGGTGGCGAGTGACTCTTATAGGGTGCAAAGTGACAATAATATGGCAAAACGTGGCTTACAAGGTTGATTGCAGCCAAAATGTGGCCCAAAGTTGACTTCTATAAAGTGGTACCAAGAGGTGGTAAAAGGATGTCAAATTGGATGTATTGATGTTAACATGTAAATTGTACTAATATATATTGGCAAGTGACTCTTATAGGGTGCAAAATCACTCTAATATGGTGTAAAGTTACTTACAAGGTTGATTAGAGCCAGAATATGACCCAAAGATGACTCCTATAAAGTGGTACCAAAAGGTGGTAAAAGGATGTCAAATTGGATGTATATGATGTTAACATGTTAATTGTACCAATTTATACTGGCAAGTGACTCTTATATGATATAACGCCCTCCAGGCCCGGGGTATAAGGCTGGGGGTTACTAGCTAATCACCAAACCTATACAATCTGATTAGTAAATAATAAGGAAATGATTCTAAACCCCTTTAAAACTAACCAGGATCTTTTTAGGTTGAAGTATGAAAACAAGAACCACTAACTACTTTATTACAAACCAAATTTAAAATCTTACAAACTCTCTTATTACAAACCATTGCCTAACCAGTTTTAAATTAAGTTCATCTTTTATTCAAACACATACACTAACTATCTTCACTCCACCTGTTCGGGCAACTCAAAGCTTTATTCCTGGATTGGGATCAACACCTTGGGTATGAGAGGAATCTGAGGCTTGACCCGCTTCTTTACCACTCAAGTCCTGATGCATTTCAAATTCCTTCTTAACTGAAAACAATAAGGTGAATAACAACAAAAAAGGTGAGCCAAAAATTGCTCAACAAGTCCACCTAATATAAACAGTGTTAAGCAGTTTAAGTGAAACGATAACCTGGGTATATCTGCAAAGATATAACCCCGCGATAGTAGAAAGAAGGCCATTACTGGCGAGTACAAATGCATCTAAACTGAACAATAAATTCAAATGAAAAGGAGAAATCAAGAATCGAAATGAAATAAGAACAAGAATCAAAAGAGTGCAAGTGATGAGGATCAAGGAATGATTATGTTAATTGGGATTTGGCTATGTGTACTAGTTGTGATGTTCAATTGGAGAGAATGCAAACATGGGTTATGGAGCTTACTTGGACAACAAAGAATCAAGGAGCGATGCATGAAGTTGGACAAGTAGTTGATTATTATATAATTTTTAATTCGAATTTTGCTTGCAAGTTTTTACCTTTCACTTGAAAGGGTTTTTCTTGTTTTAAGCACTTAGGATTTTATTTTTCTATTTGGATTTGGTTTTTGTCTTTTTTCTATTCAGGTTTGGTTTCTAAATTTATTTCCTAGAAGGATTCAGATATTGGCTAATTCAAGCTGATATTGAATTTATCTTGGAATCTTATTGGGTTTGGGTTATTGTCTAAGCCTATAAATACCCTTCTCATGTAATCTTTTAAGGGAGATAATGGATGATATAAAACTTTTGTTTTGAGATAAACTATGAGTAGTTTTTCTTCCCTCTAAACTTCAATTACTGGATTGTTTTGAAGGTTAGATTCGAATTACTTAGTTTCTGGATTGATCTAAGCAATTTGAGATTCAAAGTTCACGTTTCTGGATTGATCGTGTTCTTTTGAAATATCCTCTTCTTCCCCTTTTCTTCTTTTTCTTTTCTTTCTTTGTGGAGAGATCCACATCAGCAAGCGTGATCAGAATCTGAAGAAATATCACTATTCTGAAATTAGAATAGGGGAAAAACTTGCCTTCTACATGACTCACTACAATTATGTCACCTTTGTCTATCACCGACTCAACCTGCCTTGCTGTCTTATCTTCTGTTAAAGAAATAGACTGGTTTAGTTATTTCGTACTTCAATTGCATCTTGAATCGACTTCACATCGTTCATATTATCTACCCATGTGCTTATGACTAACTCGTATATTACATAGTATCAAGTAAGACTCGATTAACCACATAATACACATAAGCACATAAGCACAAAATCATTTTTATAGTTAAAATAATTTTTGGAATCAAAATCAATTCGCTGATCGCTCAACTGATCATTATCTAACTCGTTTCCTATTTTTCGGAATTTTTCGGACTCGTCTCGACACACAATTCGACTGATAATCAAATATATAACAAAGTCAACTAATTTCTAGAATAAATGAGGTCTTAATATTATTTTTATGAAATTATTTTATTTTTCTGAGTCAAAGGGCTTCCGTTTCGCTCGAATCGGACTAACGGTCTAATTAATATCAATGAAACACGGGTAAATCAATTTATTATTAAATATAAATAATTATTACTAATTTTTAAACCCTAAAATAATTTTTAAATAATTATTCAAGAAAAATCAGAATTAAAAATGATTTTTCTATAATTTTTGGAATTAAAATAAATTTATTATGATTTATTGAAAATTATTTGATTAATTATCAAAATAATTAATCACTTTTAATTAATTAATAAATAATTAATAAATAATAAATAATAAATAATCGAGAATATAATTAAATCTAATTTTAGAAAATATTTTAGAATTATTTATAATATAAATCAATTAATTAAATACTTAATTAATTTATTTATAAAATAAATAAAACTGATTTTATAATTAAAATAAAGTAAAAATAAAAATAATTTGCAGAAACATTTGTCAGAAAACTTTTCCTAACAAAAACAGATCAAACCCAGGTATTTTACACGGGTCAAAACGGATCAAAATTTGGGTCGTGAAGAACACGCCGGATTTTGCCCAGAATCCGGCCACCGGTGCAGATTCCGGTGAGCCATTTTCAGGCCAAAAACGGAACTGTTTGGTTCGTTTTTAAGCTGGGATCAATTCCAAATCGTTTTGGCAATCTAATTCTGGCAACAACATCACGGAATAACCCTCAGGTCACCTTCTCCGATCAAGCCGACTTCATCTCCGGCGAAGTATCGATTTTCTTCGTTTGTAAATGAAACTTCGATGTTAATAGCTTAAATCAAAGCTTGTTAAACACAAAATCAAAGCCCTAAAACCCTATATACCTCAGCTTTCTCTAAATCAAAAACGTACAAATCAAAATTGACTATAAACCCTAGATATCGAACTATCAATTCAAGCAATCGTCAGTAAAATTAATTAGCAGAAATCAATCAGAAATCATCAAGAAAAGCTATTCATAACATCAATTTCAACAAATAACCCCAGAATCAGAAAGTACCAAATCGGGCATAAACCCTAGAAATCAAAAATCAAAAATAACAACTCAAAACTTGAAATTGATGGAAGAAACAGAAAGAACAGATCTAAACCTGTGATTTGAGTACTCAAACTGCTTGATTTGGTGCAGAAATTAGATCAAAATCAGTGTTTAATTGTTCAACCCGTATTTAACACCCGACCCGATTCTTGAGAGAATTTGCAGTTTTTTCAGATTTTTAATAATTAATTAATTAAAATAAATAATAATTAAGCTATTTATAGTAGTGAAATTAATACTCCTAAATAAAATTAAGGTCCTAATTCTACACTTTTTAAAATTAATAAGCCCCTAATTTTATAATTTTTGAGTATTAAAATTTAATTTATAAATATTTTATATATACAATATATATGCCAAAATTTCCCAAAAATTGTGAATAATGCAAAAATACAAAGAAATGGTATAAATAAAAGTCCTATAATATTATAAAAATGTGATTTTTATGGGGTTTTTAACACCCAATGGGGCCCGAAAAGTCATTTTTTGTCAAACGAGAAAATTTATAAAATATCTAGATGTTCAGAATAATATGATGGTAAAAGTCGTTTGATGAAAAATAAGGCCCATTGTTTTATTTCAAATACCTGCTTTAATATCATGATTCGGGTCGTAAAATGTTTGAAATGAAAGCTGTAAATGAAAAATAAAATACCTGAAAAATATCTTAAAAGTACCGAGACGACACAGAATGCACGTAACAGATAGCAATTAGGGTTTGACAGATAATTTCACATAAATGACACATTAACACACATAATTTATTATAAATACGATATAGTACATACGTAAATTTCCCAGACGTTACATCTTTCCCCCCTTATTAGGATTCTGTCCTCAGAATCTCGCTACGAAAATAATTGAGGATATTTTTCTAACATTTCGCTCTCAAGCTCCCAGGTTGATTCTTTAACCATAGGGTTTCTCCACAATACTCGCACTAAAGACACGAACTTATTTCTCAACACTTTCTCTCGCCGATCTAAAATTCTTATCAGCTGTTCTACAAAAGATAAATCAGGTTGGATATCTACTGGTTCATATTCTATTACATGCCTAGAATCAGGATTATATCGCTTAAGCATCGACACGTGAAACACATTGTGAATATGTTACATATGAGGCCGTAAAGCTAATTCGTATGCAACTTTTCCCACTTTCTTCAAAATTTTAAATGGTCCGACGTATCGAAGCTTCAATTTCCCCTTGTTGCCAAATCTGGTTAATCCTTTCCATGGCGATATATTGAGTAACACATGATCTCCTTCCTGGTAGTCCATATCCTTCCTTGCTTGATCTGCATATTTGTGTTGCCTATTTTATGCTGCATCCATTCATTTTCGAATGATTTCTATCTTTTCTTTAGTCCATTGGATTAATTCTGGAACCAAAACCTTGCGTTCTCCAACTTCATCCCAATATACCGGTGATCTGCATTTTCTTCCATATAACGCTTCGTACGGTGGCATTCCAATGCTTGCATGATAGCTGTTGTTATAAGAAAATTCAACCAAAGGTAAATGCTCATCCCAACTGCCTTCGAAATCAATCGCACAAACTCGTAGCATGTCCTCAATTTTTTGGATAGTCCTTTCACTTTGCCCATCGATTTGCGGATGATAAGCGGTGCTCATGTTTAATTTAGTTCCAAGATATTCTTGAAATTGTCTCCAAAATCTTGAATTGAAACGGGTATCTCGATCAGACACGATAGATATTGGAACTCTATGTCGCATCACAATTTCCTTGAGATACAAGTGCACTAGCTTGTCGAGTGAAAATCTTTCGTTGATCGGTAGAAAATGTGCCGACTTTGTTAGTCTGTCAATGATTACCCATATCGCATCATGATTTGTTTTAGTTCTTGGTAGTCCTACCATAAAATCCATCGCTAGATGTTCCCATTTCCATTCTGGAATATCCAATGGTTGCAGTAATCCGCTCGGACGTTGATGTTCCGCTTTAACTCGCTGGCATGTGTAACATTTACTTACTCATTCTGCTATTTCCTTCTTCATATTCGGCCACCAAAATTTTTCCTTCAGATCGCGGTACATTTTTGTACTCCCAGGATGAATGGAATACTTCGAACTGTGCGCATCTCGCAATATTTCTTCTTTCAGTTCTGCCACGTTAGGGATCCAGATTCTTGATACAAAGCATATGATTCCTTTGTTATCCTTCTGAGTTGTAATTTCTTCACCTGTTAAGTCGTCATCTTGACTCATAACTTCTTCTTGACAACGGCGAATCTTCTCTAGTAATTCCGGTTGAAAAGTCATAGCGTAGATAGCTTCTGTAGATTCATTGGGAACACGAATTTCGATTTCCAATTTGTCAGCTAATTATTCGCATGCAGTTAACAAATTCAATCTTTCTTTCCGGCTTAGTGCATCTTCCACAACATTTGCTTTCCCTGGATGATAACTAATCGTAACATCGTAATCTTTAATCAATTCCAGCCATCGGCGTTGTCTCATGTTCAGTTCCTTTTACGTAAAGATGTACTTCAGACTTTTATGATCCGTGTAGATTTTGCATTTCTCACCGTAGAGATAGTGTCTCCAAAGTTTCAATGCAAATACGATCACTTTTAATTCCACGTCATGCGTATGATATTTTTGTTCATGAGGTTTTAGCTGTCTCGAAGCATATGCAATGACATTACCATGCTGCATCTGTACACATCCTAATCCGCGATATGAAGCATCGCTGTAAATGACAAAATTCCCATGCTCGTCTGGCAATACGAGTACCGGTGCGGTTACTAATCGATTCTTCAGCTCTTGGAAACTTCCTTCACATTTGTCATCCCATACGAACTTTTCACTTTTTCGAGTTAACTTGGTCAATGGCGTTGCTATTTTCGTAAAATCTTTGACAAATCTTCTATAATATCCTGCCAATCCCAAGAAACTTCGAACATCTGTTGGTGTCTTTGGCCTTTCCCAACTCAACATAGCTTCAATCTTCGCGGGATCGACTTGAATGCCTTCTCTATTGATGATGTACCCTAGAAATTGTACTTCCTTCAACCAGAATTCACATTTCGAGAATTTCGCGTACAGTTGCTCTTTCCTCAGAATTTCTAAAGCTATCCTCAAATGCTCAGCATGTTCTTCTTCCGTCCTTGAATAAATCAAGATGTCATCAATAAATAAAATGACGAATTTATCTAGATACCTTTTTAATACCCTGTTCATCAGATCCATAAATGCTGCTGGCGCGTTGGTCAAACCGAATGCCATTAGAAGAAACTCGTAATGTCCAGATCTTGTACGGAATGCAGTCTTGGGAATGTCTTCAGCTTTAATTTTTAATTGATGATAGCCCGATCGCAAATCTATCTTCGAAAACCACGAGGCTCCTTTTAGCTGATCGAATAAATCATCGATTCTTGGTAGAGGATACTTATTCTTGATAGTGAGCTTATTCAATTCCTGATAGTCAATGCATAGTTGCATGCTGTCATCTTTCTTTTTTACGAAAAATACCGGTGCACCCCACAGAGATACACCGAGTCTTATGATCCTCGGTCTAGAAGATCTTGCAGTTGCGTTGACAATTCTTTCACCTCGACTAGAGTCATTCAATATGGAGCTTTTGAAATTGGTTCTGTATCTGGCGCTAAATCAATCATAAATTGAATTTCTCGATCTGGCGGTAACCCTGGAAGCTCGTCTTGAAAGACGTCCGGAAATTTACATACAACTGAAATATCTTCTATTTTGGGACTTCCTTCTCAGTATCTAACACATAGGCTATGTACATCTCACATCCTTGTCGAAGCAAGTGTTTGGTCTGCATCACTGTCAGAAATTTCTTTCGCTATTTTTCGCCTTTGAACATTACCGTTGCATTTTCCGCAGTTCACAATTTGACTTTCTTGTTTGCGCAATCGATCTGAGCATTATGACAAGCTAACCAATTCATTCCCAAAATGACGTCAAACTCTCCTAACTTAAAAGGAATCAAGTCTACGGAGAAATGATGTCCGGCTATTTCGATATCGCACGCAGGACACACTCAATCTATTGGTACTTGGTCATTATTCGCTAATTTTATAATTATCGTCTCGCCCAGCCATTCAATTTTGTAATGTAACCTATCAAGGAATTTTTCAGAAATAAATGAACGGATAGCTCCAGAACCAATTAATACTTTTAAATCTATAGAATTCACCAAAAATGTACCCGCAATTACACTATGACTCTGAACTACTTCTTTCATTGTCATATTGAAAGTTCTTGCTCTGGGTTGATTAGGCGGCGGTGGAGGAGGTAATGTCAACACTTTCGGAATACTAGCTGTCATTGTTGATCCTTTGTAATTCCTAGCGATATGCCATTTCTTTCCACACTGGTAGCAAGTAATTTTGGCTGTTTTCCCCGTTGGACATTCGTTAGAATAGTGCCTTTTCTGCTTGCATTTGAAACACGTTACATCCGCTTTAATACATATGCCGGTGTGCTTTCATCCATGTAATAACCCCAAAATTTTGAACTTTTTGTAACCCTTATGAATAGTGTTTTTTCTAATATTGCTGAATAAGAAAACTTTTCATGTCACACTATGTAGGGGTTCTTTTATTGTTATTCTGAGATCTTATTAGTACTCTATATGATATATAAGTGTATGTAAAGATCGTCAGAATCCAAATTCAAACACTTTGATTTTTCCCGAAAATCCACCAGATACCGAAAGAATTGAGTATAAGGTAACAGGATAAAAAAGATTTAAATTCAAGGATTATAAGAGAGGATCATAAAAGGAATATAATGTATTGAGAAAGGTCAAGGAAACCCAAGTAATAAGATCCCGGGTATGATCCCTCAAACGATAAACGAAAATGAAAGTTAAGCGAACCGTATAACAGATCAGCGGTCCTTAGCCAAGTAATTAGAAGATAATCAAAAAGATTAGTGAGGATGATGTCATCAAACCAATAAGAAGAGGACAAGCCTTGAAAGATGACATAGGATTGATGACCTAAGCATGACCAAAGAGAAGTGTGTTGTTGGTTGATTAAGAACCACACAAAAATCACCATGGTTAAAAGGTAAATAATTAAAACAAAAGCCAAAAACAACCAACCAACAAATCATTTCACCAAAACACAAATTGACTTCACTTTTCTTCAAGAAAAGCTCTCGGCCTCTTGTCCATTTCAAGAAGAAAAAAACCAAAATCCAAGTTCCAAGCTTCATTAATTAGTGAGGTAATTATCTAAGACTCCTTATGCATAGATATAGCTATCCTATAAGTTTAAGCTTCAAATTCCTTCACAATCTCTTCCTAAAATTCATGGAAGAAGAGGGTGAATAGTGTTTTTCAAGAACTTAAAATTTTGTTCTGGAGTTTTTGTTTAGATTAAGCTTGGGTAAGGACTTTCAAGGGTGATTCCAAGCTAATTAGTTACTCCTACTCACCGAGGAAGGTATATTCTCAAACCCTAGCCGTACTTTTGTATATTTAGAGCTTTTGTGTTTAGTATGGTTCATGAGAAGATTGATTATTGAGTATTTAGAGATGTGTTGGTTTTGTCATGGGTTTGGAGTTGTAAATCTTGTTGATTAGTTAAAGAACTTAAGTAAAGCTTTTAGTTCATGATGGGAAGTAGTATAAATTTGGAAATATTGAGTTGTTGTGGCTGTTGTAGCATTGTATGTATGGAGTTTGGTTGTATGGTTGAATTGTGGTTGATTGGTGGTTGATTTGGAGTAGGATAAAAATTGGTAATCGCGTAAACATAGCCGTCATAATGTCCGATTTACTTTAGACTGTTTTGTTCTTAACATCAGGACCCGAGAATTCAATGTTAGGTTTTGACCATTCCCATGATTAGATAGCTCATGTTACGAGCTTCATTTTGATATGTGGTTCGTTTGAATCCGACGTACGGTTTAGGAGAAACAACCGTTTTAAGTAACGGCATTTCGCGAACGAACCATTACCCTTCGCCTTACTTTGAAACATAGGTTAATGACCTTAAATGACTAATTGGAGTATGAATCATTTATGTAAAGTGTATTAGGCAGTTGGTAAGTCACTCGCAAAAGAATCGCCTTAAAACCCTTAATGGTTAATTTATTAAAAATGGTGGAGCCGAGGGTACTTGAGCGACTTAAGAGAATCGTTGAGCGCAAAGCGAGGGTTAGAGTCTAATTGGTTAAAGTATAGATTCATAAGCGACTTTGATTTAATTCCAACTTATATGTTGTTTATAGGTTACCAGACTCGTCCCAAGCCATTTATCACCCCTAGTCGCTCAGGCAAGTTTTCTACCCGTTATACTGTTGTTGTGATGTATACATATATATATGTATTATCTTGTGATAGATGCAAGGTGGTTAATTAGAAAATCTTGCGATATATTGGAGCATGTGATATGGTATATATGCATTTCTGTTTCGTAATCTTGATATATATTGTTGATTCAATTGCTTATAAGTTGCATAATACCTATGCTAGAGATAATCAGTAGTTGCGTATACCCTTAGTATAGGGGACCCAAAGGTGAACATTTTCTAAAACCGGGAGTTGATGTTTCCGAGTATATTATATATATACTTATATATATATATTGATATAGTTTTCAAAACTATTAATCGAATAAGTTTTATTCGATAACTTTATTTTAATTAATGAATATTAGTTGAATATTCATTCGAGGACTTATGACTCCGTTTATTTTAATTAATGAATATTAGTTGAATATTCATTTGAGGACTTATGACTCCGTTTATTTACTAATTAATATTCTTTATTTTATTAAAGAATAATGTTTCGATAATCAAACTTATTTTCGATTATTCAAATAAAGATCGTACTTTCGTATAAGTATATCTTTGGTTATTTATTATTCATTTCAAGTATAAGTTTTAAAACTTCTACTTCAATTATTTTAATAAGGATTATCCTTATGGGAATATTATTTAAATAATAATATTCAGATATTCTCCAACATATCGGGACTGATTTATTTCATTAAATCAGCTTTACTCCAAACATTCTTAAAAATGTTTTCGAGTCTTCAAAATGATTTTAAAAGTTAGAGCGGATCCTAAAACTCGTTTTCAGATTTAAGATCTTTCTTTCGAAGGAGACTTGAATATTCGCTCAAAAATCTTGGGGATCCGACTCTGTGGTGTATTTTATATTCGCAACGAGGTTGCTGTTTTGAGAAAATAATTTGATTACTTTCCCAACGTTCGAGAAGTAAGTCCATCTAATTGAGTCGGCATAAGCGACAGGCCGGGGTACGGTCTATGAAGGTGTAAGAGGCTGGGTGACAGTCCATCCACGCGTGAGTGGCCGGGTAACGGTCTAGCACGAGGTCCTAATGCGGCCAGGGTGATGACCGGCGAGAAATTCATCCATCTACAGTAGAAAAGGTTACTTATTGGTATATTTGCCTGATCAGCAAGATATCGGGTTTATGCCAAAATTCTTTTCTTTCCAAATTCATTGGATATTACAACTCTGTTCATACTTTACATGACAGAGGTTTTTAGGAAATGTATGAGATATATATATATATGGATATATATATCGGGACTTAATGAAGTATCTCGTAACTTCATTTCTTTTGAATGATATTTCAAGGATTGTATCTATTCAAATCATATCTTGTAGTCTCATCTATGTGATGAACTTTTGACACAGATTATACCTTGAACGGTGGTAGTTCAAGTAGTATTCGGAAAAGATATAAGTATATTGGAGTATCTTGTAACTTCATCTTTTAAACTTATATCTAGTAAATGATTATCTTATGCATGTCAAAGATTTTCAGAAAAACGTTGAGACAAGGTTAGATATATGAGATCACCTTGCAACGATATTTTTATACAGTTATAAACTGGAACTCTGTGTATATTATACATGTCAGAGGATTTCCAAGATTGTGAAAAGTATATATATACATATATACTGAATATTTTGTGACTTGGTCGCGTTAAGATATCAAACTTGGTTCATATCTGCGTAACCAAGACTTTCATGAGTACTATGAGAATGCTCATATATTGTTAATTATTATATATATTATTTCGGTGGGCTTGTTGCTCACCCTTGCTTTCTTCTTTCATCACACAACAACAGATAGAAAAGATGAACATGACCAAGCTCCCAATTCGCAAGCGGTTAGGAAACATTCCGCAGTTTTCTGGAAGCGTTGATGCCGCTGTAACTGAGGTAGAAATTACCAATAGGCTAGGCTTTCAACTTCTGATGTACCAGACTTATGTATCTATATCAATTGTAATAATGGCAAAGAAATGTAAATTTATTCAGAAACCCTTTTAAGGTGTAACGGTTTATAACTGTGGAATAAAATGACTTGTGTTACTTTTTGTATTCATCTCTGAGACTATAACTTGTGGTGTGTGTATGTGTATATTGTGGGGTCACAGTACTCAGTGGTTGGTTGACTGTTAAGATTAAGTATTGATAAGGGAAATGGAACTCGTGACAACCCGAATCCCCGACCCCGGATTTGGGGGTGTTACAGAAATGGTATCAGAGCCAAGCGTTATAAATCTCAGAGATGATGTGACGTTAAGATAATAAGTTCACTAAGATAATAAGAACTCTTGCCAGGTTCATAGTCGGGCTACCTAACGTAGTACCGACAGTTAAAACTCTTACGGGAACCCTTATAAATATTATGATAGTAACATAGTTCGTTCTCGTATAGGGCAGCGGGGCACCGAACCCTGAGGTTCAGGAGCATCAACATGAGGATGTTTTATTACATGTTGGAGATCAAATTGTGAATCCGAGAGAGTACCCTAACGAGGGACCGGATGAGATTCATATTGAGAATGTTGCGGTTGAGGATGTTATCCCAGAAGGGATTGTTGCTGAGGAGGATCTCGTGGAGGATCCTGACGAAAATGAAGAGAGGACCGCTGAGGAATTGATGACCGTAGTCAGGGCGACTACCAGAGCAAGAATGGCCACGAGGGTGGCACTAGCGGATGAAGAGTTACCAAGGGCACAAAGGTTAATGAGAGCAGAAGGAGAGGGGCCTTCCACGACACCAATTATACCAGTATTAGACCCTCTTCCAGAGGTTCCTGAAAAAATCCATGAGGTTCCACCAATTCCTGTTCCCTCCCCTGTACAGAGCCCAGCACCTACTGAGGAAATGCCACCTTTATCTCCTGCACCATTGTCACCTGATACCGTGCTTGGTTATCCATTTGGATCACCTGGGCCTGCACCACCTGCACCCCATGGACTACTAGATGCTACCACTAAGGCTTCTCTTATCGCCGATTATTATATGACTTTGGGTGGCCTGTTTGAGGCCCGTAATGTTGGGAATGATCTGTTGGATCGACTTACTGCACCGAAGATTGAGGGCGGGGTACTTCCGGGAGGATTAGCTTATAGCATGGAAAGGATTGAGGCTACCACCCGTGTTGCAGCTAGAGGCCATCTTAAGGGTCAGATTGATCCAGCTCTACTTGCAACTATCTTAGACCTCATCACCGCTTTAATGGAGCAGGTTAGGGATGTCGTGCGTGCCCGCATTTCTTGATCCATAATAGTGTGCAGAGTCTGAGCAATCTGACAAGAATTTCATGCAGCACCGCTTTTGGAGGATTAGCCTAAGTTATGAATGATTAGTTTTAATGACTAGATGATTATCTATGGTAGTACTTTTGGGATAGAAGCGATCAGATCAAATGATGTAATTCACATTAATGTGTTTAGTTGTTGTACCCTCGAACAAATAGTTAAGTATATATTCGTTAAATTCAGTTCTGATCAGTTTGTTTGTGATAAGTTCATATTGTTAATTACGCGGTTAACACTTAAGAGTGTGTCATGAAGTTTATAGAACTTGAGAATTCATAATTTGCAATCATGCAAGGACTGAACGAGGGAAAGATTTAAGCAAAGTAAGTAAGACAAATATCCAGAGATTCTCAAAATTTTTCCAAGCATCATGCCCCCACGAGGAATAAGATTAGGGGCAAACCTTGAATGTGATAATCAGGGAGGTCGTAATTAAGATATAAGGAACCCAGAATATAATGAAGTGGAAAATGAGGATTTTAAATTAAAAGATGACCCCAATTATGGGGAGTAGGAAGAAATATTTAGACTGAGAATACAGAAGTCGAGCAAGATAGGAAGAACTAGGATGGTACTCCTATTGGGCAATCCATGGACCTGCCTAAAACAAAAATTATACTTTTATTCCCCAAACACCACCCTGAGGAAACAATGCGGTGGGAAATTCTTTCAGGACCTTTAAGTCACTAAGCTCTCAGAGTTCCAAGGAACAAGCTGACCTAGCCGAGGCAAGAGCCTGGCCAAAGGAAATAAAGGACTGATTTTATATTTTAATTGATTGATGAAGCGCAAAAGACTGTTTTTGTCACTTACCTTCCTAAGAGAGAGGCCACCCGCTGGTGAAAGACCAAGAAATGCACGGAGCCAAAGGTTAGAATAAACTGATTAAAGTTCAGTCAATTGTTTTCAGGAAAGTACTTCCCAAGGTTATGGAGATAGTGTAAAAGCTTTAGAGCCAGAACAAAGGCGGACGAGTATGATGAATTATGAATCTAAATTGTAAAAGTTGTCAAGATTCGTTCTGGAGACACGAATCCAGAATGACGGGATGTTTGAAATCAATGCTTATGTTGGGTTGGTTCATGAAATAACGATAAGAGAAAGGATAATAAAAAGAAACTGAAGTGGAAAGGAAAATAAAGGCAATAGAGTTTGAGGAATGATAAGGAAGTTGGGTATGAGGAAACCCTAAAGACTCGTAGCAATAGAAATAGAAAAGTATGTAATCGTCAGGATGAGGGTGATTCACTATGAGTTAAAATTGATGGTTGAAGGCATAAGAGATACATATATTTTATCCCCTGTAAGTTGGGAGGATTCGAGGAAACCTGGAGATAGTTCGAAGGATAAATAATGAGACGCGGATAGACTGAGGAGACAAGAAAGTAGGAAATTAGGAAAATAGGATGAAGGAAGTGACCTTCAAGAATGTGAAGTGTAAGACCGGTGGCATGATACCCAGAAAGGGAGACGCCAGGTATGAAAGACATCCCAACATTGAGATGACTGTTGAGATAAACAACAAAATAAAATGAGGATTTATTAGGAAGATGTTCACGTTGAACACGACCAATATCTTCCAGAACATCCAAGTTATCATTACCAAATCAGGAAAGAAAAGCGGATAACCATTGTTATCTTTTGGAGGCCATATGGATTGACCTCAATTTGAATAAGGATGCTATTATGAAATTAGGTATAGACTATCGAGGTGGGAATGATGAATAAGATAATCTATCAAGGATATATGACTTGATTATCCATGGAAGGATGCAAGTACCTTTTTAAAGGTGGAATTAAGGATATAACTTCGATAACTTGAGATGAATCCTAGGGGAATGCATAAAGGTTGGCATTCCACCCTTAATAGGGACAGCATGAGTTTTGACTGTATGAATTGGAAAGGATCAAGGTAGCAACAACATTTAAAGATCAGTAAAGAAATTTTTCAGAAGTACATAGACAATGGTTCTAGTATTAGTAAATGGTATTTTGATATGCCCTGTACCTAGGGTGTACATGACGAAGGATTTAAGGATACCCTTAGAGGTTTTACAAGGAGAAAGGTAATATTCAAAGTTCTCAAGAATAGAAATTTTGATAAATGAAATGTGACGTAATTATAATAATGCCAAGTGGGGCACGTGTTAAACCACGAGAAAGTATGGATCGAACCAGTAAAGGTCGAAATTGTTCAGGGCAATTAGGACCTAAGATAAAAGATGTCCTAAGTATGATCGAGAGTCAGTCGTGACAATGATTAACCTCTAAAGACTGAGGCAATAACTTATGGAAAAATGGTGATATTTTTTTTTACTCATCAGATTTTAAGGAAAACATCTTCACACAAGCAGTGATTGGAAATGAGGTAGAAAATTTAGTGAAAGTGGTTAAAATGACATTGATTGTAAAAAAATATTACTATCAAGAAAGGTCAAAGAGGTGGCCGACACTTTAAGTGTAAGAGGACAATTATAGGCGCTCGTGCCAGAGGAATATAGTGATAATGGTTAAGGCCGTGAAGGTTGTATTATGGTGTGGAAAATTGACATTCCTTCTGATGATTGTGCGATACTCAACCGTGATAGTAGTTGGGTAAAGATTAATTTTTGTAATCACCGTGAGCGGGCTATCTATCTTAGAGGGTCATATCTTAAGATAAGCCAGGACCATGTTACGAAAGGACTAAATGAACCTTTGAGCTTCATATCTCCTAATAATGACATATGGTTAATAATGGTATTAACCTGCTATCGTTGCTTTCATTGAAACTCTTCTGCAATTTTATCTGCTTCATGTCATATGTACGTCAAGTTCAGGAGTGTTCTTCATGAATCATGAACGGTGATCATGTTACCTCCTTAGAAGAATTCGATACGATATGTATGGACTCCGTATGGTTAGCTATTAAGACTTCATGAAAAACGAATGACTACAGTAGGTCAACGGTGGACCACAGTAATGCAGGAATGATTCTACGAGTAATGAGCCGATTACTTACAACCGTGAGAGTTGTATTGAAATGGATGTTGAGATTGAGTACCCCTAATGGGGTCGTGTTGATATATAAGTTATCATTGATAGACTACCTAGTGGAGTATTTACATATTATATATTTATTCCCTCTTATGAATAGAGAGTCGTATTACTATACGAGGAAGGTTGCGGTGCAAGCATAGAATTCTAGTAACGATGATGTCTAGAATGAGATCCCAGATTCGATTTTCTACGTCGAGGGAGTTTCAAAGGCGATTGTGTATAAGCTCGAGCAAGAGCATGGGTCCATAGAATGATGGAAAGAATATCAAAAATATTTAGGCATGTGAAATACGATGCTATAATATCTGATGTTGATATATATACGCATATATTTTGTTCTCATATGATAAACCTCTATAGTTCAGAGGTAGATTCCAAGCCAGATATTTTGTGGCAATATATTTTATATATATACAATTCTCTTCAATTCGTTCTTTTCTCTCCTTTTCATTTCATATAAGCTGAGAAGAACAACCCTTCCAGAAGGGGAGGTATTGCCGAATGACTATCTATCTGTGTGATAGAAGCCTAGTAGGATACCACATGTTGTTTAATTGCTTGTCAAGTACTAAAGGTTGGCCACCTTCTGTACTAACTATGCAATAGAACAAGTGTTCATGATCATAGTGATCTCTCAATAAATTCTTTTACTTCTATACGAAGGACCAAGCTTTCGAAGATGGAGGCAGCTAGAGATGAAGTTGTATCAGTACGGTGGTATTCTGATTCTAACACGTTCGTGATACTAAGGTTGATGTGGTTATTAAAAGGTTATAGAACGCTAACAAGCAAAAGTGTAACCAGTATAGTATTATGTACGGAAGATAGTAACGACTACGAACTGGAGAAGAATGGGTATTGAGAAGCAAAAGCTATAATGCTAGAAGCTATGATGAGAGTCGGTGCAATAGACTTGAAAGAATTTGGAATGATCACTTAACGCGGATTAAGTTTTCTCACGATAATCGATCGTATGTCAGTATCGAGGTATCGCCTTATGAGATCCTTGAGGGAAGACAATGTCGATCTCCCTTATGTTAGGATGAAGATTGCATAGCGCAAGATGCTCGGACCAGCAGTGGTCCAAAGGACCAAGGATATAATAGATCTAATCAGAGGACGGCTGGTAGTAGCCCGAGATGGACATAAGAAGTATGTTGATTCGACACGAAAGGACAAAGGATAGGAAGTAGGGGACCTACTGATGTTAAAGGTATCCCTTGGAAAGGATGGATGAGGTTCGGAAAGAAAGGAAAGCTAAGCCCACGAATTATTGGACCCTTTGAGGTATTAAGACGTATTGGGAAGTTAGCATATGAGTTAGCCCTACCCCGATCCTGTAACAAATTCATAACGTGTTCCACGTATCAATGTTAAGGAAGTATAATTCGGATGCCAGACAAATAAGGGCATATGAGCGCATAGACATGCAACCAGACGTAACCTATATGGAGCAACCGGGAAAGGTTATAGATTAAAAAGGAACAAGTGCTTGGGAGAAGGGCTATCAAACTAGTCAGAGTTTGATGGTAGAACCACAATGTGGGAAGATTGACTTGAGAGTTAGATAGTGCAATACTAAGAAAGTATCCCTATTCATTTTTTTTCCTGATCCCGGGACAGAATCCTTTTAAGGAGGGGAGACTGTAATAACCCCAAAATTTTGAACTTTTTGTAACCCTTATGAATAGTGCTTTTGCTGATATTGCTGAATAAGAAAACTTTTCATGCCACACTATGTAGGGGTTCTTTTATTGTTATTCTGAGATCTTATTAGTACTCTATATGATATATAAGTGTATGTAAAGATCGTCAGAATCCAAATTCAAACACTTTGATTTTTCCCGAAAATCCACCAGATACCGAAAGAATTGAGTATAAGGTAACAGGATAAAAAGGATTTAAATTCAAGGATTATAAGAGAGGATCATAAAAGGAATATAATGTATTGAGAAAGGTTAAGGAAACCCAAGTAATAAGATCCCGAGTATGATCCCTCAAACGATAAACGAAAATGAAAGTTAAGCGAACCGTATAACAGATTAGCGGTCATTAGCCAAGTAATTAGAAGCTAATCAAAGAGATTAGTGAGGATGATGTCATCAAACCAATAAGAAGAGGACAAGCATGGGAAGATGACATAGGATTGATGACCTAAGCATGACCAAAGAGAAGTGTGTTGTTGGTTGATTAAGAACCACACAAAAATCACCATGGTTAAAAGGTAAATAATTAAAACAAAAGCCAAAAACAACCAACCAACAAATCATTTCACCAAAACACAAGTTGACTTCACTTTTCTTCAAAAAAAAGCTCTCGGCCTCTTTTCCATTTCAAGAAGAAAAAAACCAAAATCCAAGTTCCAAGCTTCATTAATTAGTGAGGTAATTATCTAAGACTCCTTATACATAGATATAGCTATCCTATAAGTTTAAGCTTCAAATTCCTTCAAAATCTCTTCCTAAAATTCATGGAAGAAGAGGGTGAATAGTGTTTTTCAAGAACTTAAAATTTTGTTCTTGAGTTTTTGTTTAGATTAAGCTTGGGTAAGGACTTTCAAGGGTGATTCCAAGCTAATTAGTTACTCCTACTCACCAAGGAGGGTATAATCTCAAACCCTAGCCCTAATTTTGTATATTTAGAGTTTTGTGTTTAGTATGGTTCATGAGAAGATTGATTATTGAGTATTTAGAGATGTGTTGGTTTTGTGATGTGTTTGGAGTTGTAAATCTTGTTGATTAGTTAAAGAACTTAAGTAAAGCTTTTAGTTCATGATGGGAAGTAGTATAAATTTGGAAATATTGAGTTGTTGGGGCTGTTGTAGCATTGTATGTATGGAGTTTGGTTGTATGGTTGAATTGTGGTTGATTGGTGGTTGATTTGGAGTAGGATAAAAATTGGTAATCGCGTAAACATAGCCGTCCTAATGTCCGATTTACTTTAGACTGTTTTGTTCTTAACATCAGGACCCGAGAACTCACTATTAGATTTTGACCATTGCTATGATTAGATAGTTCATGTTACAAGCTTCGTTTTGATATGTGGTTCGCTTGAATCCGACGTACGGTTTAGGAGAAACGACCGTTTTAAGTAACGGCGTTTCGCGAACGAACCATTACCCCTCGCCTTACTTTAAAACATAGGTTAAAGACCTTAAAGGACTAATTGGAGTATTAATCATTTATTTAAAGTGTATTAGGCAGTTGGTAAGGCACTCGCAAAAGAATCGCCTTAAAACCCTTAATGGTTAATTTATTAAAAATGGTGGAGCCGAGCGTACTCGAGCGACTTAAGAGAATCGTTGAGCGCAAAGTGAGGGTTAGAGTCTAATTGGTTAAAGTATAGATTCATAAGCGACTTTGGTTTAATTCCAACTTATATGTTGTTTATAGGTTAACAGACTCGTCCCAAGCCATTTATCACCCCCAGTCGCTCAGGCAAGTTTTCTACCCGTTATACTGTTGTTGTGATGTATACATATGTATATGCATTATCTTGTGATAGATGCATGGTGGTTAATTAGCAAATCTTGCGATATATTGGAGCATGTGATATGGTATATATGCATGTCTGTTTCGTAATCTTGATATATATTGTTGATTCAATTGCTTATAAGTTGCATAATACCTATGCTAAAGATAAGCAGTAGTTGCGTATACCCTTAGTATAGGGGACCCAAAGGTGAACATTTTCTAAAACCGGGAGTCGAAGTTCCCGTGTATATTATATATATATCTATTGATATAGTTTTCAAAACTATTAATCGAATAAGTTTTATTCGATAACTTTATTTTAATTAATGAATATTAGTTGAATATTCATTCGAGGACTTATGACTCCGTTTATTTTAATTAATGAATATAAGTTGAATATTCATTCGAGGACTTATGACTCCGTTTATTTACTAATTAATATTCTTTATTTTATTAAAGAATAATGTTTCGATAATCGAACTTATTTTCAATTATTCAAATAAAGATCGTACTTTGGTATAAGTATATCTTTTGGTTATTTATTATTCATTTCAGGTATAAGTTTTAAAACTTCTACTTCAATTATTTTTATAAGGATTATCCTTATGGAAATATTATTTAAATAATAATATTCAGATATTCTCCAATATATCGAGACTGATTTATTTCATTAAATCAGGTTTACTCCAAACATTCTTAAAAATGTTTTCGAGTCTTCAAAATGATTTTAAAAGTTAGAGCGGATCCCAAAACTCTTTTTTAGATTTAAGATCTTCCTTTCGAAGGAGACTTGAATATTTGCTCAAAAATCTTGGGGATCCGGCTCTGTGGTGTATTTTATATTCGCAACGAGGTTGCTAGTTTTGAGAAAATAATTTGATTACTTGCCCAACGTTCGGGAAGTAAGTCCATCTAATTGAGTCGGATAAGCAACAGGCCGGTGTACGGTCTATGAAGGTGTAAGAGGCTGGGTGACAGTCCATCCACGCGTGAGTGGCCGGATAACGGTCTAGCGCGAGGTCCTAATGCGGCCAGGGTGATGACCGGCGAGGAATTCATCCATTTACAGTAGAAAAGGTTACTTATTGGTATCTTTGCCTGATCAGCAAGATATCGGGTTTATGCCAAAATTCTTTTCTTTCCAAAATTCATTAGATATTACAACTCTGTTCATACTTTACATGATAGAGGTTTTCAGGAAATGTATGAGATATATATATATATGGATATATATATATCGGGACTTAATGAAGTATCTCGTAACTTCATTTCTTTTGAATGATATTTCAAGGATTGAATCTATTCAAATCATATCTTGTAGTCTCATCTATGTGATGAACTTTTGACACAGATTATACCTTGAACGGTGGTAGTTCATGTAATATTTGTAAAAGATATAAGTATATTGGAGTATCTTGTAACTTCATATTTTAAACATATATCTAGTAAATGATTATTTTGTGCATGTCAAAGATTTTCAGAAAAACTTTGAGACAAGGTTAGATTTATGAGATCACCTTGCAACGATATTTTTATACAGTTATAAACTGGAACTCTATGTATATTATACATGTCAGAGGATTTCCAAGATTGTGAAAAGTATATATATACATATATAATGAATATTTTGTGACTTGGTCGCGTTAAGATATCAAACTTGGTTCATATCTGCGTAACCAAGACTTTCATGAGTATTATGAGAATGCTCATATATTGTTAATTATTATATATATTATTTTGGTGGGCTTGTTGCTCACCCTTTCTTTCTTCTTTCATCACACAACAACAGATAGAAAAGATAAACAGGACCAAGCTCCCAATTCGCAAGCAGTTAGGAAACGTTCCGCAGTTTTCTGGAAGCATTGATGCCGCCGTAGCTGAGGTAGAAATTACCAATAGGCTAGACTTTCAACTTCTGATGTACCAGACTTATGTATCTATATGAATTGTAATAATGGCAAAGAAATGTAAATTTATTCAGATACCCTTTTAAGGTGTAACGGTTTATAACTGTGGAATAAAATGACTTGTGTTACTTTTGGTATTCATCTCTGAGACTATAACTTGTGGTGTGTGTATGTGTATATTGTGGGGTTACAGTACTCAGTAGTTGGTTGACTGTTAAAATTAAGTATTGATAAGGGAAATGGAACTCGTGACAACCCGAATCCCCGACCCCAGATTTGGGGGTGCTACAATCCACAAGTTCTGCAGTACGGCACTGGGACTCTGACAATTCCCTGCTGGCTGGGGGCTTGGAAACGATTACCTGTCTTCTGGATACTTTGTCCTATTCTTTTAAAATTCAAGTTTGTCCGGGCTTGAAATCCCGGCTTCCTGCTGGATCGGTCTTGGAAACTTCCCTGTCCTCTATCCTTTTGAGATCTTTCGCTTTCCCCTTTAATAATCAAAGCTTTCTATACTACGATGGTATACGTCGTTAACTCAAAAACTACAACTTGTCCACAGATCCACGATCGTAACCCTTCTTGAAACCTTTGGTTTCGTTTTTCTTCAGTATCAACTTGTTCTGGAACGAACCTAGCCAATTCAGTAAATTTGGCTTTATACTCTGTCACTGACATACTTTCCTGCTTCAGTTCCAAAAATTTAATCTGCATCTGATTTCTCACATAGCGAGGAAAATGTTTCTATAAGTACAGCTCTTTAAACCTATCCCATGCAATAACATCTTCACCTTCTAAAGCCTTTTTAGATTCCCACCAATAATTTGCTTCTCCTTTCAATAGATAATTAGCAAAGTCAGTCTTCTGGTCTTCACCTACCTTCACTAGCGCAAATGCTTTTTCTATTTCTTTCAACCAAGTGGTAGCCTTAATAGGATCAGTAGATCCCTCAAATTCTGGAGGTTTAGCCGACTGAAACTGTTTGAAAGTAACAATAGGTATAGCTGATGGTAATTGAGGCTCAGGACGAAGTGGCTGTTGTAACATTTGTTGTTGAATCTGTTGTTGCTGTTGCTGCATCATTACCATCTGTTGTTGCATCAGATGGAACATTTGGTTCATGGTATCATTGGTCTGTTCTTCAGAATTATTGTTGGAAGTCTCAGTCCTAGTCTTTCTCTTTGGTGCCATTTGCTGATAACAGTTTATTAAATAATTGACAGTAACTAAGAAAATAATTTATCCTGTATTAACAAGGTTTAGATAATGGTTCGAAGAAAGAAAACAGTTTGCTTAATATAAAATAGGAAATATAAACAGTTAAATTAAGTGTTTGTTCTCTTTCTCTCTTTTTTTTCCTTTTTTTGACAGAATTTAAAGTACGAAAAGCTGTAAAATAATAAAGTAAAGGTAAATGCGGTAAAACTGTAAAGACTGAAATTTAAAATAAAAGAAATTTGAAAAGTTCATTTTATATATATGACACCAGCCTCAGGTGTAAGTGCTTAGTACAAAAATCTAGCTCTGTTGGTCATGGCGGCGGCTACAAGTCAAACTAACTACTACAAGTCAAACTACTAATACACATATATACGCTACTCACTATATCATACTAGTCTGCATCTATGTACATCTGTCCTCTGAAGTCAATATCTCAGAATCCTGGCGGAATACGCCTCAGCTCATCTCTAAGTATCTGGACCAAAGTCTGTGCCAAACGGAATATCCTGTAGAACTCCACAAAAGAAGGCGGTCCCTCATGGGTCAAATCATCCAGCTCCCAAGTAGCACTCATCAAAACAGACTGTAACCTCTGCCGCATCAACTAATCTGGTTGTAAGGCAGCTAACGGTCCTCAGTCTCTCTGGTCAAATAAATGCATAATCTCCCTGTACTGAGCTCTCCAATACTCCACATCATCTCTCATAACCCTGTATTCATGGTATGGTACCCTATGTGGCTGTACAACCTGACCACCGACTCCTGTGATGGAACCCTCGGTATCCCTGCACCCTGCTGTGGTAACCCTAACTGTAAATCCACATCATGCTCTCCCATCCCCTAAAACTGGGATCATCTGAAATATGTCTTGCTCTGGGGCATGTACTGGTATAGGATGTAACATTGGTGGTGGTGGAAGCTCTGGCTCAATCCCCGGTATAAACTGATGCTCTAGCGGTAGTGGGATCATCGGCTCAAAGAACTCCAATGGATCAAACATCTCTATAGGGTCATGGACTATCCCATGTACTGGAGGTACTGGCTCCTGTGGCAATGGTGGTGGAGGTGGAAGAGGAGGAAACATGAACTTAGATACTGGTGGCACAACTGGTGCGACTGGACCAGTCACTGTCCTCTCAGAAGAAGCCGAATAACATGACGACGCCATCTGATAATATACCAAAGAAAGAAGAAAAGTCACTAAATCATTCCTAGAACTAATACATTTCTATCCTAATTTTATCTAAATCCTAACTCTACTCTTCCTATTTGACTACTCCTATCCTATGTGATTTCCCTATCCTATCTTAACCCTACTATTCTTGTTTTCAGGGACCAAACCTACCGCTCTGATGCCAAACCTGTAACGCCCTCCAGACCCGGGGTATAAGTCTGGGTTTACTAGCTAATCACCAAACCTGTACAATCTGATTAATAAATAGTAAGGAAATGATTCTTAACCCCTTTAACACTAACCAGGATCTTTTTAGGTTGAAGTATGAAAATAAGAACCACCAACTACTTTATTACAAACCAAATTAAAAATCTTACAAACTCTTTTATTACAAATCATTGTCTAACCAGTTTTAAACTAAGTTCATCTTTTATTCAAACACACACACTAACTATCTTCACTCAACCTGTTCGGGCAACTCAAAGCTTTCTTCCTAGATTGGGATCAACACCTTGGGTATGAGAGGATCACGAGGCTTGACCCGCTTCTTTAACACTCGAGTCCTGATGAATTTAAAATTCCTTCTTAACTAAAAATAATAAGGTGAATAACAACAAAAAGGGTGAGCCAAAAATTGCTCAACAAATCCACATAATATAAACAGTGTTAAGCAGTTTAAGTGAAACGGTAACCTGGGTATATCTGCAAAGATATAACCCCGCGAGAGTAGAAATAAGGCCATTACTGGCGAGTACAAACGAACTAAACTGGGCACAAGTTCGCATCTATACCCTGCTGATCAGCCAGGATACAGTGCAGATCTATATCCCACTATATAGATCCCGTCGGGCACCCAGGCACTACGGCCCATCTCAAGGATTCGGTTATGTCCCGGTCCTTAGGATTAAGTAAACTTAATCCCCAAAAGTATCACTATCCAGTCCATGGAATAGCAACCGGAACAATCGGTATGCTTTGATATATTTAAATCACCAGAATATATCAATATTTGTGAGTAACAATTGGAATATGAACAATGAATTCAAATGAAAAGGAGAAATCAAGAATCGAAATAAAATAAGAACAAGAATCAAAAGAGTGCAAGCGTGATCAGAATCTGAAGAAATATCACTATTCTGAAATTAGAATAGGGGAAAAACTTGCCTTCTACGCGACTCACTGTAATTATGTCACCTTTGTCTATCACCGACTCAACCTGCCTTGCTGGCATAGCTTCTGTTAAAGAAATAGACTGGTTTAGTCATTTCGTACTTCAATTGCATCTTGAATCGACTTCACATCGTTCCTATTGTCTACCCATACGCTTATGACTGACTCGTATATTACATATTAGCAAGTAAGACTCGATTAACCACATAATACTCATAAGCACAGAATCATTTTTATAGTTAAAATAATTTTTGGAATCAAAATCGATTCGCTGATCGCTCAACTCATCATTATCTGACTCGTGTTCTATTTTTCGGAATTTTTCGAACTCGTCTCGGCACGTAATTCGACTGATAATCAAATAAATAACAAATTCAACTATTTTCTAGAAGAAATTAGGTCTTAATATTATTTCTAATGAAATTATTTCATTTTTCTGAGTCAAAGGGCTTTCGTTTCGCTCAAATCGGACTAACGGTCTAATTAATATCAATTAAACACGAGTAAATCAATTTATTATTCAATATAAATAATTATTACTAATTTTTAAACCCTAAAATAATTTTTAACTAATTATTCAAGAAAAAACAAAATGAAAAATGATTTTTCTATAATTTTTGGAATTAAAATGAATTTATTATGATTTAGTGAAAATTATTTGATTAATTATCAAAATAGTTAATCACTTTTAATTAAATAATAAATAATTAATAAATAATTGAAAAAATAATTTAATCTGATTTTTAGAAAATATTTCAGAATTATTTATGATATAAATCAATTAATTAATTTATAAAATAAATAAAACTGATTTTATAATTAAAATAAGTAAAAATAAAAATAATTTGCAGAAACATTTGTCAGAATACTATTCCTGACGAAAACAGATCAAACCCGGGTATTTTACACGAGTCAAACGGGTCAAAATCCGGGTCGGGAAGAACACGCCGGATTTTGCCTAGAATCCGGCCACCGGTGCAGATTCCGGTGAGCCATTTTTAGGCCAAAAGTGGAACCGTTTGGTTCGTTTTTAAGCTCGGATTAATTCCAAATCGTTTTGGTAATCTAATTCTGGTAACAACATCACGGAATAACCCCCAGGTCACCTTTTCCGATCATATCGACTTCATCTCCGGCGAAGTATCGATTTTCTTCGTTCGTACATGAAACTTCGATGTTAATAACTTAAATCAAAGCTTGTTAAACACAGAATCAAAGCCCTAACAACCTATATACCTCAGCTTTCTCTAAATCAAAAATGTACAAATCAAAATTGACTATAAATCCTAGATATCGAACTATCAATTCAAGCAATCGTTAGTAACATTAATTAGCAGAAATCAATCAGAAATCATCAAACAAAGCTATTCATAACATCAATTTCAACAAATAACCCTAGAATCAAAAAGTACCAAATCGGGCATAAACCCTAGAAATCGAAAATCAAAAATAACAACTCAAAACTTGAAATTGATGGAAGAAACATAAAAAACAGATCGAAACCTGTGATTTGAGTACTCGAACTAATTGATTTGGTGCAGAAATTAGATCAAAATCAGTTTTTAATTGGTCAACCCGAATTCAAAATCCGACCCGGTTCTTGAGAGAATTTGCAGATTTTTCAGATTTTTAATAATTAATTAATAAAATTAAATAATAATTAGGCTATTTATAGTAGTGAAATTAATACTCCTAAATAAAATTAAGGCCCTAATTCTACACTTTTTAAAATTAATAAGCCCCTAATTTTATAATTTTTGAGTATTAAAATTTAATTTATAAATATTTTATATATACAATATATATGCCAAAATTTCCCAAAAATTATGAATAATGCAAAAATACAAAGAAATGGTATAAATAAAAGTCCTATAATATTATAAAAATAAAAAAGTGATTTTTGTAGGGTTTTTAACATCCAACGGGGCCCGGAAAAGTCATTTTTCGCAAAACGAGATAATTTATAAAATATTTAGATGTTCAAAATAATGCGATGGTAAAAGCCGTTTGATGAAAAATAAGGCCCATTATTTTATTTGAAATAACTGCTTTAAAATCATGATTCGGGTCGTAAAACGTTTGAAATGAAAGTTGTAAATGAAAAATAAAATACCTGAAAAATATCTTAAAAGTACCGAGACGACACAGAATGCACGTAACACATAGCAATTAGGGTTTGACAGATAATTTCACATAAATGACACATTAACACACATAATTTATTATAAATTTGATATAGTACATACGTAAATTTTCCAGACATTACATTATAGCCAAAATGTGACTCAATATTGACTCGTATAAAAGTGGTACCAAGAGGTGGTTAAAGGATGTCAAATTGGATACATATGATGTTAACATGTTAATTGAATAATATATGGTGCCAAGTGACTCTTATATGGTGCAAAGTGACTCTAACAGGGTAAAAAGTGGCTTACATGGTTGATTGCAGCCAAAATGTGGCCCAAAATTGACTCGAATAAAAGTACGAAGAGGTAAGCGAAGAATGTCAAATTGCATGTATATGATGTTAATATGTCAATTGTACAAATATATGGTGGTAAGTGACTCTTATAGGGTGTAAACTAACTCTAATATAGTGAAAGGTGTATTACATGGTTGATTAGTGACAAAATATGGCCCAAAATTGATTCGTAAAAAAGTGGTACCAAGAGGTGGTAAAAGGATGTCAAATTGGATGTATATGATTTTAACATGGTGATTGTATTATATATGGTGCAAAGTGATGCTTATAGGCTGAAAAATGACTCTGACATGGTGAAGAATGACTTACATAGTCGATTGCAGCCAAAATGTGGCCGAAAATTAACTCATATAAAAGCGGTACCAAGAGGTGGGTAAGGGATGTCAAATTACATGTATATGATGTTAACATGTCAATTATACCGATATATGGTGGCAAGTGACTCTTATAGGGTTCAATGTGACTTTAGTATAGTGAAATATCAATTACATGATTCATTAGAGCCAAAATATGGCTTAAAATTGAATCGGATGAAAGTGGTCCCAAAAGGTGGTAAAAGGATGTCAAATCAGATGTATATGATGTTAACATGTTACTTGTACAAATATATGGTGGTAAATGACTCTTATAGGGTACACAATCACTCTAATATGGTATAAACTTCTTTACAAGGTTGACTAAAGCCAAAATGTGGCCCAAAGTTGACTCCTATAAAGTGGTACCAAAAGAAAATAAAAGGATGTCAAATTGGATGTATAATTTCTTAACATGTTAATTATACCAATATATGGTGGCAATTGACTCTTATAGGGTGCAAAATCACTTTAATATGGTATAAAGTTACTTACAAGATTGATTAGAGCCAAAATGTGACCAAATATTGACTCGTATAAAAGTGGTACCAAGAGGTGGTAAAAGGATGTCAAATTTGTTGTATATGATGTTAACATTTTAATTGAATAATATATGGTTCCAAGTGACTCTTATATGGTGCAAAGTGACTCAAACAAGGTAAAAAGTGGCTTACATGGTTGATTGCAGCCAAAATGTGGCCGAAAATTGACTCGAATAAAAGTACGAAGAGGTGGGCAAAGAATGTCAAATTGCATGTATATAATGTTAACATGTCAAATGTACTAATATATGGTGGCAAGTGACTCTTATAGGGTGCAAACTTACTCTAATATTGTGAAAAGTGTATTACATGGTTGATTAGTGACAAAATATGGCCCAAAATTGACTCGTATAAAAGTGGTACCAAGAGGTAAAAAAGATGTCAAATTGGATGTATATGATGTTAACATGGTTATTGTATTATAGGTGGTGCGAAGTGATGCTTATAGGCTACAAAGTGACTCTAACATGGTGAAAAAAGACTTACATGGTCGATTACAGCTAAAATATGGCCCAAAATTGACTTATATAAAAGTGGTACTAAGAGGTGGGTAAGGGATGTCAAATTGCATGTATGTGATGTTAACATGTCAATTGTACCAATATATGGTGGCAAGTGACTCTTATAGGGTTCAATGTGACTAGAACCAAAATGTGGCCTAAAATTGAATCGTATGAAAGTGGTCCCAAAAGGTGGTAAAAGATGTCAAATCAGATGTGTAACACCCCCAGATCCGGGGTCGGGGATCCGGGTCGTCACGAGTTCCACTTCCCTTAACAACACCCAATCTTATTAAACAATCAACTACTCTTTACTGTGACCCCATAATATACACACACACACCACAAGTTATAGTCTTAGAGATGAATATCCAAAAATAATCACAAGTCGTTTTATTCCACAATTAAGTCAATACACCTTAAAAAGGTTTCTGAATAAATTTACATTTCTTTGCCATTATTACAATTCATAATATACATAAGTCTGGTACATTACTAGTTGAAAACTTAGCCTATTGGTAATTTCTACCTCAGCTACAGCGGCCTGAACGCTTCCGGAAAGCTGCGGAACGTTTCCTATCCGCTTGCGAATTGGGAGCTTGGTCCTGTTCATCTTATCTATCTGATGTTGTGTGATGAAAGAAGAAAGCAAGGGTGAGCAGCAAGCCCACCAAAATAATATGTATAATGATTAACAATATATGAGCCTACTCATAATACTCATGAAAGTCTTGGTCAAAAGAAATGAACCAAGTTTGATATCTTAATGCGATGAAGTCGCAAAATATTCAGTATATATACATATATACTTTTCAAAATATTGGAAGTCCTCTTCCATGCATAATATACACAAAGTCCCAGTGTATAACTGTATAAAAAAATATCGTTGCAAGGTGATCTCATATATCTAACCTTGTCTCAATGTTTTTTTCTGAAAATCTTTGCCATGCATAAGATAATCATTTACTAGATATAAGTTTAAAAGATGAAGTTACAAGATACTTCAATATACTTATATCCTTTCCAAATACTACTTGAACTACCACCGTTCAAGTTATAATTAGTTCAAAAGTTCATCACATAGATGAGACTACAAGATAATACTTGAATAGATTCAACCTTTAAAATATCATCAAAATAAAATGAAGTTATGAGATACTTCATTTGATGCAAACATCATTTTGAAAACTTGACCCTGCCAACACTCAACAATCGCCCAACCGTAGCCTTTCTATCGAAGTGCTCTGGGTAGTGTTGCAGAAATATCCAATTGGATGATGAACTCATTACGGGAGTTTGCCGCGCCAGGAAGACCACTTACGATGATCCGTCGTAGTAGTGCAACCCCACCATTTTCTACATGTAGAGGAGAACCTGTCGGATTTACTTGTCAACCGAACACTGAACTCCTAAGGAATGGACCGCCTTAGCGGAACTTCCAGGCCATTTGGGCCAATATAATAAGGCTGGGCCGGCGCTACTCGGCCACTTACGCCACTCCTAGTTCAGATGAAATCCATGACTCTGAAACGTAAAGCTCGTCCCCACTTTCCCCAAGTAGAAACTTGTTGACACGGCTCTACCAAGAAGTCGTATCTATTTGGAAAGGAGAACTCACCGATATTTCCCAGGCGATGCCTGTTAATGGATTAACTTGTTCCAAGAATTTTACTTCCCGAGTGTTGGGTAAGTAATCAATTCATTTATCAAAACAGCAACCTTGTTGCGAATATAAAACACACCACAGAGCCGGATCCCTCAGGTTTTGAGCGAGTATTTAAATCCCCTTCGAAAGGAGGATCTTAAATATAAAAATGAGTTTTGGGATCCGCTCTAACTTTTAAAAATCATTTTGAAGACTCGCAAAACATTTTCAAGAATGTTTGGAGTAATGCTGATTTAACAAAATAAATCAGTCTCAATATATTAGAAAATATCTGAATATTATTATTTAAATAATATTTCCATAAAGAATAATCTTTATAAAAATAATTGAAGTAGAAGTTTTGAAACTTATACTTGAAATGAATATTAAATATCCAAAGATATACCTATACGAAAGTACTATCTTTATTTGAATAATCAAAAGTGAGTTTGATTATCGACACCTTATTCTTTAATAAAATAAAGAATATATCTCAGAAAATAATCGGAGTCATAGATCCTCAAATGAATATTCAAATAATATTCAATAAATAAAATAAGCTGAGTCATAAGCCCTCGAATGAATATTCAAAATAATATTCATTAAATAAAATAAAGGAGTCATAAGTCCTCGAATGAATATTCAAGATAATATTCATTAATAAAATAAAGTTAAAGTTATCGAATAAACCTTATTCGATTAATAGTTTTGAAAACTATAACCATATATATATATATAAATATATATATATATATATCCATATCCATATATACAAAATCTACTCGGGATCCTTGACTCCCGGTTTTAGAAAATATTTTCACCTTTGGGTCCCTATACTAAGGGTATATGCAAGTTACCGCTATCCTCTAGCATAGGTATTATCAACTGAACCAACAGATATATATATATGGAAAGAATGCGAAACAGGCATGCATATATATATATATATACCATAGCAGCATGCTTCAATATATTGCATCATATTTGCTAATTAACCAACATGCATCTATCGCAAGATAATGCATATACATATACTCATCACCACAACAGTTATAACGGGTAGAAAACTTGCCTGAGCGACTTGGGGTGATAAAAGGCTCGGGACGAGTCTGGTAACCTATAAACAACAAGTAAGTTGGAATTAAACCAAAATCACTTGTAAATCTATACTTTAACTAACTTAGACTCTAACGCTTGTTTTGCGCTCACTGATTCGCTTAAGTCACCCGGGTACCCTCGGCTCCACCATTTTTAATAATTTAACCTTTACGAGTTTTAAAGCGATTCCTTCGCGAGTGTCTTACCAACTGCCTAACACACTTACCATAAATGTTTCATACATTAATTAACCCTTTTTGGTCTTTAACCTATGTTTCAAAGTAAGGCGAGGAAAAAGTTTCGTTCGCAAAACGCCGTTACTTGAAACGGTCGTTTCTCCTAAACCGTGCATCGGAATCGAATGAACTATATATCAAAACGAAGCTCGTAACATGAGCTATCTAAACATGGCAGTGGTCATAATATATCAGGGGGTTCTCGGGTCCTAATGCTATGCACAAAAACAGTCCAAAGAAAATCGGACGTTACGACGGCTATGTTTACGCGATTTCCCAATTTTTAACCATTCAAAACCAACCACAAACCAACCTCAAATCCAACATACAACCAACATCCATCCTTATCACATCATAACAACCCCAACCAATTCAATTTAATCATTCATACTTATGCCTAAGCTTAACTTTAATCATACTTAAGTTCTTTTAATCAAAACCACAACATTTACCATTCCATTTCACTACCATTCCAAATCCCAAACTCTAAATCACCACAACAAGCTACAATATCATCCTACTAATTAAAATCATCTTATAATACATAGGGATATAGGGTTTGGAGATGGTATACCTTCCTTGAAGTGGTGGGAGGAGCTAGGAAGCCTTAAGAAGCTTTGAGAAGTCTTAGGAAAGCTTGGATCTTCAAGAAAAACAAGAAAACTTCAAGTTAAAAAACTTGAAAACACTATTCATAGTCTTCTTCTTTGATTAGATGAAGAAGATTGAGAAGGAATTGATGGCTTAAACTCATGGTATAGCCCTAACTAAGCATGAAGATGATTAGGGAATTTACTCACCAATTTAGGAAGCTTGGATCTTGAATTTTTGAAAATTCTTGCCTAATGAATAGTAAAAAGCCGAGAGCTTCAAGAACAAAGCCTTGGTTGCTTTTTGATTTTTTGATGAAAATGATTTTTGCTTGGCTTGGTTGCTTGGTTTTTGTGCTTGATTTAGTCAATTACCTTCTTGCCCTTGAATTTGTGTGGTTACAAAGCCACCACACCTCCTTCCTTCCCATGTCATGCTTATGTCATCCTCATGATGTCATCCTCCCTTCCTTGTCCTCTTTCTATTGGTTGGATGACATCATTCCCACTAATCCCTTTGATTAACTTCCTAATCGTTTGCCTAATGACCGCTGATCTGTTATACGGTTCGCTTAACTTTCGTTCTCGTTTATCGTTTGAAGGATCATACCCGGGATCTTATTACTTAGGTTCCCTTAACCTTTCTCAATACATTATATTCCTTTTTATGATCCTCTATTATAATCCTTTAATTTAAATCCTTTTTATCCTGTTACCTTATACTCAATTCTCTCCGTATCTTGTGGATTTCCGGGAAAAACCAAAGTGTTCGAAATCAGATTCTGACGATCTTTACATACACTTATATACTTCATAGAGTACTAATAATATCCCAGAATATCCATAACAGAACCCCTACATAGTGTGGCGTGAAAAGTTTTCTCATTCAGCTAAAACACTATTCACAAGGGTTACAAAAAGTTGAAAATTTTGGGGTTATTACAGTCTCCCCTCCTTAAAAGGATTCCGTCCCGGAATCAAACAGAAAACAAATGGGGGTACTTTTCTAGCATTGTGCTCTCTAGTTCCCAAGTTGATTCTTCCACATTATGATTCTGCCATAGTACTCTGACTAGCTTGATCACTTTGTTCCGAAGCACCTGCTCCTTCTTATCCATAATCCTTACTGGCTTCTCCACGTAAGTTAGATCTGGCTGCATATCCACCTGCTCGTACTCCACTATGTGCCTGGCATCCCGATGATACCTCCTTAGCATTGACACATGGAACACATTATGAACTTGTTGCAAATTAGGGGGTAGGGCTAGCTCGTAAGCTAACTTTCCAATCCGTCTTAATATCTCCAAGGGTCCAACAAATTGTAGACTTAGCTTTCCTTTCTTTCCGAACCTCATCAATCCTTTCCAAGGGATACCTATAACATTACTAGGTCCCCTATTTCATACTCTTTATCCTTTCATGTCAAATCAACATACTTATCATGTCCATCTTGGGCTACTACCAGCCGTCCTCTGATTAGATCTATCATATCCTTGGTCCTTTGGACTACTGCGGGTCCGAGCATCTTGCGCTCTACAACTTCATCCTAACATAAGGGAGATCGACATTGTCTTCCCTCAAGGATCTCATAATATTATACTGGTTATACTTTTGCTCGTTAGCGTTCTATAACCTTTTAATAACCACGTCAACCTTAGTATCACGAATGTGTTCCCATTCCGCATACTACCACCACTTTATTACTCCTTTTTCAGTTGTTTCTATTTTCCAAAATTTGATCAATCAAATAGAAGTAAATGAATTTGTTGAGAGATCACTATGATCATGAACACTTGTTATATCGCATAGTTAGTACAGAAGGTGGCCAGCCTTTAGTACTTGACAAGCAATTAAACAATAGCCGGTATCCTACTCGGCTTCTATCACACAGATAGATAGTCATTCGACAATACCTCCCCTTCTGGAAGGGTTGTTCTTCTCAGCTTACATGAAATGAAAAGAAGAGAAAAGAACGAATTGAAGAGAATTGTATATTCATAAAAAAAAATTTATTTCCATAAAATATCTGGCTTGGAATCTACCTCTGAACTATAGAGGTTTGTCATAGAAGAACAAAACATATATGTATTTATATCAACATCAAGTATTATAGCATCGCATTTCACGTGCCTAAATATTTTCGCTATCCCATCCATCATTCTATGGACCCACACTCTTCCTCGAGCTTATACATAATCACCTTTGAAACTCCCTCGACATCGAAAATCGAATCTGGGATCTCATTCTATACATCATCGTTACTAGAATTCTATGCTTGCATCGCAACCTTCCTCGTGTAATAATACGACTCTCTATTGATAAGAAAGAATAATTATTCACTAGGTAGATACTCTACTTAATTAGTCTATCAATGATAACTTATACACTACCACGACCCGATTAGTGGTACTCAATCTCAACACCCATTCAAATACAACTCTCACGGTTGTAATCAGCTCATTACTCGCAGAATCATTGCTGCCTTACTATGGTCCACCACTGACCTACTGTAGTCATTCATTTTCCATGAAGTCTTAATAGCTAACCATACGGAGTCTATCCATGTCGTATCAAATCATTCTAAGGAGGTAACATAATCACCACTCCTGATTCATGAAGAACACTCCAAACTCTGACGTACCTTCATGACATAAAGCAGATAAAAGTGCAGAAGAGTTTTAATCAAAGCAACGATAGCAGGTTAATACCATTCTTAATCATACGCCCTAAATAGAAGAATTAACTCAAGGGTTCATCTAGTCCTTTTTGAAACATGGTTCTGGCTTATCTCAAGATAGGACCTTATAAGATAGATAGCCCGTTCATGGCGATTACACGAATTAAACCTTTACCAACTACTATTACGGTTGGGTATTGCACAGTCATCAGGAGGAATGTCAATCTTCCAAACCATCATACAACCTTCACAGTTTTAACCATCATCACTGTATTCTTTTGGCACAAGCGCCTATAATTATCCTCTTACCTTTAAAGTGTCGGCCACCTCTTTAGCCTTTCTGATAGTAAAATTTCCTTACAGTCAATGTCATTTTAACCACCTCCAAATACATTTTCTACCTTATTTCAATCACAGCTTATGTGAAGATGTTTTCCTTAAAATTTGATGAGTAAAAAAAAAATCACCATTTTTCCATAAGTTATTGCCTCGGTCTTTAGAGGTTAATCACTGTCATGACTGACGCTCAATCATAATTAGAACATCTTTTATCTTAAGTCCTAATTACCCTGAACAATTTCGACCATTACTGGTTCGATCCATACTTTCTCGTGGTTTAGCACGTGCCTCACTTGGCAACATTATAATTACGTCATATTTCCTTTATCAACATTTCTATTCTTGAGAATTTTGAATATTACCTTTCTCCTTGTAAAACCTCTAAGGTTATCCTTCAATCGTTCCTCCTGTATTCCCTAGATACAGGGCATATCACAATACCATTTACTAATACTAGAACCATTGTCTATATTCTTCTGAAAAATTTCTCCACTAATTCTTAAAGGTTGTTGTTACCTTAACCCTTTCCCAATCATATTGTCAAAACTCATACTGTCCCTATTAAGGGTGACATGCCAACCTTTATGCAGTCCCCTAGGATTCATTTTAAGTTACCAATGTTCTATCCTTAATTCCACCTTTAAAAGGTACCTGCGTCCTTCCATGGATAAATCAAGTCATATATCCTTGATAGATTTCTTATTCATCATTCCCACCTCGATAGTCTATACCTAACTTCATAATAGCATCCTTATTCAAATTGAGGTCAATCCATATGGCCTCCAAAAGATAACAATGGTCATCCGCTTTTCTTTCCTGATTTGGTAATGATCACATGGATGATCTGGAAGATATTGGTCGTGTTCAACGTGAACTTCTTCTTAATAAATCCTTATTTACTTTTGTTGTTTATCTCAACAGTCATCTCAATGTTGGGATATCTTTCATACCTGGCGTCTCCCTTCCTGGGTATCAAGCCACCGGTCTTACACTTCACATTCTTGAAGGTCACTTCCTTCATCCAATTTTCTTAATTTCTTACTTTCTTGTTTCCTCAGTCTATCCGCGTCTCATTATTTATCCTTCGAACTATCTCAAGGTTTCTTCGAATCCTCCCAACTTACAGGGGATAATATATATGTATCTCTTATGCCCTCAACCATCAACTTTAACTCATGGTGAATCACCCTCATCCTGACGATTACATACTTTTCTATTTCTATTACTACAAGTCTTTAGGGTTTCCTCATACCCAACTTCCTTATGATTCCTCAAACTCTATTGCCTTTATTGTCCTGTCACCAACGGGTGGTCTCTCTCTTAGGAGGGTAAGTGACAAAAACAGTCTTTTGTGGTTCATCAATCATTTTGAATCTTAAATGATTCCTATATTTCCTTTAGCCAGGCTCTTGCCTCGGCTGGGTCAGCTTGTTCCATGGAACTCTGAGAGCTTAGCGACTTAAAGGTCCTGAAAGAATTTCTCACCGCACTGTCTCCTCAGGGTGGTGGTTGGGGATAATAGTCTAAGTTCTTTTTAGACAGGTCCATGAATTGCCGTATAGGAGTACCGTCTCGGGTCTCCTTATCTCGCTCGACTTTTGCTTTCTTAGTCTAAATATTTCTTCCTACTCCCCATAATTGGAGTCATCTTTTAATTTAAAATCTTCATTTTCCACTTTATTATATTCCGGGTTCTTTATATCTTAATTGCAACCTCCCTGATTATCACGTTCCAGGTTTGCCCTTAATCTTTTTCCTTGTGGGGGCATATTACTTGGAAAATTTTGAGAATCTCCGGATATTTGTCTTACTTACTTTGCTTAAGTCTTCCCCTTCGTTTAGTCCTTGCACGATTGCAAATCATGAATTCTTAAGTTCGATAAACTTCATGACACTCTCTTAAGTGTTAATAGAGCAATTAACAATGTGATTTATCACAAACAAACTGACCTGAACTGAAATTAACGAATATATACATAACCATTTGTTCGAGGGTACAACAACTGAACATATTACAGAGGGTTACATCATTTGAACTTATCGCTCCTATCCCAAAAGTACTACCGTAGATAGTCATCTCATCATTAAAACTAATCATTCATAACTTAGGCTAATCCTCCAAAAGCGGTGCTACATGAAACCCTTGTTTGATTGCTCTGGCTCTACACACTACCATGGATTAAGAGATGCGAGCACGCACGACATCCCTAACCTGCTCCATCACAGAGGTGATGAGGTCTAAGATAGTCGCAAGTAGAGCCGGATCGACCTGACCCTCAAGATGGCCTCTAGCTGTAACACGGGTGGTAGCCTCAATCCTTTCCATGTTATACGCTAATCCTGCCGGAAGTATCCCGCCCTCAATCCTTGGTGCAGTAAGTCGATCCAACAGATCACTCCTAACATTACGGGCCTCAGACAGGCCACCCAAAGTCATATAATAATTGGCGATAAGAGAAGCCTGAGTGGTAGCATCTAGCAGTCCATGGGGTGCGGGTGGTGCAGACCCAGGAGATCCAAATGGATAACCAAGCACGGTATCAGGTGACAATGGTTCAGGGGATAAAGGTGGCATTTCCTCAGTATGTGCTGGGCTCTGTACAGGGGATGGGACAGGAATTGGTGGAACCTCATGGATGTCTACAGGAGCCTCTGGAAGAGGGTCTGATACTGGTATAATTGGGGTCGTGGAAGGCCCCACTCCTTCTGCCCTCATTAACCTTTGTGCCCTTGGTAACTCTTCATCCTCTAGTGCCACCCTCGCGGCCATTCTTGCTCTGGTAGTCGCCCTGACTACGGTCATCAGTTCCTCAGCGGTCCTCTCTTCATTCTCATCAGGATCCTCCATGAGATCCTCCTCAGCCACAATCCTTTCCGGAACATCCTCAACCGTAACATTCTCTATCTGAACCTCATCCGGTCCCTCATTAGGGTACTCCATTGGATTCACAATTTGATCTCCAACTTGTAATAAAACATCCTCATGTTGATGCTCCTGAACCTCAAGGTTCGGTGCTCCGCTGCCCTATACGAGAACGAACTATGTTACTATCACGATACTTATAAGGGTTCTCGTAAGGGTTTTATCTGTCAGTGCTACGTTAGGTAGCCCGACTATGAACTTGGCAAGAGTTCTTATTATCTTAGTGAACTTATTATCTTAACGTCCCATCATCTCTGAGGTTTATAACGCTTAGCTCTGATACCATTTCTGTAACACCCCCAGATCCGGGGTCGGGGATCCGGGTCGTCACGAGTTCCACTTCCCTTAACAACACCCAATCTTATTAAACAATCAACTACTCTTTACTGTGACCCCACAATATACACACACATACCACAAGTTATAGTCTCAGAGATGAATATCCAAAAATAATCACAAGTCGTTTTATTCCACAATTAAGTCAATACACCTTAAAAAGGTTTCTGAATAAATTTACATTTCTTTGCCATTATTACAATTCATAATATACATAAGTCTGGTACATTACTAGTTGAAAACTTAGCCTATTGGTAATTTCTACCTCAGCTACAGCGGCCTGAACGCTTCCGGAAAGCTGCGGAACGTTTCCTATCCGCTTGCGAATTGGGAGCTTGGTCCTGTTCATCTTATCTATCTGATGTTGTGTGATGAAAGAAGAAAGCAAGGGTGAGCAGCAAGCCCACCAAAATAATATGTATAATGATTAACAATATATGAGCCTACTCATAATACTCATGAAAGTCTTGGTCAAAAGAAATGAACCAAGTTTGATATCTTAATGCGATGAAGTCGCAAAATATTCAGTATATATACATATATACTTTTCAAAATATTGGAAGTCCTCTTCCATGCATAATATACACAAAGTCCCAGTGTATAACTGTATAAAAAAATATCGTTGCAAGGTGATCTCATATATCTAACCTTGTCTCAACGTTTTTTTCTGAAAATCTTTGCCATGCATAAGATAATCATTTACTAGATATAAGTTTAAAAGATGAAGTTACAAGATACTCCAATATACTTATATCCTTTCCAAATACTACTTGAACTACCACCGTTCAAGTTATAATTAGTTCAAAAGTTCATTACATAGATGAGACTACAAGATAATACTTGAATAGATTCAACCTTTAAAATATCATCAAAATAAAATGAAGTTATGAGATACTTCATTTGATGCAAACATCATTTTGAAAACTTGACCCTGCCAACACTCAACAATCGCCCAACCGTAGCCTTTCTATCGAAGTGCTCTGGGTAGTGTTGCAGAAATATCCAATTGGATGATGAACTCATTACGGGAGTTTGCCGCGCCAGGAAGACCACTTACGATGATCAGTCGTAGTAGTGCAACCCCACCATTTTCTACATGTAGAGGAGAACCTGTCGGATTTACTTGTCAACCGAACACTGAACTCCTAAGGAATGGACCGCCTTAGCGGAACTTCCAGGCCATTTGGGCCAATATAATAAGGCTGGGCCGGCGCTACTCGGCCACTTACGCCACTCCTAGTTCAGATGAAATCCATGACTCTGAAACGTAAAGCTCGTCCCCACTTTCCCCAAGTAGAAACTTGTTGACACGGCTCTACCAAGAAGTCGTATCTATTTGGAAAGAAGAACTCACCGATATTTCCCAGGCGATGCCTGTTAATGGATTAACTTGTTCCAAGAATTTTACTTCCCGAGTGTTGGGTAAGTAATCAATTCATTTATCAAAACAGCAACCTTGTTGCGAATATAAAACACACCACAGAGCCGGATCCCTCAGGTTTTGAGCGAGTATTTAAATCCCCTTCGAAAGGAGGATCTTAAATATAAAAATGAGTTTTGGGATCCGCTCTAACTTTTAAAAATCATTTTGAAGACTCGCAAAACATTTTCAAGAATGTTTGGAGTAATGCTGATTTAACAAAATAAATCAGTCCCAATATATTAGAAAATATCTGAATATTATTATTTAAATAATATTTCCATAAAGAATAATCTTTATAAAAATAATTGAAGTAGAAGTTTTGAAACTTATACTTGAAATGAATATTAAATATCCAAAGATATACCTATACGAAAGTACTATCTTTATTTGAATAATCAAAAGTGAGTTTGATTATCGACACCTTATTCTTTAATAAAATAAAGAATTTATCTCAGAAAATAATCGGAGTCATAGATCCTCAAATGAATATTCAAATAATATTCAATAAATAAAATAAGCTGAGTCATAAGCCCTCAAATGAATATTCAAAATAATATTCATTAAATAAAATAAAGGAGTCATAAGTCCTCGAATGAATATTCAAGATAATATTCATTAATAAAATAAAGTTAAAGTTATCGAATAAACCTTATTCGATTAATAGTTTTGAAAACTATAACCATATATATATATATATATAAATATATATATATATATATATATCCATATCCATATATACAAAATCTACTCGGGATCCTCGACTCCCGGTTTTAGAAAATATTTTCACCTTTGGGTCCCTATACTAAGGGTATATGCAAGTTACCGCTATCCTCTAGCATAGGTATTATCAACTGAACCAGCAGATATATATATGGAAAGAATGCGAAACAGGCATGCATATATATATACCATAGCAGCATGCTTCAATATATTGCATCATATTTGCTAATTAACCAACATGCATCTATCGCAAGATAATGCATATACATATACTCATCACCACAACAGTTATAACGGGTAGAAAACTTGCCTGAGCGACTTGGGGTGATAAAAGGCTCGGGACGAGTCTGGTAACCTATAAACAACAAGTAAGTTGGAATTAAACCAAAATCACTTGTAAATCTATACTTTAACTAACTTAGACTCTAACGCTTGTTTTGCGCTCACTGATTCGCTTAAGTCACCCGGGTACCCTCGGCTCCACCATTTTTAATAATTTAACCTTTACGAGTTTTAAAGCGATTTCTTCGCGAGTGTCTTACCAACTGCCTAACACACTTACCATAAATGTTTCATACATTAATTAACCTTTTTTGGTCTTTAACCTATGTTTCAAAGTAAGGCGAGGAAAAAGTTTCGTTCGCGAAACGCCGTTACTTGAAACGGTCGTTTCTCCTAAACCGTGCATCGGAATCGAACGAACTACATATCAAAACGAAGCTCGTAACATGAGCTATCTAAACAGTGGTCATAATCTATCAGGGGGTTCTCGGGTCCTAATGCTATGCACAAAAACAGTCCAAAGAAAATCGGACGTTACGACGGCTATGTTTACGCGATTTCCCAATTTTTAACCATTCAAAACCAACCACAAACCAACCTCAAATCCAACATACAACCAACATCCATCCTTATCACATCATAACAACCCCAACCAATTCAATTTAATCATTCATACTTATGCCTAAGCTTAACTTTAATCATACTTAAGTTCTTTTAATCAAAACCACAACATTTACCATTCCATTTCACTACCATTCCAAATCCCAAACTCTAAATCACCACAACAAGCTACAATATCATCCTACTAATTAAAATCATCTTATAATACATAGGGATATAGGGTTTGGAGATGGTATACCTTCCTTGAAGTGGTGGGAGGAGCTAGGAAGCCTTAAGAAGCTTTGAGAAGTCTTAGGAAAGCTTGGATCTTCAAGAAAAACAAGAAAACTTCAAGTTAAAAAACTTGAAAACACTATTCATAGTCTTCTTCTTTGATTAGATGAAGAAGATTGAGAAGGAATTGATGGCTTAAACTCATGGTATAGCCCTAACTAAGCATGAAGATGATTAGGGAATTTACTCACCAATTTAGGAAGCTTGGATCTTGAATTTTTGAAAATTCTTGCCTAATGAATAGTAAAAAGCCGAGAGCTTGCTTTTTGATTTTTTGATGAAAATGATTTTTGCTTGGCTTGGTTGCTTGGTTTTTATGCTTGCTTTAGTCAATTACCTTCTTGCCCTTGAATTTGTGTGGTTACAAAGCCACCACACCTCCTTCCTTCCCATGTCATGCTTATGTCATCCTCATGATGTCATCCTCCCTTCCTTGTCCTCTTTCTATTGGTTGGATGACATCATTCCCACTAATCCCTTTGATTAACTTCCTAATCGTTTGCCTAATGACCGCTGATCTGTTATACGGTTCGCTTAACTTTCGTTCTCGTTTATCGTTTGAAGGATCATACCCGGGATCTTATTACTTAGGTTCCCTTAACCTTTCTCAATACATTATATTCCTTTTTATGATCCTCTATTATAATCCTTTAATTTAAATCCTTTTTATCCTGTTACCTTATACTCAATTCTCTCCGTATCTTGTGGATTTCCGGGAAAAACCAAAGTGTTCGGAATCGGATTCTGACGATCTTTACATACACTTATATACTTCATAGAGTACTAATAATATCCCAGAATATCCATAACAGAACCCCTACATAGTGTGGCGTGAAAAGTTTTCTCATTCAGCTAAAACACTATTCACAAGGGTTACAAAAAGTTGAAAATTTTGGGGTTATTACAAGATGTATATGATGTTAACATGTTACTTGTACCAATATATGGTGGTAAATGACTCTTATAGGATACAAAATCACTGTAATATGGTGTAAACTTACTTACAAGGTTGACTAGAGCCAAAATGTAGCCCAAAGTTAACTCCTATAAAGTGGTGCCAAAAGAAAATAAAAGGATGTCAAATTGGATGTATATGATGTTAACATGTTGATTGTACCAATATATGGTGGCAAGTGACTTTTATAGGGTGCAAAATCACTCTAATATGGTGTAAAGTTACTTACAAAATTGTTTAGAGTCAAAATGTGACCCAATATTGACTCATATAAAAGTGGTACCAAGAGGTGGTAAAAGGACGTCAAATTGGATGTATACGATGTTAACATGTTAATTAAATAAAATATGGTGCCAAGTGACTCTTATATGGTGCAAAGTGACTCTAACAGGGTAAAAAGTGGCTTACATGGTTGATTGCAGCCAAAATGTTGCCCAAAATTTACTCGAATAAAAGTACGAAATGGCGGGAGAAGAATGTCAAATTGCAGATATATGATGTTAACATGTCAATTGTACCAATATATGGTGGCAAGTGACTCTTATAGGGTTCAAACTGACTCTAATATGGTGAAAAGTGTATTACATGGTTGATTAGTGACAAAATATGGCCCAAAATTGACTCGTATAAAAGGAGCCAAAATGTCGCCCAAAATTGATTCATATGAAAGTGGTCCCAAAAGGTGGTAAAAGGATGCCAAATCAGATGTATATGATGTTAAAATGTTACTTGTACCAATAGATGGTGGTAAGTGACTCTTATAGGGTACAAAATCACTCTCATGTGGTGTAACCTTACTTACAAGGTTGATTAGAGGCATAATGTGGCCCAAAGTTGACTCATTTAAAGTGGTACCAAGAGATAATAAAAGGATGTCAAATTGCATGTATATGATGTTAACATATCAATTGTACAAATATATGGTGGCAAGTGACTCTTATAGGTTGCAAACTGACTCTAATATGGTGAAAAGTGTATTACATGGTTGATTAGTGACAAAATATGGCCCAAAATTGACTCAAATAAAAGTGGTACCAAGAGGTGGTAAAAGGATGTCAAATTGGATGTATATGATGTTAACATGGTGATTGTATTATATATGGTGTGAAGTGATGCTTATAGGCTGCAAAGTGACTCTAACAGGGTAAAAAGTGGCTTACATGGTTGATTGCAGCCAAAATATGGCCCAAAATTGACTCGAATAAAAGTATGAAGATGTTGGAAAAGAATGTCAAATTCCATGTATATGATGTTAACATGTCAATTTTACCAATATGTGGTGGCAAGTGACTCTTATAGGGTGCAAACGGACTCTAATATGGTGAAAATTGTATTACATGGTTGATTAGTGACAAAATATGGTCCAAAATTGACTCGTATAAAAGTGGTACCAAGAGGTGGTAAAACGATGTCAAATTGGATGTATATGATGTTAACATGGTTAACATGGTGATTGTATTATATATGGTGTGAAGTGATGCTTATAGGCTGTAAAGTGACTCTGATATGGTAAAAAATGACTTACATGGTCGATTGCAGCCAAAATGTGGCCCAAAATTGACTCATATAAAAGTGATACCAAGAGGTGGGTAAGGAATGTCAAATTGCATGTATGTAATGTTAGCATGTCACTTGTACCAATATATGGTGGCAAGTGACTCTTATAGGGTTCAATGTGACTTTAGTATGGTGAAATATAAATTACATGATTGATTAAAGCCAAAATGTGGCCCAAAATTGAATCGTATGAAAGTGGTCCAAAAGGTGGTAAAAGGATGTCAAATCAGATGTATATGATATTATCATGTTACTTGTACCAATATATGGTGGGAAATGACTCTTATAGTGTACAAAATTACTCTAATATTATGTAAACTTACTTACAAGGTTGACTAAAGCTAAAATGTGGCCCAAAGTTGACTCCTATAAAGTGGTACAAAAAGATAATAAAAGGATGTCAAATTGGATGTATAGGATGTTAACATGTTAATTGTACCAATATATGGTGGCAAGTGACTCTTATAGGGTGCACAATCACTCTAATATGGTGTAAAGTTACTTACAAGATTGATTAGAGGCAAAATGTGACCCAATATTGACTCGTATAAAAGTGGTACCAAGAGGTGGTAAAAGGATGTCAAATTGGATGTATATGATGTTAACATGTTAATTTAATAATATATGGTGCCAAGTGACTCTTATATGTTGTAAAGTGACTCTAACAGGGTAAAAAGTGGCTTACATGGTTGATTGCACCCAAAATGTGGCCCAAAATATATTCATATGAAAGTGGTCCCAAAAGGTGGTAAAAGGATGTCAAATCAGATATATATGATGTTAACTTGTTACTTGTACCAATATATGGTGATAAGTGTAATATCCGGGACATGAATTGCAATTATTTTTATCAATAAATGATTATTATGCGACTATTATGTGATTTTTGGTGAATTATTTGATGATTGGTATTATTATTTGAATGTTCATGTGTGGTAAAGTCTAGGTATGTTAATTTTATTATGTCAAGAATAAAATATAGATAATTAAGGTATTTTTCTGGTAATTTTTGGAGTATTATATGATTTTATATTGATTTATGGATTTACTAATTATTTTAGGAATGATTACAAAATTACTTTATAAAGCCGGGAATCGTCCGACCTCAACCATTTTTACGTTTTTATAACCCAAAACTCTTCCGAAAACTCATTCCTAACCTATTTTGGTAATTTCAGATATTTTCCGTGTTTTGACTTTTTCAATCCGGATTACGAATTGACCTTTGCGTGGCCCGGCGCAAGATTTTTGATATGATAATCATTTCGATAAAGTAACAAAACCCGTATTCCAAAAATATATATAGCCCCTTTATCATTTTATTTTATTCGTATAATCACAATCAGTCAGTAAAAATATAGAAAATACAGAGAAAAACCCCTAAAAATGTTGCGTTCTTCATAATCAAACGCATGAACGAAGGCGTTATCGAACTCCGATTCAAGCGTGCAATATATCAAAACGAAGCTCTAGAAAAACTCTTTCTGAATCAACCATCTATTTGTGTGCAGAAATCACAGTATTTTTCTTATCTATTTATTTCAATTCGAATTAATTAAGGATTAATATATGAATTTTTGTTCTTGATGTTGTTGATATGATTTGATGATTCCATCGTGTAGATAATCTTTTTCTGGTCATTTCGGCATATTATACTTCAAATTTGGAGTTCAATAACATATAGAAATTGATGTTTGATTCTCGGATTTTAAAATTAGGGTTTTAATTACTTGAATGTTCTTAATTCGATTTAGGACTTTTAAATTGATTGATTCCGAGCAAGATTGGTTAGTACAAACTTGTAGATCATGTCAGGAGCAATCCAATCATGCAAACACATCAGAAAAAGGAGGTCGGAATCGACCCGCCGGAAAAGCTCGAAGCTTCGCCAGCGTTAATGGTGATTCCGTCCGTTTTTCTGATTCTGGGAACGTATGTTGTTATAGATGCCATATTCGGACTTCTGCTGTGATTATCAATGAAACACAGTTAAAACATAATGAAAATCGCAATGTTCAGCAGGAGATTGGGGCTCGCCGAATTTTTTTCCGGTGACCGTGTTCTAGGGAAGGGGGCGGCGGGTCAGACCTGTTCTTCGCGACCTGGTTCTCGACCCGACCGCAACCCGCTTTTGATCCTTTGTTTGTATAGTTGCAGTTTAAAAATCTGTTATTGTAATTTCTTTTTAAAAGTAATTCGAAAATTCTATTTTTAATTTCTAAAAATTCAGTTTTAATTCCAAATGATTCGGAGACCCATTTTAATTCCGAAAAATGTTTAAAAATTCGTAATAAATACCTGGACATCATTTTAACCCCGAATCTTCTTTGATTAATTATTTTAATTAAATATCTTACGTGTTACGTGTTATATGTGATCTGATTGATGCGTAATATGATTGTACGTGCATTATTTGACTGTTTATGCTGTAACTTTTAATCCGTACGTCGGATTTGGGTGAAACGAAGGGTAGATATAAGCTTGTATGGAATAGAATGAGTTGAGAAATAGTGTTGATGAGTATATGTGATGTTTAACAGAGGAAGCGAGATGCAGAAAAGGAAAGCAGGTAGTCAGTGAGTGGGAACCAATTGACAAGTGCTAGTAAAGTGAAAGCATATTTTTAAGGCAAGTATCATTGAACTATCTTGTATGATATTTGCAAGTATTCTCAAACCCTCTTCTTTATGTTGCAATTATTCCAAAAAAATCTGATTCTATATTGCAAGTACTTTGAATTACTTAAACCTAACCCTGATTCTTATTGATCTTGAGCCATAAGCCTTGTTCTTTGTAAACCATTGATTGTTGAATTCTCAAATACAAACCAAACTTATACGATCCTACTCCACAAATACATATATACCACGCATTGATTCTTGATACGGAAGTGCTTGATATACCAACCCTTTTGCTTTGTTCAACAGAAGACCACTCATTGTAACCTTGAACCCTGGGTCTTCTACTTTTGATTCCTCCTTTCATTGAAAGCCAATTCTTATGATTCCATTATTATACCTTCTTGGAAATCTTGAATCACCCTACACTTCAAGATAAAGATTTTTTATGATTCAATTATTGATTTACATTATTTATCATATTGTTATTCTGAAATTGGATTGTTTTCAAATATGGACCAGATTCGTGGTCAGACCAGATTCGTGGTCAGACCAGATTCGTGGTCATAGTAGGCCAATATGTGCCTTGGATCCGGTATATAGAGCAAAGCTGGGAGCCTTGCTTGGGGTTTGTGCGTGACTGATCAGCAGCCTAACCTTGATTTTTATAATAAAAGTGAATATCTAATTCTAATCATTGCTTATCAGTAAACTTGATTTCTTATATCATTTCAGTTGATCATTGTTAATCTCAATTACTGTCATTGTGACTTGATGGGCTAGTTAGCTCACTCTTGCAAATCTGTTTTATACTCTTTTCCAGTGAAAAAGGAAACTGGTGGTAGCGAGGATCCCAAGACAAGTGTGCGAGCTATGTATCCAGGTTTAATGGAATTTACTAGCAGATGATGTTTGGCTTGGTTGTGTTAATAGTTTGTAATAAAGTTTGAACTTCAGTTGTAAGATAAAATAAGTTGGGATTTGGAACGTCTGTAATATAAATAAGGTTGTGGCTTGTGGACATACTTTAAACTGTGTCGATTCATGGAATATGGCAAGTAGGGTCATTACATATATATATATATCCTTATATTCATAAATATGTTTAAATATAGTGAGTGTGTGTGTTGTGGACCCGCAAACTTCTTACCCGGGTTTGGAGGGCGTTACAGTTTAGCATCAGAGCTACGGTTTAAAGTCACTACCACAATCCTAGATTATCGGGAAGGGGTAGAGGGTTAAGATTAGTATTGGGAAATAAACAAATAGAATGTCAAGAAGTTGAATATGGCTAAATAATAGGTTTTAGTATGGTTCATGCCGAGATTCAGAATTCATATTGAGCAACGTGATTTTCAGATAGCAGCAATGGCAGATTCCTTTATTTTGATATCATCGGATTATTCAGAGCCATTTATCGGAGGACCGTCATCTGATCCGCGTCCTGCTCCTCTGTCGGTGTCAGCCATAATACCTGTTGCGACGGATGCACCAATGCGAACTATTCTACCTTTAAATATGAGACCACATATTCAAGTCTACCTGTTGATTCTGACTCTATTGGACATTCGGCTGCAGGTGCGTCTTAGGATTTTGTTGATTCTATTATAAATCAGATTCTCTCCTTCCCTACCTGTGAATTTTTCTATCTAAACATTATTTCTTTTCTCGGTGATTCTATTGGACGATTGAGGGCAAACAATGCATATGCATTGACTATTTGTCTGTGTGACAAAAGGGTCTCGTGGGATGCCACCGAATTATGTGTTGTGAACTATGCGGTACTAAGACCGGCCATCTTATGTACTTGTATGGTTGCTCTCAGTCGTACCTACATCTTTTTCACTATTCCTTCTCATTCGATTTCCTTGATTTTGAAATTTCATTTGGTATTCTATAACAATAAATTTCTTCTTTTGGAGCGAGAAGCCCTGAAGGGCACAGATCTGGGAACTACAACACGTTATCAGGACTTTAGATTTCAACATGAATGTGAGGGAATTTCAGAATAAGATTCAGGTGACCCGGAGAGTACTTGAAACTAGACGACAGAGATGATGTGACAGCTGATATGTGTAAAAAAATGTGGGATATGTAAAAATCAGACTTTTAAAGGGAATATAAATAAACAAGACTCACTGACTAATGGATAGGCCTGATGTACCTTTGCCTTAAATAAAATGTTTCGTGTTTGTATCACCAAACTTTGATATATACCAGTTTCTTTCCTTTTTCCAGCATTGTCATTACTTTACTATACATGTTTTATCTTACTATACCATTTATGAACTCTTGTGATAACATGTACCCTTTTTCCCTTAACTGTTTACATTCTGTAAAGAAGCATGCAATTTACTTAGTTCAATTATTGAAAATGTTTTCAAAAAGAAGATGTTTCCGTTTTACAAAAATCTTTTCAGAAAAAGGGATTTGATTTAAAGGCTAAATAAGTTGTTTGATTCTTTACAAAAAATGCCTCCTAGAAGAAACACCTGTGCTACCAACCAAAATGAAGAAACCAACAACAACAAAAATACCCAAGACAACAATAACCAGAATGTGAATCCAGGTCCCATAGACCCAGCTGTAGCCCAGATTCTTCAGATCTTGGCCCAACAGACAGTCCACCTGACTCAACAACAGCAGAGGTAGACCAACCCTCAGGTAACCTTTAAGACCTTTCATGCGGTGAATCCACCAGAATTTAAGGGTTTTGTAGATCCGATTGAGGCAGGGGTTTGGTTGAAAGAGATTGAGAAGGCATTTGCTTTAGTTAAGGTGAAAGAGGAGCAAAAGACTGAGTTTGCAAGTTACTATCTAAAGAATGAAGCCACCTACTGGTGGGAAACTATTAAAGTGTTGGAAGGTACTGATGATGTTGTGTGGGAGAGATTCAAGGAGTTGTTTCTCGAGAAGTATTTTCCTCAGTTTGTCCAGGACCAAATGGAATTGAAATTTCTGGAGTTAAAGCAGGGAAGTATGTCAGTGACAGATTATGAAAGCAAGTTTGAGGAGTTGTCCAGGTTTGTGCCATCCTATGTGGACACTGATAGGAAGAAGGCTAAGAGGTTTCAGCAAGGACTCAAGCCATGGATACGTGGGAAGGTGGCCATATTTGAGTTGGATACGTATGCGGGAGTTGTGTAGAAGGCTATGATTGCGGAGACGGGGAGTGAAATGTCTCAGAAAGAGAAGGAAGGTAAGAAGAGGAAGTTCGATGGAAATGAAGGACAGTCCTAAGCAGGGAAGTTTCCAAATTTTAATTAGAGGAAGGGCGAGTTCCAGTCCGGAAGGAATTTTAACAGACAGAATACAGGCAGCGGAGGCCAAGGTAACCGCCCAACCATGGGGAACCAACCAACCCAGCAGAGGCCAGCTCTACCAGATTGTCAAGTCTGTGGAAAGAAGCATGGAGGAGTTTGTAACAAGTTGAATGTGGTCTGTTACAGATGCAACCAGAGGGGGCACTATTCAAGGGAGTGTCGTAACCAACCAGCCAGAGAGATAGCTAACAGGGATCAGCCTACCAGGAATCAGGCAGGAAAAGTTCTAGCAATTGGGTATACCTGTTTCAAGTGCGGAAAGCCAGGACACATGGCAAGGGATTGCAAGGCACCAGTTCTAGTCAATAATACACTGTGAATCATGGGAGCCCCTCCAGCGGTGAATGAACCTCCCAGAGCTAGAGTTTATGACATGGTTGTGAAATATGCTATCATGGACACAGATGTTGTGGCAGGTACGCTTATTGTGAACTCCTTATGTGCTAAAGTGCTAGTAGATTCGGGAGCAACTCGATCATCTATTTCTCAAGATTTTGTTGATAAGTTTTATTGCCCAATTGAATTGTTAAGTGAGCTTATGACGGTAGAATTAGCAAATCAGGAGTGTGTATCTGTGAACCAAGTGTGCAAGAACTGTGAGATTGAGATTTCTGGTAATAAGTTTGACGCTGACTTGATACCATTTAAATTAGGAGAGTTTGACATTATTTTAGGAATAGACTGGCTATCTAAGCATGATGCTCAGATAGACTATTGTAACAAGAAGGTAATTTTGAAGATGTTAGACGAGAAGGCAGTGACGTTTAAAGGTCAGAAGCAAGCAAAGAAGTTCTTGATGATGATTCAAGCTAAGAAACTATTACAACAATGATGTGAGCATTTCATAATTTCCAGACGTATTTCCAGATGAACTACCAAGACTTCCTCTAGATAGAGAAATTGAGTTTGCAATCGACTTAGCACCTGGAATGGAACCAGTATCTAAGACCCCGTACAGAATGGCTCTTGTTGAAATGAAGGAATTGGCAAAGCAATTGCAAGAACTATTGGAGAAAGGAGTGATTCAACCCAGTGTATCCCCATGGGGTGCACCGGTATTATTTGTTAAGAAGAAAGACGGAAGCATGAGGTTGTGCATCGACTATCGGGAACTCAATAAGCTTACGATAAAGAATAAGTATCCGTTACCTCGAATTGACGATTTATTTGACCAGCTGAAAGGAGCTAAGTATTTATCTAAGATTGATTTGAGATCCGTATATCACCAATTAAAAATCAAACCTGAAGATATACCAAAGACAGCTTTTAGAACAAGATATGGTCATTATGAATTCTTAGTAATGTCTTTTGGATTGACCAATGCCCCCGCAACATTTATGGATTTGATGAACAAAATTTTCAAGGAATATCTGGATAAGTTTGTCATTGTGTTTATTGATGATATTTTGATTTACTCAAAGTCAACGGAAGATCACACGGAACATCTAAGGATAGCTTTGGAAATTTTGAGAAGGAAGAAGTTATATGCAAAGTTTTCGAAGTGTGAATTTTGGTTACAAGAAGTTCAATTCTTAGGACACGTGGTAAGTTATGAAGGGATCAAAGTGGATCCAGCGAAGATTGAAGCTGTTATGAATTGGGAAAGACCAAAAAAACCAACAAAGGTGAGAAGTTTCTTAGGACTGGCAGGATATTATCAACGATTTGTTCAAGATTTCTCGAAGATTGCGACGCCTTTAACGAAGTTTACCATGAAGAATGAGAAATTTATATGGAATGAGAAGTGCGAAGAAAGTTTTCAAGAATTGAAGAAGAGGTTAATTACAACACTTATTTTATCACTTCCAGATGATCAAGGGAGTTTCGTAATCTATAGTGATGCTTCTCATAAGGGATTAGGTTGTGTTTTGATGCATCATGATAAAGTCATTGCGTATACGTCGAGGCAACTAAAACCTCATTAGCAGAAGTATCCTACTCATGACTTGGAACTAGCAGCGATAGTATTCGTCTTAAAGATTTGGAGACACTACTTATATGGAGAAAGATGCGAGATTTATACAGATCATAAGAGCTTGAAATACATATTCACGCAAAATGAGCTTAACATGAGACAAAGGAGATGGTTGTAGTTGATCAAAGATTATGATTGCACGATTAACTATCATCCAGGAAAAGAGAATGTGGTGGCAAATGCATTGAGCAGAAAAGAAAGACTGAACATGTTGACGATACCTGAAGAATTATATAAGGAATTTCAGAAATTGGACTTGGAAGTAAGAATTTACAAACCTGATGAAGCGAAGATGTATAGTATGACTTTTCAACCAGAATTGTTAGAAAATATAACAAAGTTCCAAAAGGAAATAATGGATCAGGACATCAATCATTTGGTTGGAGAAAAGTTATGCACCAGAAGGACGATCAAGGTATTCTCATATTTTCCTCCAGAATTTGGATTCCACCAGTGACAGAATTGAAGAATGACATTCTACAAGAGGCTCACAACTCAAGGTATTCAATTCATCCTGGAAGTACCAAGATGTACAGAGATTTAAAGGAGAATTATTGGTGGCCAAACATGAAAAGAGAAATTGCTGAATGGATTAGCAAATGTCATACGTGCCAAAGAGTTAAAGCAGAGCACCAGAGACCAAGTGGATTATTATAACCTTTAGAGATTCCAGAGTGGAAGTGGGAGCAGATTGCTATGGACTTCATAGTTGGCTTACCAAGAACGAAAGTGAACCACGACGCCATTTGGGTTATAATAGACAGGCTAACCAAATCAGCTCATTTCTTTTCTATTAATGAAAGATTCTCATTGGACAAAATGGTTCACATATATTTGAAAGAAATAGTAGTGCATCATGGAGTCCCTGTGTCTATTGTGTCAGATCGGGATCCACAATTCAATTCAAGATTTTGGAGAAGCTTTCAAGAATGCTTGGGAACTAAGTTAAATATGAGTACGACTTATAATCCACAGACGGACGGCCAAAGTGAGAGAACAATCCAGACTATTGAAGATATGTTACGTGTTCGTGCTATTGACTTTAAAGGAAATTGGGACGAGCATTTACCCTTAGTGGAATTTGCTTATAATAACAGTTATCATGCTAATATCAGAATGCCTCCCTATGAAGCTCTTTATGGATGCAAGTGTCGATCACCAGCATATTGGGACGAGGTCGGAGAGCGTAAAATACTTGGACCTGAATTGGTACAGCAGACAAAAGAGGTTGTGGAAGTCATCCAGAAAAGGCTAATTGCAGCACAAGATCGTCAAAGGAAACATGCAAACCAATCCAGAAAGGATATGGACTTCGAAGAAGGAAATTTAGTGTTACTGAAAGTGTCACCATGGAAAGGATTATCGAGATTCGAAAAGAAAGGAAAGTTCAGCCCTAGATACGTCGGACCTTTTGAAGTTTTGAAACGTGTCGGCAATGTAGCATTCGAATTGGCGTTACCCCCGAACATGGAGCATATTCATAATATTTTTCATGTATCGATGCTTAAAAAGTATAATCCAGACTCTAGGCATGTAATTGAGTATGAGCCGATAGAACTTCAGGCAGATTTATCGTATGTAGAGAATCCGATAGAGATTCTAGAGAAGAGAGAAAAGATACTGAGAAATAAAGTTGTAAAGTTAGTAAGAGTATTGTGGAGAAACCCAAAGGTTGAAAAGTCAACATGGGAACTAGAAAGTGATATGCGAGAAAAGTACCCTCAGTTGTTTACTTAACAGATTCTGAGGACATAATCCTTTTAAGGAGGAGGATGTAATATCCGGGACATGACGTGTAATTATTTTTATCAATAAATGATTATTATGTGACTATTATGTGATTTTTGGTGAATTATTTGATGATTGGTAATATTATTTGAATGTTCATGTGTGGTAAAGTCTAGGTATGTTAATTTTATTATGTCAAGAATAAAATATAGATAATTAAGGTATTTTTCTGGTAATTTTTGGAGTATTATATGGTTTTATATTGATTTATGGATTTACTAATTATTTTATGAATAATTACAAAATTATTTTATAAAGCGGGGAATCATCCAACCTCAACCATTTTTACATTTTTATAACCCAAAACTCTTCCGAAAACTCCTTCCTAACCTAATCTGGTAATTTCAGACATTTTCCGTGTTTTGAATTTTTCAATCCGGATTACGGTTTAACCCGTGCGTGGCCCGACGCAAGATTTTTGATATGATAATCATTTTGATAAAGCAACAAAACCCGTATTCTCAAAAGACGGGATAATATTATATTATTTTCGTATAAAGTGTTTTATAAGAAGCCCGGTTGGGATAATTATTCAATACGAGTACCAAATCAGATCGTTTTTGCAGTTACTTAGCGGCTAAGCAACTAATTTAACGATCCAAAACGATCCAAAATGAACCAATATTCCAAAAATATATATAGCCCTTTTATCATTTCATTTTATTCGTATAATCATAATCAGTCAGTAAAAATATAGAAAATACAGAGAAAAACCCCTAAAAATGTTGCGTTCTTCATAATTGAACGCACGAACGAAGGCGTTATCGAACTCCGATTCAAGCGTGCAATATATCAAAACGAAGCTCTCGAAAAACTCTTTCTGAATCAACCATCTATTTGTGTGCAGAAATCACAGTACTTTTCTTATCTATTCATTTCAATTCAAATTAATTAAGGATTAATATATGAATTTTTGTTCTTGATGTTGTTGATATGATTTGATGATTCCATCGTGTAGATAATCTTTTTCTGGTCATTTTGGTATATTATACTTCAAATTTAGAGTTCAATAACATATAGAAATTGATGTTTGATTCTCGGATTTTAAAATTAGGGTTTTAATTACTTGAATGTTCTTAATTCTTCAATTTGGGACTTTTAAATTGATTGATTCTGAGCATGATTGGTTAGCACAAACTTGTAGATCGTGCCAGGAGCAATCCAATCATGCAAACACATCAGAAAAGGAGGTCGGAATTGACCCGCCGGAAAAGCTCGAAGCTTCGCCGGCGTTAATGGTGATTCCGTCCATTTTTCTGATTATGGGAACGTATGTTGTTATAGATGCCATATTCGGACTTCTGCTGTGATTATCAACGAAACCCAGTTAAAACATAATCAAAATCGCAACGTTTAGCAGGAGATTGGGGCTCGCCGGATTTTTCTCCGGTGACCGTGTTCTGGGGAAGGGTGCGGCGGGTCAGACCTGTTCTTCGCGACCAGGTTCTCGACCCGGCCACGACCCGCTTTTAATCCTCTGTTTGTATAGTTGCAGTTTAAAAATCTGTTATTGTAATTTCTTTTTAAAAATAATTCGAAAATTCCATTTTTAATTTCTAAAAATTCAGTTTTAATTCCAAAATTCATTTTTAATTATTTAATAATTCAAAAATAAATCTGATTTATTTTATTAATTAATTTTAATTAGTTTTTAATTATTTTAATTAATGGATTAATTTAATATTAATTGATTAATTAATTTAATTAATTATTAATTGATTTTAATTGATTTAATAATTAGATTTAATCATTTAATTTGTTTTAAAAATTTCAAAAAATAGTTTTGAGCTTTAAAATATTATTTAAAACTAATTTCAAAGATCAATAATTAGTATTAAATCATTTTAAAGTCAGATTCGGGTGTTCGAACCCTGTTATTTAATTATAAAATGATTCGGAGACCCATTTTAATTCCGAAAAATGTTTAAAAATTCGTAATAAATACCTGGACATCATTTTAACCCCGAATCTTCTTTGATTAATTATTTTAATTAAATATCTTACGTGCTACGTGTTATATGTGATCTGATTGATGCGTAATATGATTGTACGTGCATTATTTGAATGTTTCTGCTGTAACTTTTAATCTGTACGTCGGATTTGGGTGAAACGAAGGGTAGATAGAAGCTTGTATTGAATAGAATGAGTTGAGAAATAGTGTTAATGAGTATATGTGATGTTTAACAGAGGAAGCGAGACGTAGAAAAGAAAAGCAGGTAGCCAGTGAGTGGGAACCAATTGACAAGTGCTAGTAAAGTGAAAGCACATTTTTAAGGCAAGTATCCTTGAACTATCTTGTATCATATTTGCAAGTATTCTCAAACCCTCTTCTTTATGTTGCAATTATTCCAAAAAAAATTGACTCTATATTGCAAGTACTTTGAAGTACTTAACCCTAACCCTGATTCTTATTGATCTTGAGCCATAAGCCTTGTTCTTTGTAAACCATTGATTGGTGAATTCTTAAATACAAACCAAACCTATACGATCCTACTCCAAAAATACATATATACCACACATTGATTCTTGATACTGAATTGCTTGATATACCAACCCTTTTTCTTTGTTCAACAGAAGACCACTCCTTGTAACCCTTGAACCCTGGGTCTTCTACTTTTGATTCTACCTTTGATCGAAAGCTAATTCTTATGATTCCATTGTTATACCTTCTTGGAAATCTTGAATCACCTTACACTTCGAGATAAAGATTGTTTATGATTCAGTTATTGATTTACATTGTTTATCATATTGTTATTCTGGAATTGGATTATTTTTAAATATGGACCAGATTCGTGGTCAGACTAGATTCGTGGTCATAGTAGGCCAATATGTGCCTTGGATCTAGTATATAGAGCAAAGCTGGGAGCCTTGCTCGGGGTTAGTGCATGACTGATCAGCAGCCTAACCTTGATTTTTAAAGTAAAAGTGAATATCCAATTCTAATCATTGCTTTTCAATAAACTTGATTTTTTATATCATTTCAGTTGATCATTGTTAATCTCAGTTACCGTCATTGTGACTTGCTGAGCTAGTTAGCTCACTCTTGCAAATCGTTTTTATGCTCTTTTCCAGTGAAAAAGGAAATTGGTGGTAGTGAGGATCCCCAGACAAGTGTGCGAGCTAGGTATCCAGGTTGAATGGAATAGACTAGCAGATGATGTTTGGCTTGGTTGTGTTAATAGTTTGTAATAAAGTTTGAACTTCAGTTATAAGATAAAATAAGTTGGGATTTGGAACGTTTGTAATATGAATAAGGTTGTGGCTTGTGGACATAATTTAAACTGTGTCGATTCATAGAATATGGCAAGTAGGTTCATTACATATATACATATATATCCTTATATTCATAAACAGGTTTAAATATAGTGAGTGTGTGTGTTGTGGACCCCCAAACATCTGACACGGGTTTGGAGGGCGTTACAGTAAGTGACTCTTATAGTGTGATGGCCTCAACCCCGGGGTCAGGAGTTGACGTCACCAACAACAATAATAATAAACATAATATAATCCAATAACTAATTATACATAACCACGACCCATTCACCAAGACCTTTTCCAGGTTTAAATATGATTTAGGTTACAACTATTACAACACCAACTTACACATGCCATTTTTGACACAACTAACTTAATACATCAACTCAATAGACCATCTTTGGTCCAACACAACTACCTCAGAGAACCCTGACAGGGAAGGAACTGGAACTCTATCCTGACTACCACGGAAAAATCTCATAGGCATCTGCAATACATATATACAAAACATTTTGCAAGGGTGAGCAATCAATTGCTCAGCTGTACCACTATATGAATAACAAGTAAAATAATTTATGATAAAACAGTGAGAGGAACAGATATTATAGCTCGTTTGCAACACATGGTAAACATTCATAAACTGGATATTCGAAACTAGCATGCTCCGTAAAATAATAACATCAGTCGTGTGTTGTGTAAATACAAGAGTTAAATCTTAGCATGCTATTTCATTTCCAAATCATTTATCTCAACAAGTTGATTTGTTAATCAATTTCAAAACTAAATCTATCAAATCTATTGGGCGTTCAACCGGTGAAGATAGCTGATCAGTCCACCCTCACCGGACAACGACTAACAACCATCCAGAATAAAGAATATGTTCCGGAACTTGGGAAAAGACTAGCTAGGTCTTTCCCCCAATGCTGGACTAATCGGTTAAACAGAGCGCCTAAACAAACTAGCCACTTACGCCATTATGTCACAGCACACTATTCAAAACTTCTTTTCATTTTAACCACGTTTAAAGATAGGTGCTTTCAGAAGTTACTTTTCCCCAAAACAGATTTTTAAACAACATTTCCAAATATAGGGGATACGTAACTTAAAACGTTTCTGTTCCTTTACGAGATTAAAACATTAGCTATTCATATATGTTGAACCATAAAAGAATGTTAAGTGGTACTTGCCTTGCAGATCTTTACAACTATCACTGACTGATCTTGGATCAACTCGAACATTTGGGCTTTATCACCTAAATAGTAGACTATCCTGAATCCGACTTCAACGCTCAGGTCCTTCGCTTGGAACCTCGCTGCGCTTGTCGACTGATCACTAGGTTATCTTTAGTTCGATATCAATTCTGGAGTCCTTCAACTAGAACCTACAGAGTTGAAATACCCTACGTTAGACGACCAGGTATGCTTGACATATCCTCACTAACAACCTACCCATACGATAACATATCCTGACTCGTAATTATTCATATTATAATAATACACACAACAATTAGGGTTCACGTTCCCGAAAATCGGTTCGATGTTCGTTTCCAGAAAGTACGTATACTCGTAATTTTACGAAAACAGGGTTATTGATTTTAGCAAATTATTTCATCACATCGTGCAATCAATTTTTGTATAAAACACATATGTATTTATATAGCCACTCGACGTCCCAATAATCATCGGATACGCTCCTGTATTTCCGTAGGTCAATTTCCCAGAAATCGGGCAGCGTCTCCTTTGTTTATCGGACTACCCGTCGAAGCAATTCGACGTCAAATCAATAACAAACAACCCAACAATTAATTCAACCGATATCACAACTGAAATCCATTGCTGACGGCGGCGAATCTCCTAATTAATTATTATTATTCATGTTTTTATATTTATTTATTTATTTTAAAATATTAGGACTCAGATATACATCATCATCGTCCACCGTCAGCTCATCGCAATTCATTGCTGACGGCGCTGAATCTCGATTGTACCCGATTCGGATGCCATTCACGAGTTTCACCAATTAATTTGTAACTTTCGAAATATAATCTGATAATTACGGGAATTTATTTAAAATATCATCTTAAATAATTTGAGTAAATATCTTAAATATTTACTTCGAATCTTTAGAAATTTATCGAATAAATCACTAAATTAACCACTCGAATTTCATCAGAAAATCAGAAAATAATAAAAAGAATTAGCCATCAGAAACAATACACGATTGCGCGTGTATCAACAACACAAGGAACCAGAATCGGAAAGGAAGAGAATGCAGCAATATCATACCCAATTGCCACACACATATATACATACATACATACATACATACATACATACATACATACATACGTATGTATATATACATATATAATCAGAAAAAAATAAGACTAAGCAGCTAGAACCAACCGGAGATGGGGCGGCGGCCGGACCCGATGAGGAACAAATCGTCCAAGCACAGAACTGGGAAATCAGAAGAAGTAGGAGAAACGTGGGTGGGGAATGGAGGAGGGAGAGATTTGGAGATCGAGAGAAAGAGATTAGAGAGGGATTGGTGTTTCTGTTAGGAAGAAAAGAAGAAAAAAAGAAAAAAAAAATTGTATCAATCTACCAATAACTGCCACGTGTTAACTAATGACCCAGGAATGCAACACGTGTCCTGTTTTCACCCGTAAGTCTAAATTTTGTCCCGAAATTTAATATTATTGGTCCAAGGTGCACATAAAACAATTTCAGAAAATTACAAAAATAGTCTTAAAATGTTAGAAATATCCCGAAGTTAATAAATATAAATTTCGTAATTTTAGGACAATTTTTGAAATACAATTTATACCCGCTTTTAACAATTAAATGAATCAACGCGCAAGTGAAATTAATCCCAAAAATTTCCAAAATAATTTTAAAATTCTCGGAACATTCCAAACTTCAATAAATATGAGTTTCAGAATTTTTGAAGAATTCTGGAAATAAATACGGATTTTACCAATAAATGAAATCAGAAAATCATACAGGGCTAAATAATTGATAAAATATCGATTTCTAAATTTTATAAAATCCCATAAATAATTATTGTAATTATAAAACCTTGAATACAATTTTAAGGACAATCCAAGTATTTATACAAATAAATTTGCATTAAATCCACTTTTAAAAGTGAAAACAATACAGTGTACTTAATAATTAATTACACGAACCAACCTGTACACCATAAATCACACACATAGGTAAAAATAAAGCAACACATAGCTGACAGAAGCTATACACATATATTATTCATTTAATAATTCCATAATTACACTTTAAATAAATATTAAAGTATACGAGTCGTTACATCATTCCCCCTTAAAAAGATTTTGTCCTCAGAATCTGACTTAACTAAATAAGTGAGGATATTTGTCAAGCAGTTCTAACTCTAACTTCCAGGTAGACTCTTCGACTCAAGGATTTATTTAAAGCATACTCATTATGGATATAAACTCATTCCTAAGGACTCGCTCTTAACGATGCAGGATTAGGATCGATCATTCCACGCATAATAAATTTGGATAAGAGCATATTGGCTCCTAATCAATGACTTAGTTCGAGTCAGATATATATCACCTTAATATTGACACGCAGAACACATTATATATATATATACTGCAACTACTGCGGTAACACCAAATCATATACAACTTTACCTATATTTCTTTATACCTCGAACGGTTCAATACATTTTGGACACTACTTGTCCCTTCTATTTAAATTTAACCAATCTCTTTCAAGGTGAAACTTTTGCCTGTTCCATGATCATAATTCTATATATTCATATTCTTTCGATGCAAATCCGCTATCTATATTTGTCTATCCCGAGCTGTTTCAACTCTTTTCCGAATCAACACCACTACACTCTTGATGTACTGAATTAGCTCAGGACTTAACAATATCTCTACTCCCACTTTCTCTCAATAGAGTGAGGACCCACGCTTATGTCCATACAAGGCTTCGCAAAGTAGCATTCTCTTACTAACATGATAACTATTAATATAGAAAACTCAATCCATGGTAGGTGATTACCTCAGTTTCCTTTTTAAACCCAACATATATACTCTCCACATATCTTATATTATCCGAATCATCTTCTCTCTTTGACCCTTCGTCTAAGGATGATAGGTAGTACTCATTTTCAACTTAGTTCCAAACATTCGAACACCTCTTACTCATTCTCATCCGTCAAGGCTAGAAAGTAATCTCATATATTCACTTCTTATCACCTTCAGGTATTCGAACTCCAACTTTTACTCTTTTCAATTCCTTTATTAATTCCTCAGTAATCTTAATCATATTCATTTCTTCTCTTCTACTCAAGACATCTGTCCCTAAATGGACCTTGCGTGGTTGGTAGTTACTCAAACAACCGGGGCTCAAAATTAAAATTTTGACCAGAAATTCACACTTTTAGAGTTTAGTATACAATTGCTACTTTTCAACCCTTCACGGGAATTTCTTTAGGTGTTTAACTTGGCATTTCTTAGTTCTTGAATGGGCGGGATGTTATCAATAAATACAATTACACCACCCAAGTACTCCTTCTACACCATGTTCCTTATAAACAATCGATACACTTGTTACTCCATATAATATCACCCGAACTTACAACGCTCATAACTCATTCTAATCGCAATCTTTGATATGTCCTCAGGCTGGATCTTAAGTCAATCCCCAAGAAATAACACACTCCTTGAATTAAGTCACATAAGTAATCAATTCTTAATAAGTGTCACTTACTCTTATTTGTTATTTTGTTATACTCCCGATAATCAGTACATAACCTCATAGTTTCATCCCTCTTCACCAATAACATCACTGGTGCACCTCAATGGACTTTATCTGGTATGCTCACTTTCCTCCTTCCAATAACTTTTATAATTATTGCACTAATTATTTTGTTCCAATGGCCTCCAGAGACTCCAGGGCATTTATTTATTACTCAAACTTCCCCCAGCTTAAGTATTTTCTTCTTCTTATCTTTGCACATGGTGGATTTACCTTATATCCTTAGCTTATTACTTATTTTCTCGCATGATTGGAAGAACTTCTTATATTGCTTCTGCACCTAGAAGCTTAACTTACTATTGGCTTCTTCTGGTAATCAATCATTGCCCTGGTTCTTTATGAGGTTCTTGAGCAGCTGATCTTTTACTCATATTATAAGTATTAGCCTTGGCTGTACTGAACGTCAAACCTTTTGATGCACTACCTCGCATGCTATCTCGGGAAGCACTTCTACAGTTTATGGCAACATGCCCCACCTTGCACAGTTGTAACAGGTGACTCCTGGATTTTCCACCTTACATTTTGATGCGTGTCCTTTCTGTCCACACCTGAAACATTCAGTATTTGCCTTACACCTTCCACCATGCCTCTTATCACATTGTTTACACTCCGTTATTGGCGACTTAACCGACTTGGCTTGATTAAAGCTGGCTGAGGTGTTACTAATCCTATTTAAAGAAATACTTTTCCCTCTAAATTCTTTATTCTTACTCCTTCCAACCTTTTTCCGAGACTTCTGGCTGGATCCTTCTTGACCCGATGCTTCTTCCATATCATCTATCTTTCACTTCTTATCTTCTTTTTCTCTAGCGGCTAACTTCTGATCAAATTCAATTACTAAGGCGGCCTGAACTATGGAAGGATACGTCTTGAGTTGCAATGCCCCCACTCCACTACGAATTTCAGGCTTCAATCCTTGTTGAAACCTCCTTGCCTTCTGAACTTCAGAGCATACATAACATGGTACAAACCTAGCCAACTCTGTGAACTTAGCCTCATACTCAGCTACACTTCTATCGCCTTACTTCAATTCTAGAAACTCAATCTCCATTTGACTCCGCACATAATCTGGGAAATACTTTTCCAAAAACAACTCAGTAAACCTAGGCCATGGAACAGGGCCTTGTCCTTCTAATGCTCTGGTTGACTCCCACCAATAATTCACTTCATTCTTTAAGAAGTAGCTTGTATAATCAGTCTTAAGATTATTACTTACTTGGATAAGATTGAAAGCTTTCTCCATCTCTTTTAACCATGCTCCAGCAGCTACTGGATTAGGTTCACCTTTAAACTCAGGAGGTTTAACACTCTGGAAAGATTTGAAGCTAGCACTTTGGTTCACTCCTTGCTATTGCTGGTGCAACAGTAGTTGCTGCTGCTGAACCTGTTGGATTAACTGCAAAGGTTGTTGCTGCTACTGGGACAACAAGTCTAGAATTTCATTTATAGTTGGACACTCCGCAAAACTACTACTATTTTCTTTAGACTGGTTAGCTTTCTTGGGTGGCATCTTCCTGAAATATATAAATGAGTTTATTCAAAACATAACAAAAAATATTTGACCAAAGATATCACCGTTTAAACGGTGCACCTGTATCAGGAAAATGCTGCCAATCACACTACCCATGTCTTTAATATCGGGGTCCATTTACAAAAGAAATCTAGATTAGCAGCACTAGAAACAATAACAACAATGACAGTAGCAGAATCAACAATAGTACATAAAAACTGAAATATAAAGAAACTAATCACCGTAGCATGGCTCCTAAATACAACAACAACTGACTAACTTCCCGTCACTGCTCTATTACCATATTAACACTAATCTAATATACTAGGAGACTTGGCTAGATATATCAACCACCAATTACATAGATCAAACTGGTAAATCAGGTCAGTTTAAGGAACGCGGGACTCTTCAAGGCACCATAGTCCAAATTTCAACCAACCATTCCTCTAGAGATGATTTCTTTTCACCCGCAAGCGACTCATGAACCACTAATTTACTTTTCCCGAGGTTATAACTCCATCATTAGATCCTGAACTCTCGCGGTTACCATTATTCTTAAATAATATCCTTATGTAGGACTCTCGTTCTTCCCGATAGTCACTCTTATTTGATCTCAATAACGAGGACCATCTATTTGCAGAAATTCATTATCATAGAATATCAAATGAAATCTCCAACTCAAGTGAATCGAATAAGAAGGAACAGTGTAGAAGATGTAGGTTTGACTGAGAGCAACCATACAAGTACATAAGATGGCCACTATTAGTACTGTATAGTTCATAACACATTATTCGGTGGCGTCCCACCAGACCCTTTGTCACACAGACAAATAGTCAGATGATATGCATTGTTTGCCCCAGTTAGCCGATAGAATCACCGTTGAAAGAAACAATGTTAAAAAGGAAATTCACAAATAGGAAGGGGAGAATCTGATTTGTAATGAGATCAACAGAACCCTAAGTGGCTTACTTCGGGTTCATAACTTTCTCACAGGAAAAGTAAGCAACTTATGGAATAGGAAACTATTACTCTGGAAACAAAATACATCTCAAGAAAGAAGTATAAGGGTTCAAAGATACACACCACGGTATTGATCCGTATTCAGTATGAAACTTGGCTGTCATAGCAGCCATCGACGATTATACTATCCAAACTCACTGAGGTCACACACTCGGTCCAGTAACATTCCTTGACATAAAAAAATGCGATATATGGGAATAAAGCTGGTTTTTCCTTAGCTGACACATCAAGGGTCCGCTCATACGCTGAAATTTGCGCAATCAAACTCGTTCTCTTGAGAGAAAACTGGAAATCTCTATCGGATGTTACCAATAATACCTATAGGAAGGAAACATACTCTAGGCTAGGGCAGTTCCAGCGAATCCTCAATAGACATCAGGGTTACGCCTCCGAGACCTTTGACTGAACTCATAGTCTCGCTCCTCTGATTGAGTTGCTGACTCACATCTATATATAAACATTCCTATACTCTTTTCACTCTATTCCTAACCTAAATCAGGGACTCATACCCGTAGCTCTGATACCAACTATAACGGCCTCAACCCCGGAGTCAGGAGTTGACGTCACCAACAACAATAATAATAAACATAATATAATCCAATCACTAATTACACATAACCACGACCCCTTCACTAAGACCTTTTCCAGGTTTAAGTATGATTTAGGTTACAACTATTACAACACCAACTTACACAAGCCATTTTGACACAACTAACTTAATATAGCAACTCAATAGACCATCTTTGGTCCAACACAACTACCTCAGAGGAGCCTGACATGGAAGGAACTGGAACTCTACCCCGACTACCACCAAAGAATCTCCTAGGCATCTGCAATACATATATACAAAACATTCTGCAAGGGTGAGCAATCAATTGCTCAGCAGTACCTCTATATGAATAACAAGTAAAATAATTTATGATAAAACAGTGATAGGAACAGAGATTATAGCTCATTTGCAAACATGGTAAACATTCATAAACTGGATATTCAAAACTAGCATGCTTCGTAAAACAATAACATCAGTCGTGTGCTGTGTGTAAATACCAGAGTTAAATCTTAGCATGCTATTTCATTTCCAAATCATTTATCTCAACAAGTTGATTTGTTAATTAATTTCAAAACTGAATCAATCAAATCTATTGGGCGTTCAATGGGTGAAGATAGCTGACCAGTCCACCCTCACTGGACAGCGACTAACGGCCATCCAGAATAAAGAATGTGTTCCGGAACATGGGAAAAGACAAGATAGGCCTTTCCCCCAACGTTGGACTAATCGGTTAAACAGAGCGCTTAACCAAACTAGCCACTTACGCCTACTCAATTCCAATAGATCAACTGAATTCCCTTTTTGCCTCTTTCCAAAATTCCACGACATAGGCGGATCAAAATATTCCACGACATAGGTGGATCAAAACCTTCTCTTTATCGAGTTTCCAAAAATCACCATCACCTATCTCTTTTTAAAACCATTCTGTCATAGCACACTATTCAAAACTTCTTTTCATTTTAACCACGTTTAGAGATAGATGCTTTCAGAAGTTACTTTTCCCCAAAACATATTTCTAAAAACATTTCCAAATACAGGGGATACGTAACTTAAAATGTTTCTGTTCCTTTACGAGATTAAAACATTATCTATTCATATATGCTGAACCATAAAAGAATGGTCAGGGGTACTTGCCTTGCAGAGCTTTACAACTATCAGTAACTGATCTTGGATCAACTCGAACGTCCGGGCTTTATCACCTAAATAGTAGACTATCCTGGATCCGACTTCAACACTCAGGTCCTTCGCTTGGAACCTCGCTACGCTTGTCGAATGATCACTAGGTTATCTTTAGTTCGATATCAATTCTGGAGTCCTTCAACTAGAACTTATAGAGTTGAAATACCCTACGTTAGTCGACCAGGTATGTTTGACATATCCTCACTAACAACCTACCCATACGATAACATATCCCGACTCGTAATTATTCATATTATAATAACACACACAATAATTAGGGTTCACGTTCCCGGAAATCGGTTCGGTGTTCGTTTCTAAAAAATACGTATACTCGTAATATTATGAAATCACGGTTATTGATTTTAGCAAAATATTTCATCACATCGTGCAATCAAGTCTTGTATAAAACACATATGTATTTATATAGCCACTCAACGTCCCGATAATCATCGGATACGCTCCCCTATTTCTGTAGGTCAATTTCTCGGAAATCGGGAAGCGTCTCCTTTGTTTATCGGACTACCCGTCAAAGCAATTCGACGTCAAATCAACAACAAACAACCCAACAATTATTTCAACTAATATCACAACTGAAATCCACTTCAGAAATCCCAACCACCGATTCAAAATAATTAATTATTTTTATTCGCAATTTTATATTTATTTATTTATTTTAAAATATTAGGACTCAGATATACATCATCATCGTCCACCGTCAGCTCATCGAAATTCATTGCTGACGGCGGTGAATCTCGGAGGTACCCGATTCAGATACCATTCACGAGTTTCACCAATTAATTTGTAACTTTCGAAATATAATCCGAATAATTACGGGAATTTATTAGAAATATCATCTCAAATAATTTGAGTAAATATCTTAAATATTTACTTCGAATCTTTATAAATTTATTAAATAAATCACTAAATTAACCACTCGAATTTCATCTGAAAATCAGAAAATAATAAAAAGAATTAGCCATCAGAAACAATACACGGCCACACGTGTATTAACAACACAAGGAACCAGAATCAGAAAGGAAGAGAACGCAGCAACATCACACCCAATTACAACACACATACATGCATACGTATGTATATATACATATACAATCAGACAAAAACAAGACTAAGTAGCTAGAACCAACCGGAGATGGGGCGGCGGTGGCGGCGGCCGAAACCGGCGAGGAGCACAGCGTCCGAGCACGGAACTGGGAAATCAGAAGAAGAAGGAGAATTGGGGGTGGAAAAGGGAGGAGAGAGATTCAGAGATCGAGGGAAAGAGATTAGAGAGGGATAGATGTTTCTGGTTGGAAGAAAAGAATAAAGATAGAAAAAAAATAAATTGTATCAATCTACCAATAACTGCCACTTGTTAACTAATGACCCATGAATGCAACATGTGTCCTGTTTTCACCTGTAAGTCTAAATTCTATCCCAAAATTTAATATTATCAGTCCAAGGTGCACATAAAATAAATTCAGAAAATTACACAAATAGTCTTAAAATGTTAGAAATATCCTGAAGTTAATAAAATATAAATTTCATAATTTTAGGACAATTTTTGAAATGCAATTTATACCCGCTTTTAAAAATTAAATGAATCAACACGCGGGTGAAATTAATCCCAAAAATTTTCAAAATAATTTTAAAATTCTCGGAATATTCCAAGCTTAAATAAATATGAGTTTTATAATTTTTGAAGAATTCTGGAATTAAATACGAATTTTACCAATAATTGAAATCAGAAAATCATACAGGGCTAAATAATTGATAAAATATTGACTTCTAAATTTTATAAACTCCCAAAAATAATTATTGTAATTAAAAAACCTTGAGAACAATTTTAAGGACAATCCAAGTATTTATACAGATAAATTTGCATTAAATCCACTTTTAAAAGTGAAAACAAAATAGTATACTTAATAATTAATTGCACGAACCACCCTGTACACCATAAATCATACACATAGATAAAAATAACGCAACACATAGTTGACATAAGCTATACACATATATTATTCATTTAATAATTTCATAACTACACTTTAAATAAATATAAAAGTATACGAGTCGTTACATATAGGGTACAAAATCACTATAATATGGTGTAGCCTTACTTACAAGGTTGATTAGAGCCAAAATGTGGCCCAAAGTTGACTCCTTTAAAGTGGTACCAAGAGATAATAAAAGAATGTCAAATTGGATGTATATGATTTAACATATTAATTGTACCAATATACGGTCACAAGTGACTCTTATAGGGTGCAAAATCACTCTAATATGGTGTAAAGTTACTTACAAGATTGATTAGAGCAAAAATGTGACCCAAGATGGACTCGTATAAAAGTGGTACCAAGAGGTGGTAAAAGGATGTCAAATTGGATTAATATGATGTTAATATGTTAATTGAATATTATATGGTGCCAATTGACTCTTATAGGGTGCAAAGTGACTCTAACATGGTAAAAAGTGGCTTACTTGGTCGATTGCAGCCAAAATGTGGCCCAAAATTGATACGAATAAAAGTACGAAGATGTGGGTAATGAATGTCAAATTGCATGTACATGATGTTAACATGTCAATTGTACCAATATATGGAGACAAGTGACTCTTACAGGGTGAAAACTGACTCTAATATGGTGAAAAGTGACTTGCATGGTTGATTAGAGCCAAAATGTGGCCCAAAATTGAATTATATGAAGTGGTACCAAAAGGTAGTAAAAAGATGTCAAATTGGATCTATATGATATTAACAAGTTAGTTGTTCCAATATATGGTGGCAAGTAACTCTTTAAGGGTGCAAAATCACTCTAATATGATGTCAAATTTGTGTATATGATGTTAACATGTCAGTTGTACCAGTATTTGGTGGCAAGTGACTCTTATAGGGTTCAATGTGACTCTAATATGGTGAAAAATCAATTACATGATTGATTAGAGCCAAAATGTGGCCCAAAATTGACTAGTATAAAAGTGGTACCAAGAGGTGGGTAAAGGATGTCAAATTGGATGTATATGATGTTAACATGTTACTTGTATGGCCCAAAATTGACTCGAATTAAAATATGAAGATGTGGGTAAAGATTGTCAAATTTCATTTATATGATGTTAACATGTAAATTATACCGATATATGGTGACAATTAACTCTTATTGGGTGCAAACTGACTCTAATATGGTGAAAAATGGCTTACATGGTTGATTATAGACAAAATATGGCCCAAAATTGACCCCTATAAAGTGGTACCAAGAGGTGGTTAGAGGATGTAAGATTGGATGAATAAGATGTTTAAATGTTAATTGTACAATATATGGTTCCAAGTGACTCTTATAGGGTGCAAATTGACTCTAACATGGTGAAAACTGACTTACATGGTCGATTGCAGCCCAAATGTGGCCCAAAATTAACTCGTATAAAAGTGGTACCAAGAGGTGGGTAAAGGATGTCAAAATGGATGTATATGATATTAACATATTACTTGTACCAATATATGGTTGAAAGTGACTCTTATAGGGTACAAAATCACTCTAATATGGTGTAAAGTTACTTACAAGGTTGATTAGAGACAAAATATGGCCCAAAGGTGACTCCTATAAAGTAGGACCAAGAGGTGGTAAAAAGATGTCAAAATAGATGTACATGATGTTAACATGTTAATTGTACCAATATATGGTGGCAAATGACTCTTATAAGGGGCAAAATCACTCTAATTTGGTGTAAGGTTACTTACAAGATTGATTAGAGCAAAAATGTGACCCAATATTAACTCGTATAAAATTGGTACCAAGAGGTGGTAAAAGGATGTCAAATTGGATGTATATGACTTTACCATGTCAATTGTATAACATATGGTGTAAAGTGACGCTTATAGGATGCAAATTTACTCTAACATGGTGAAAAGTGACATGGTCGATTGCAGCCAAAATGTGGCCCAAAATTGACTCATATAAAATTGGTACCAAGAGGTGGGCAAGGGATGTCAAATTGCATGTATATGATGTTAACATGTCAATTATACCAATATATGGTGTCAAGTGACTCTTATAGGGTGAAAACTTACTCTAATACGATGAAAATTTACTTGCATGGTTAATTAGAGACAAAATGTGGCCCAAAATTGTATTGTATGAAAGTGGTACCAAGAGGTTGTAAAAGGATGTCAAATTGGATGTATGTGATGTTAACATGTTACTTGTACCAATATATGGGGGTAAGTGACTCTATAGGGTGCAAAATCACCCTAATATGGTGTAAACTTACGTATAAAGTTGATTAGAGCCAAAATGTGGCCCAAAGTTGACTCCTATAAAGTGGTACCAAGAGGTGATAAAAGGATGTCGAATTCGATGTATATGAGGTTAATATGTTAATTGTACCAATATATGGTGGCAAGTGACTCTGATAGGGTGCAAAATCACTTTTATATGGTGTAAAGTGACTTAAAATGTTAATTAGAGCTAAAATGTGGCACAAAACTGACTCGTATGAAAATGGTACAAAGAGGTGGTAAAAGGATGTCAAATTGGATATATATGATGTTGACATGTTAATCGTATTAATATATGGTGGTAAGTCACTTAAAAGGTTGATTAGAGGCAAAATGTAGCCCAAAATTGACTCGTATAAAAGTGGTACCAAGAGGCGGGTAAAGGATGTCAAATTGCATTTATATGATGTTAACATGTCAATGTTACCAATATATTGTGACAAGTGAATCTTATAAGGTGCAAAATCACTCTAATATGGTGTAAAGTTACTTACAAGGTTGATTAGAGCCAAAATGTGGCCCAATCTTGACTCGTATAAAACTGGTACCAAGAGGTGGTAAAAGGATGTCAAATTGGATGTATATGATGTTGACATGTTAGGTGTAATAATATGTGGTGGTATGTGACTCTAATAGGGTGCAAAATCTCTCTAATATGGTGTAAAGTGACTTAAAAGGTTGATTAGAGGCAAAATGTAGCCTAAAATTGACTCGTAGAAAAGTGGTACCAAGAGGCGGGTAAAGGATGTCAAATTGCATTTATATGATGTTAACATGTCAATGTTACCAATATATTGTGGAAAGTGACTCTTATAAGGTGCAAAATCACTATAATATGGTGTAAAGTTACTTACAAGGTTGATTAGAGCCAAAATGTGGCCCAATCTTGACTCGTATAAAAGTGGTACCAAGAGGTGGTAAAAGGATGTCAAATTGGATGTATATGATGTTGACATGTTAAGTGTAATAATACGTGGTGGTATGTGACTCTAATAGGGTGCAAAATCTCTCTAATATGGTGTAAAGTGACATAAAAGGTTGTTTAGAGACAAAATGTAGCCTAAAATTGACTCGTAGAAAAGTAGTACCAAGAGGCGGGTAAAGGATGTCAAATTGCATTTATATGATGTTAACATGTCAATGTTACCAATATATTGTGGCAAGTGACTCTTATAAGGTGTATAATCACTCTAATATGGTGTGAAGTTACTTACAAGGTTGATTAGGGTCAAAATGTGGTCCAATCTTGACTCGTATAAAAGTGATACCAAGAGGTGGTAAAAGGATGTCAAATTAGATGTATATGATGTTAACATGTTAATTGAATAATATATGGTGGCAAGTGACTTTTATAGTGTGCAAAGTGACTCTAACATGGTAAATAGTGGCATACGTGGTTGATTGCAGCCAAAATGTGGCCCAAAATTGACTCGAAGAAAAGTACGAAGTGGTGGGTAAATAATGTCAAATTGCATGTATATGATGTTAACATGTCAATTGTAATAATATATGGTGGCAAGTGCCTCTTATAGGGTTCAATGTGACTTTAGTATGGTGAAACATCAATTACATGATTGATTAGAGCCAAAATGTGACCCAAAATGGAATCGTATGAAAGTGGTCCCAAAAGGTGGTAAAAGGATGTCAAATCAAATGTATATGATGTTAACATGTTACTTGTACCAATATATGGTGGTAAATGTCTATTATAGGGTACAAAATCACTCTAATATGGTGTAAACTTACTTGCAAGGTTGACTAGAGCCAAAATGTGGCCCAAAGTTGACTCCTATAAAGTGGTACCTAAAGATAATAAATGGATGTCAAATTGGATGTATTTGATGTTAACATGTTAATTGTACCAATATATGGTGGCCAGTGACTCTTATGTTGGGAACCACAGACTTAAAGTGTTACTACGTTTTACGATAAAGATTACGAAAATAGGATTACCTTCTTAATGGTTGATTCCACGCTCTTCTATTGTATTCCCAAATTCCCTTGAGCGAAGTGTGGCATCCGTCTTCTCAAGTTATCCTCTCTTCTTGCTCCTTGGTGACTACAATATGTTTTCACACACTTCCAAGCAAGAAGAGAATAAGAATATATATAGGCTACAATAGGGACCATGGATAATTAGGTTGGGCCTTCTAATTACATCTTGAGCCTAGCCCAATGTAATTAAATATTAATTCAATCCACTAAAGAATTAATATTTGCACTACCTTTCCTAATACCGTAATTTAATTAATTCGGTTCCAATATTATTTGCTTATTAAATTCCCCATGTTTAAAATATCATATATCCATTAATTAAATAAATTACTGATAATTTATTTAATTAATATCTTTTATCCTTGATCATCCACTCAACCTTTATTTAATTATGCCAGAATAAATTCCACCTGCAGGGTTTCACATAATTAAATCTTTTTGAGCTTTCAAGGGAACATCATTAACCCGAATATTATCAGGACATGGATTCCTTCAATAAATAATATCCACCATGTATATAATTCCATCACCCAAAATATAATGATATAATTCAAAAGAATTATTTCATATATAAGTCAAAGCATATAAATAATATACACGTGTCAATTACTATTTTCGGATTAAGAACCTAAGCATTAATAATAACATAGAATCTTAGTTCTCCTTCTTAATCAGTATTAAGGGAACAATTCTAAATTTGATCCTGTTCAATATACACAAAGTATAATAGTATTATTTATTAGTCAATATAAACTAATCTAAATAATACTACAGCCATACCAGTGGATTGTCCAACACCACCTGTGCTGTGAACCTTATTATATTATATAACCGTATTTAATAATCTAATATTCTGTATCCCATTTGATACTAGATTGTTCACAATATATAATATTAGACAACATGTAAACATTCAAATGATTCTCAAATAAACTGGCCAGAAATAAATGTACATACTTCAAATAAATATTTTCAGTATACACTAACAATCTCCCACTTATACTCAAAATATTCTATGTGTACATCAGTATTTATTTAATCCACTATTACATAAAAATCTATGTGTCCATCCATCTAACTCCTATTGCTTCCACATGCTTGTCAAAAACCTTGGGTGGCAAGCTCTTTGTGAAAGGATCTGCTCGGTTGTCTTCTGATGATATGTGAGCCACAACTATATCCCCTCGCTTTACGATTCCTCGTATGAGATGATACTTATGTTCAATATGTTTAGCTGCTTTGTGGTCTCACGGTTCCTTTGAATTTGCCACAGCACCAGTGTTATCACAATACACCGTCAAGCTCCTAGGCAAATTATGTACCACATCTAAGTCCAAAAGGAAGTTCCTGAACCATACAGCCTCCTTGGCAGCCTCAGAGGCCGCCACGTACTCGGCCTCCATGGTGGAGTCTGCAATGCATTTCTGCTTTACACTTCTCCATATAACGGCTCCACCTCCCAAAGTAAAAACATATCCCGAGGTTGATTTCCTCTTATCCCTATCTGATTGGAAATCTGAATCAGTATATCCCAAAGGAAATAGATCTGAGGCCTTGTAAATTAACATATACTCCTTAGTCCTTCTCAGGTACTTGAGTATAGTTTTTACTGCACTCCAATGTTCCTGACCTGGGTTCGACTGATATCTACTAACCATGCCTACAGCAAAGCAGATGTCAGGCCTCGTACATAACATAGCATACATTAAGCTTCCACATGCTGAAGCATAAGGAACTACTTTCATGCTCTCTATATCCTTAGGTGTCGAAGGACACTGCTTCTTAGATAGAGCAACTCCATGCTTAAAAGGTAAAAAACCTTTCTTGGAGTCTGCATGTTAAAACGAGCTAATACTTCATCAATGTAGGGCTCTTGAGATAAAGCCAACATCCTTTTCTTGCGATCCCTTATAACTTTGATCCCAAGGATGTATGCCGCTTCACCTAAGTCCTTCATGTCAAATTGTTTGAACAACCATGCCTTTACTGATGACAACATCTCAACATTGTTTCCAATGAGTAAAATATCATCTACATATAGTACTAGAAAAACCACTGCATTACCTTCACTTCTCTTATACACGCACGATTCGCTTGGACTTTGATCAAATCCATATGACTGGACTGCCTGATCAAAACGAATATTCCAGTCTCTAGAAGCTTGTTTAAGTCCATAAATAGACCTCTTAAGCTTACATACCAGATGCTCTTGGCCTTCCTTAATGAATCCTTTTGGTTGCTGCATATAGATGGTTTCTTCAAGACTTCCATTAAGAAAAGCTGTCTTGACATCCATTTGCCAAATCTCATAATCGAGATGAGCTGCTATAGATAAAAGAATACGGATTGACTTAAGCATGACTACCGGTGAAAAGGTTTCCTCATAATCGATACCTTCTTTCTGAGTATACCCTTTCGCAACAAGTCTTGCTTTCCAGGCTTTCACCTTTTTATCTAATCCCCTCTTTTTCTTGTAGATCCACTTACATCCAATAGGTTTTATACCTTTAGGTGGTTCCACGAGCTCCCAGACCTGATTAGAATACATTGATTCTATCTCAGATTCCATCGCCTTTTGCCAAAGATCTGCATCTTTGTCTTGTACTGCTTCTTCGTATGTACGGGGATCATCATCATGTTCACCAGGGACCAAGTCTGAAGACTCTCCCAAAAACATGAATCTATCAGGCTGTTGAACAACCCTCCCACTACGATGAGGCACTGGTGCGGTATTAGTGACAGGTTGTACATTATGTTGTGGTTGTTCTACTTGTATTACAACTTCATGGGTATTATTTGTCCCTCCCACTAGTTCCTCTAAAACGACACTACTCATGGGTTTGTGATTCATTATATAGTCCTCCTCCAAGAATCTTGCATTGATGCTAACAATGACATCCCGATTCTTCGGACTATAAAATAAATATCCTTTCGTTCCCATGGGGTAGCCTACAAACAACCTTACTTTTGTACGAGATTCTAACTTAGTCGCGTTCTTGTTCAGTACATATGCTGGACAACCCCATATTCGAATATGTCTTAGACTCGGTTTATCCCCGGTCCACAATTCTAAGGGGGTTTTAGGAACCGATTTAGAAGGTACTAAGTTCAGAAGATAAGCTGCTGTCTCTAAGGCATGTCCCCAAAATGACTTGGGTAAATCCGAATAACTCATCATCGATCTAACACTCTCTAAAAGAGTCTGGTTCCTTCTCTCTGCTACACCGTTCTGCTGGGGTGTGCCTGGTGCAGTTAACTGGGATTCAATCCCATTTTCTGATAAATATTCCCTAAATTCTCCATGCAAGTATTCGCCACCATGATCTGATCGTAGTGACTTGATACTTTTATTAAGTCACTTCTCCATTTTAGCTTTGTACTCTTTGAACTTATCAAAGCACTCAGACTTACGGTGCAACAAATAAACGTACCCATATCTAGAATAATCATCAATGAAAGTGACGAAATATTCATAACCACCTCTTGCTTGGATATTCATAGGTCCACATAAATCAGAGTGAACCAATTCTAACAGTTGTTTGGCTCTATTCCCTTTTGCCTTGAAAGGCCTATTAGTCATTTTACCTTCCAAGCAGGATTCACAAACTGGAAATGGCTCCACTGCCAATGAGCTTAAAGGCCCGTCTACTACCAGTCTTTGAATCCTCCTCAAGTTAATATGACCTAATCTCAAGTGCCAAAGATATGTTTGGTTCAAACTAGAAGGTTCCTTTCTTTTAGTAGAGTTAGAAGATGTGTTGTTCAATTCCCTAAATTGCAGTTGCAGTGCAGGTTGACTAGGATTAATTATATACAAATTATCTTGCAATGTACCTGAACATATAATTCGTTTATTCATCATAATAGAAACATTACGATCCAAACAAACATTATAACCATCCAAAGCAAGTTTAGAAACCGAAATTAAATTCCTTCTAAAAGAAGGTACATAAAGACAATTGTTCAAAACCAAAATCCTATCAGAACCAAAAGATAAATGAATAACTCCTACTGCAACTACTGCTACTTTCGTAGCATCTCCCATGAACACGTATATCTCACCATCTCTAAGCATTCTAGATAGTTGGAACCCCTGCATAGAATTACAAACATGATAAGTGGCTCCTGTATCTACACACCAAGTGCTCGTAGATATAGCCGCTATAAATGTTTCTGTAACTAGAGAAAGAGACATACCAGTATTGTTTGTCTTCTTAGGAAGAGGACAATCCTGTTTCCAGTGACCTGACTCTTTTCATCTGAAGCACTTTCCCTTAGGCTTTTTCACACCACCCTGAACTCCCACTGCCTTCACAGCTTTCTGTGTCTGAGCCTTTTTCTTCTTCTTAATACCTTTCGGCTTAGAGGAAGAACCTTTCTCAGCCACATTCACTTGAACACTCTGCCGAAATAATCCTTCAGCTGCCTGAAGTTCTGTCAGTAGTTCCGCGAGACTATACTGCCTCTTGTTCATGTTGTAATTCAAGCGGAACTGCTCAAAACTCTTGGACAAGCTCATAAGGATAATGTCAATCTGGGTTTCCCCGTCAAGTTCAGCACCAAGGATCTCTATCTCATTTAGATGCGACATCATCTTGAGAACATGATCCCTTATAGATGTGCCTTCAGCCATCTGAGTATTCATTAAAGCCTTAATGGCTACTTGCCTAACAGCCCTATTCTGATCTCCAAAAAGTTCCTTGAGATTAAAGAGCATATCCGAAGCAGTGGCCATAGACTGATGCTGATGCTGCAAAACACCCGACATTGCTGCCAGAATGTAACATCGCGACATCTCATCAGCCTTAATCCACCGTTTATAATACTCTTTCTCATCTTCAGGAGCATCAGCAGCAGGCTATTTAGGCTTGGGTTCATAAGTGCAAAACTTGTACTCCTCAGCAGTCAACACAATGTCCAAATTTTGTTTCCATTCAATATAGTTAGGTCCGGTAAGTTTGTTATCCTTAAGTATGATGAATAGTGGATTAAAGCCCATTTTATCCTGAGAATCATGCATAAAAACATCACATAAATAAGGGTGCATTAATTATTAAGATCTAAATTATTAAAATTTAATGCACTAACATCTAAACACCATAAGCTTCTGGTACGCCACGATGTGTGACATGTATACCACCTAATTTTGTTTAAATGTTACTTCGGTCCTATTACTAAACAATATGCCACGTTGGGGTGGACTATATTATTTTTCATAGTTAAGTGTATACCATCATCAAATCTTAAATTATTCGAAATCTATGGAACTTGGTACGCCACGATGGGTGGCGTGTATACCTTCCAATATTCGTAATTTTGCCTTGAATAGAATACTTCAATTCAATATTCATCAATGGTTTAATTTCCAGGTAGTGGAGGAGTCACATCGGTCTCGCTTAAAACCCACAGCCTTACAAGTTCGATGAACCCGTTTTTGACAAAATTGCCCCAAATCAGAAATAAAGAAAATCCGTATTTATTCCTTTCAAAATTTATTAATTTAAGAAGTTTGTTCTAGTAATTTCTATAACATTCTAGACACCACAAATTACATGCCACGATGGGTGACGTATATATAATTTATATTCGTCTTTATGTTAAATTACCTACAACCAATAATGGAGACCATGGGATTTAATTTCATATTAATTCCCTCTCCCACTTATAATTTTTTTTTTAAAATTGAGGAATTTTAAAATTAAATGGGGCCCTATGTTGTTATAATTATGTCCAATCATGCATTCAAAATACACACATAATTTTAGCAACGTATAACATTTAATTAAAGCAATAAATAAATTTTATGTCCATGTCGTCCTAATTAGGTTAAACATGCAATTTTAAAAGAATTACACACATAATTAACAACACACATAATCAATAAATTAAAGCAATAATTAAAATTTAATGGAAAAAATTAAAATAAATTTTCCACTATTATGGCCCTTGAAAAAAAATCCAGCTCTCAAAAAAAATATGCCCCAAGCGCGCCCCGACGCCCCCAGCAGCCCCAGCAGTCCCAGCTGCCGCAGCAGCCCCAGCAGCCCCAGCAGTCCCAGCTGCCGCAGCGACCCCGGCAGCCGCAGCGGTCGCAGCGCGCGCGCCTGTTGCTTTTCTGTGAGTTTTGTTTTGATTTTGTTCGATCCAAACATCAACAGCAGCCCCTAGTAATCGAACAGCGGAACAAAAAACTACCGGAATTGATTTCCGATCGCACATAACTATTACAAAATACCCGGAACAATAACAAAAAAAATAGATCTAATACAAAACTAATTTTGTAAATTCTATTCTAACACAATCAACCCTCGTGTAAATTACAACCACGATTAAACCACGTGGAAACCAAAACAAAAATTAACCACGATTAAACCACGTGGGATCCAAACACATAATTAAAATATACATGGCCATAATAGTGGATTAACAACCTGTATCAAAACCAATACAAGCAAAACACTATATACACGCATATATAATTACGACATGGACATTATATCATAAAACGTAGAACCCATTACCAGGCTCTTGATACCAATTGTTGGGAACCACGAACTTAGGGTGTTACTACGTTTTACGATAAAGATTACGAAAAGAGGATTACCTTGTTAATGGTTGATTCCACGCTCTTCTATTATATTCCCAAATTCCCTTGAGCGAAGTGTGGCCTCCGTCTTCTCAAGTTATCCTCTCTTCTTGCTCCTTGGTGGCTACAATATGTTTTCACACACTTCCAAGCAAGAAGAGAATAAGAATATATATAGGCTACAATAGGGACCATGGATAATTAGGTTGGGCCTTCTAATTACATCTTGAGCCTAGCCCAATGTAATTAAATATTAATTCAATCCACTAAAGAATTAATATTTGCACTACCTTTCCTAATACCGTAATTTAATTAATTTGGTTCCAATATTATTTGCTTATTAAATTCCCCATGTTTAAAATATCATATGTCCATTAATTAAATAAATTACTGATAATTTATTTAATTAATATCTTTTATCCTTGATCATCCACTCAACCTTTATTTAATTATGCCAGATTAAATTCCACCTGCATGGTTTCACATAATTAAATCTTTTTGAGCTTTCAAGGGGACATCATTAACCCGAATATTATCAGGACATGGATTCCTTCAATAAATAATATCCACCATGTATATAATTCCATCACCCAAAATATAATGATATAATTCAAAAGAATTATTTCATATATAAGTCAAAGCATATAAATAATATACACGTGTCAATTACTATTTCCGGATTAAGAACCTAAGCATTAATAATAACATAGAATCTTAGTTCTCCTTCTTAATCAGTATTAAGGGAACAATTCTAAATTTGATCCTGTTCAATATACACAAAGTATACTAGTATTATTTATTAGTCAATATAAACTAATCTAAATAATACTACAGCCATACCAGTGGATTGTCCAACACCACATGTGCTGTGAACCTTATTATATTATATAACCGTATTTAACAATCTAATATTCTGTATCCCATTTGATACTAGATTGTTCATAATATATAATATTAGACAACATGTAAACATTCAAATGATTCTCAAATAAACTGGCCAGAAATAAATGTACATACTTCAAATAAATATTTTCAGTATACACTAACATCTTATAGGGTGCAAAATCGCTCTAGTATGGGGTAAAGTTACTTACAAGATTGATTAGAGCCAAAATGTGACCAAATATTGACTCATATAAAAGTGATACCAAGAGGTTGTAAAAGGATGTCAAATTGGATGTATATGATGTTAACATGCTAATTAAATAATATATGGTGTCAAGTGACTCTTATATGGTGCAAAGTGACTCTAACAGGGTAAAAAGTGGCTTACATGGTTGATTGCAGCCAAAATGTGGCCCAAAAATGACTCGAATAAAAGTACGAAGATGAGGGAAAAGAATGTCAAATTGCATGTATATGATGTTAACATGTCAATTGTACCAATATATGGTGGCAAGTGACTCTTACAGGGTGCAAACTGACTCTAATATGGTGAAAAGTGTATTACATGGTTGATTAGTGACAAAATATGGCCCAAAATTGACTCGTATAAAAGTGGTACCAACAGGTGGTAAGAGGATGTCAAATTGGATGTATATGATGTTAACATGGTGATTGTATTATATATGGTGCGAAGTGACGCTTATAGGCTGCAAAGTGATTCTGACATGGTGAAAAATGCCTTACATGGTCGATTGCAGCCAAAATATGCCCACTCATATAAAAGTGGTACCAAGAGGTGGGTAGGGGATGTCAAATTGCATGTTAATAATGCTAACATGTCAATTGTACCAATATATGGTGGAAAATGACTCTTATAGGGTTCAAAGTGACTTTAATATGGTGAAATATCAATTACATGATTGATTAGAGACAAAATGTGGCCCAAAATTGATTCATATGAAAGTGGTCCCAAAAGGTGGTAAAAGGATGTCAAATCAGAGCCACAGGTTCAAGTCCCTAATTTAGGTTAAGAGTTAAGTCAGTAAGGTGTAGGAAGTATGTCCTATAGTGTGAGTCAGCAACTCATGTCGAGGAGCAACCTTAAGTGTCAGTCGAGGGTTCCGAAGGCGTTACCGTGACATCTATTAATATTTTAATAGACTTGCCTTAACCTTGTTATGTCTTCCTTGTATATTGATATGGTTGGCAGTGGCCCATAGTGATCTCTAGTTCTCCTTCTCGGAGGATTCAGTCAGATTTTGATGATTCAGACTTTGAGCGGACTTTGGATGTTGTAGCTGAGGAGACTCCCATGCCTCCTCCACCCGTTCCTCCAGTTGCACCAGGAGGCGTGTCAGGACCTAGTGCCCATCCTCGTTGGGTACGAAGGTCAGTGTCGGCTGTTAGGGATTTCCCTCTAGGATGTGGTCCCAGTTCCTCCAACTCGAGACCACTTGTTCCTCCATCTGTTTTTTCAGGTGCATCCTCCCTGATCCCTTACCATATTCACCGAGCGGTGAACTAGTCTTTGATCAGAGAGCAGAGCCCAGGGTTAGCAGCTCAGCTTGACCAGATTCCGGTCGGGCCTTTCCAGGGCATCCCTGCCCCTTCACCAGATGTGCAGGAGAGAGTGTGATCCTTGACTCAGGCTGCTGTAGAGAGAGCCCGGACCATTGATCATTTCATTAGCTCCGAGTTTAGAGCTGTTCAGTACCAGGATCTCGTGAACTGGTTGGTATTTGAGTTAGGATCCATTGGTGGTAGTGGCAGTGGCTAGATCAGAATTACTGCAGTGAGATACAGAGCTCGGAGTTAGTTATAGGACATCTGTGGATGCTTTTCCTATATATGTCTATTATGTACTGTAGCTTGTATTAGGCGGGGCTGCTATGACAGCCAATTTTGTTGTGTACCTAGTATATTTTGAGTGTTGTACTGTAGTTGTTAGATGGATTTATACTGTTGTTGTACTATTGTTCTTTTATGAGATTACTATTGTTGGTTTTATATTATTGCACTTTTGTTATTGCTGTTACTGTTATTGTTGTAATTGTCGCTGGATTTGTTGAATTTAGTTATGCATCATGGGTGGACCCCAAATAAACAGGGAAGGGAATATTTAATTGTGACCGCATTCTCCTGATGCATAAAACTGTTGCTACCCGGGGGCACAATTTCCATATAAAATTTTTGTTATGTTTCAGGAGAATGCCTCCCAAGAAAAATTTCCCGTCCAATTCCTCCAGCAGGAACTCTAAAGGGGGCCCAGTCATGGATGGATTACTAGATTTGCTGCACCGACAGTCTAATCAGATGGCTCAGCAGCAAAAACAATTCCAGCAGCGGCAACAGCAATTCCTGCAACAGCAGAAACAACAACAACAATTTATACAATGTAACACCCCCAGATCCGGGGTCGGGGATCCGGGTCGTCACGAGTTCCATTTCCCTTAATAACACCCAATCTTAATAATTACTCAACTACTCTGTACTGTGACCCCACAATAAACACACACACCACACGTTATAGTCTCAGAGATGAACATCCAAAAATAACCACAAGTCATTTTATTCCACAATTATCTGCCAATACACCTTAAAAGGTTTTCTGAATAAATTTACATTTCTTTGCCATTATTACAATTCATAAATATAAATAAATCTGGTTCATCAAAAGTTGAAAGCCTAGCCTATTGGTAGTTCCTACCTCAGCTACGGCGGCATCAATGCTTCTAGAAAACTGCGGAACGTCTCCTAATCGCTTGCGAATCGGGAGCTTGGTTCTGTTCATCTTTTCTATCTGTTGTTGTGTGATGAAAGAAGAAAGCAAGGGTGAGCAGCAAGCCCACCAAAATAATATGTATAATGATTAATAGTATATGAGCCTTCTCATAGTACTCATGAAAGTCTTGGTCAAAAGAAATGAACCAAGTTGATATCTTAATGCGATGAAGTCGCAAAATATTCAGTATATATACATATATACTTTTCAAAATCTTGGAAGTCCTCTTCCATACATAATATACACAGAGTTCCAGTTTATAACTGTATAAAAATATTGTTGCAAGGTGATCTCATATATCTAACCTTGTCTCAACGTTTTTTTTTCTGAAAATCTTTGTCATGCATAAGATAATCATTTACTAGATATAAGTTTAGAAGATGAAGTTACAAGATACTCCAATATACTTATATCTTTTCCAAATACTACTTGAACTACCACCGTTCAAGTTATAACTAGTTTCAAAAGTTCATCACGTAGATGAGACTACAAGACCAGATTTGAATAGATTAAATCTTTAAAATATCATCAAAATAAAATGAAGTTACGAGATACTTCATTTGATGCAAATATCATTTTGAAAACTTGACCCTGCCAACACTCAACAATCGCCCAGCCGTAGCCTTTCTATCGAAGTGCTCTGGGTAGTGTTGCAGAAATATCCAATTGGATGATGAACTCATTACGGGAGTTTGCCGCGCCAGGAAGACCACTTACGATGATCAGTCGTAGTAGTACAACCCCACCATTTTCTACATGTAGAGGAGAACCTGTCGGATTTACTTGTCAACCGAACACTGAACTCCTAAGGAATGGACCGCCTTAGCGGAACTTCCAGTCCATTTGGGCCAATATAATAAGGCTGGGCCGGTGCCACTCGACCACTTACGCCACTCCTAGTTCAGATGAAATCCATGACTCTGAAACGTAAAGCTCGTTCCCCCTTTCCCCAAGTAGAAACTTGTTGATACGGCTCCACCAAGAAGTCGTATCTAGTTGGAAAGGAGAACTCACCGATGTTTCCCAGGCGATGCCTGTTAATGGATTAACTTGTTCCAAGAATTTTACTTCCCTAGTGTTGGGTAAGTAATCGATTCATTTAACAAAACAGCAACCTTGTTGCGAATATAAAATACACCACAGAGCCGGATCCCTTAGGTTTTTGAGCGAGTATTCAAGTCCCCTTAAAATGGAAGATCTTGAATTTGAAAACAAGTTTTGGGATCCGCTCTACCTTTTAAATTCATTTTGAAGACTCGAAAACATTTTTAAGAATGTTTGGGGTAAAGCTGATTTAATGAAGTAAATCAGTCCCCATTATATTTAGAAAATGTCTGAATATTATTATTTAAATAATATTCCCATAAAGAATAATCTTTATAAAAATAATCGAAGTAGAAGTATTAAAACTTAAACTTGAAATGGATATCAAATAACCAAAGATATACTTATATGAAAGTACTATCTTTATTTGAATAATCGAAAATAAGTTTGACTATTGACACCTTATTCTTTAATAAAATAAGGAATATATTTTAGTAATAAGCGGAGTCATAATATCTCGAATGAATATTATAAATAATATTCATTAAATAAAATAAAGGAGTCATACATCCTCAAATGAATATTCAAATAATATTCAATAATAAAATAAAGGAGTCATAAGTCCTCGAATGAATATTCAAAATAATATTCATTAAATAAAATAAAGTTATCGAATAAACCTTATTCGATTAATAGTTTTGAAAACTATAACCATATATTTATATAAATATATATGTATATATATACATATATACAAAATCTACTCGGGATCCTCGACTCCCGGTTTAGAAAATATTTCCACCTTTTGGGTCTCTATACTAAGGGTATATGCAAGTTACCGCTATCCTCTAGCATAGGTATTATCAACTGAATCAACAATTATATATGGAAAGAATATGAAACAGGCATGCATATATATACCATAGCAGCATGCTTCAATATATTGCAACATTTGCTAATATAAACATCATGCATCTATCGCAAGATAATGCATATACATATATACATCACAACAACAGTATAACGGGTAGAAAACTTGCCTGAGCGACTGGGGGTTACGAATGGCTCGGGACGAGTCTGGTAACCTATAAACAACAAGTAAGTTGGAATTAAACCAAAGTCACTTGTAAATCTATACTTTAACTAACTTAGACTCTAACGCTTGTTTTGCGCTTACTGATTCTCTTAAGTCACTCGAGTACCCTCGGCTCCACCATTTTTAATAATTTAACCTTTACGAGTTTTAAGGCGATTCTTTCGCGAGTGTCTTACCAACTGCCTAACACACTTACCATAAATGTTTCATACATTAATTAACCATTTTTGGTCTTTAATCTATGTTTCAAATAAGGCAAGGGGAAAAGTTTCGTTCGCGAAACGCCGTTACTTGAAACGGTCGTTTCTCCTAAACCGTGCATCGGAATCGAACGAACTACATATCAAAACGAAGCTCGTAACATGAGCTATCTAAACATGGCAGTGGTCATAATCTAGCAGGGGGTTCTCGGGTCCTAATGTTATGCACAAAAACAGTCCAAAGAAAATCGGACGTTACGACGGCTATGTTTACGCGATTACCAATGTTTAAACTACTCCAATTAACCACCAACCAACTCATAACCATCAATACAACAAAACTTCACCTAAACCATACCACATCAGTCCATAATCTCCAAGGTTTTCAACTCAAACAACCACAATCAAGACCTATGAACTATAATCAAGCTTCAATTACCAAAACACTTCCAAATCAAACCAAACTACTAATAATCACAATCCATGCTTCTCATTTCACAACACCAACCATTAAACTTACTAACAAATAAAGTAAAGGATAGGGTTTGAAGTTTATACCTTCCTTGGGAGGTGTTAAGTTGCTAGGAAGCCTTAGGGAGCCTCCTACAAGCTTGCTCTTTCCAAAGAAATCAAGAACACAAAGTTAGGCTTTGAAGTTTCTAAAAGTCCGATTTAAAGAACTGTAAAAATGAGGGTCTTACCCTGATTATTTGGATGAGACTTGTGAACAAGAGTTGTAGGCCATCTCAATACCTTTCCAATGAGCTATAGAACACAATATTTGAGTGAGAAATGAAGGAGATACAGCAGTTTTAGTGTTCTGGTTCTGTTTTGGCCGAGAGCATGAAGAACAATGCCTTGGTTTCTTTTTGATTTTGATGAAAAATGATTTGCTTGGCTTGGTTGGTTTGATTTTTGTGTTTGTTTTAGTAAATTACCTAGTTGCCCTTGATTTTGTGTGGTTAAAAAGCCACCACATCTCCTTCCTTCCCATGTCATGCTTGTGTCATCCTCATGATGTCATCCTGCCCTCCTTGTCCTCTTCTCATTGGTTGGGTGACATCATCCTCTCTAATCCCTTTGATTAACTTCCTAATTGTTTGCCTAATGACCGCTGATCTGTTATACGGTTCACTTAACTTTCCTTTTCGTTTATCGTTTGAAGGATCATACCCGGGATCTTATTACTTAGGTTCCCTTAACCTTTCTCAATATATTATATTCCTTTTATGATCCTCTCCTATAATCCTTTAATTTAAATCATTTTTATCCTGTTACCTTTTTCTCAAATCTTTCCGTATCTAGTGTATTTCCGGGAAAAATCAAAGTGTTCGGATTTTGATTCTGACGATCTTTACATACACTTATATCCCATATAAAGTACTAATAAAATCTCAGAATATCCATATCAGAACCCCTACATAGTGTGGCATGAAAAGTTTTCTCATTCAGTAAAAACACTATTCATAAGGGTTTCAAAAATTTCCCAAAAATTGGGGTTATTACAGTCTCCCCTCCTTAAAAGGATTTCGTCCCGGAATCAGATAGAAAATGAATAGGGATACTCTCTTAGCATTGCACTTTCTAACTCTCGAGTAAATTTTCCCACATTGTGGTTCTACCATCAAACTCTTACTAGTTTGATAACCCTTCTCCTAAGCACTCGTTCCTTTTTACTCTATACCCTTCCTGGTTGCTCCATATAGGTTACGTCTGGTTGCATGTCTATGCGCTCATATGCCCCTATTTGTCTGGCATCCGAATTACACTTCCTTAACATTGATACGTGGAACACGTTATGAACTTGCTACAGGTTCGGGGGTAGGGCTAGCTCATATGCTAACTTCCCAAACGTCTTAATATATCCAAGGGTCCAACAAATTGTAGACTTAGCTTTCCTTTCTTTCCGAACCTCATCAATCCTTTTCAAGGGTTTCCAAGGGGATACCTATAACATTACTAGGCCCCCTATTTCATACTCTTTGTCCTTTTTGAGTCAAATCAGCATACCTCTTATGTCCATCTTGGGTTACTACCAGCCGTCCTCTGATTAGATCTATTATATCCCTGGTCCTTTGGACTACTGCGGGTCCGAGCATCTTGCGCTCTACAACTTCATCCTAACATAAGGGAGATCGACATTATCTTCCCTCAAGGATCTCATAAGGTGACACCTCGATAATGACATATGATCTATTGTCGTGATATAACTAAATCCGCGTTAAGTGATCATTCCAAATTCTTTCAAGTCTATTGCACAGACTCTCATTATAGCATTTAGCATTAGAGCTTTTGCTTCTCAATACCCATTCTTTTCTAGTTCGTAATCACTACAACCTTCCGTTCCTAATATTATACTAGTTATACTTTTGCTCGCTAGCGTTCTATAACCTTTTAATGACCACGACAACCTTAGTATCACGAATGTGTTTCCATTCCGCATACTACCACCACTTTATTACTCTTTTTTCAGTTGTTTCTATTTTCCAAAATTTGATCAATCAAATAGAAGTAAAGGAATTTGTTGAGAGATCACTATGATCATGAACACTTGTTATATTGCATAGTTAGTACAGAAGGTGGCCAGCCTTTAGTACTTGACAAGCAATTAAACAATAGATGGTATCCTACTAGGCTTCTATCACACAGATAGATAGTCATTCGGCAATACCTCCCCTTCTGGAAGGGTTGTTCTTCTCAGATTACATGAAATGAAAAGAAGAGAAAAGAACGAACTGAAGAGAATTGTATATATAAAAAAAAATATATACTGCCATAAAATATCTGGCTTGGAACCTACCTCTGAATTATAGAGGTTTGTCATAGGAGAACAAAACATAAACGTATTTATATCAGCATCAAGTATTATAGCATCGTATTTCCCATGCCTAAATATTTATATTCCGTTCATCATTCTATGGACCCATGCTCTTCCTCGAGCTTATACACAATCACCTTTGAAACTCCCTCGACATCGAAAATCGAATCTGGGATCTCATTCTAGACCTCATCATTACTAGAACCCATTTCTATACCGCAACCTTCTTCGTATAATAAGACGACTCTCTATTGATAAGAAAGAATAAATATTCACTAGGTAGATACTCTACTTAATTAATCTATCAATGATAACTTATACACTACCACGACCCGATTAGTGGTACTCAATCTCAACATCCATTCCAATACAACTCTCACGGTTGTAATCAGCTCGTTACTCGCAGAATCATTGCTGCCTTACTATGGTCCACACTGACCCACTGTCATCATTCACTTTCCATGAAATCTTAATAGCTAACCATACGGAGTCCCATACATGTCGTATCAAATCCTTCTAAGGAGGTAACATAATCACCATTTGTAACACCCCCAGATCCGGGGTCGGGGATCCGGGTCGTCACGGTCTTTCATTCCACAATACCACTTCACTTACTTAATAAAAATAACCTTATGCTGTGACCCCACACTAACACACACCACAACCCGTTATAGTCTCAGAGATGAAATTGAAATAAGTACAAGTCTTGGAACCCACAATTTAAAAGTTATTACAACCCAAAATGATTACTTGATAAATTTACAGTTGATTGCCATTATCTGCCACAAGTTATAATTATACATAATTGATTCTCAAAAGTAGATAGTATGATCTACAATAGATCTACCTCTGCAGCTATAGCAGCTACAACATCATCGGGAAGACGCAGGACGCTTCCCACGCGCTTGCGCTGGGTCTGCTGGAGTCTGGCCATCTTTCCTAACTGTTGTTGTGTGATGAAGAAATAAAGCAAGGGTGAGCAGCAAGCCCACCAAAATAATATGTATAATGATTTACAATATATGAGCCTACTCATAATACTCATGAAAGTCTTGGTCAAAAGAAATGAACCAAGTTTGATATCTTAATGCGATGAAGTCGCAAAATATTCAGTATATATACATATATACTTTTCAAAATATTGGAAGTCCTCTTCCATGCATAATATACACAAAGTCCCAGTGTATAACTGTATAAAAAAATATCGTTGCAAGGTGATCTCATATATCTAACCTTGTCTCAACGTTTTTTTTTCTGAAAATCTTTGTCATTCATAAGACAATTATTAATTAGATATAAGTTTAAAAGATGAAGTTACAAGATACCCCAATATACTTATATCTTTCCCAAATACTACTTGAACTACCACCGTTCAAGTTATAAATTAGCTTCAAAAGTTCATCACATAGATGAGACTATAAGACAAGATTTGAATAGATTAAATCTTTAAAATATTATCAAAATAAAATGAAGTTACGAGATACTTCATTTGATGTAAACATCATTTTGAAAACTTGACCCTGCCAACACTCAACAATCGCCCAACCGTAGCCTTTCCATCGAAGTGCTCTGGGTAGTGTTGCAAAAATTATCCAATTGGATGATGAACTCATTACGGGAGTTTGCCGCGCCAGGAAGACCACTTACGATGATCAGTCGTAGTAGTACAACCCCACCATTTTCTACATGTAGAGGAGAACCTGTCGGATTTACTTGTCAACCGAACACTGAACTCCTAAGGAAAGGACCGCCTTAGCGGAACTTCCAGGCCATTTGGGCCAATATAATAAGGCTGGGCCGGCGCTACTCGGCCACTTATGCCACTCCTAGTTCAGATGAAATCCATGACTCTGAAACGTAAAGCTCGTTTCCCCCTTTCCCCAAGTAGAAACTTGTTGATACGGCTCCACCAAGAAGTCGTACCTAGTTGGAAAGGAAAACTCACCGATATTTCCCAGGCGATGCCTGTTAATGGATTAACTTGTTCCAAGAATTTTACTTCCCGAATATTGGGTAAGTAATCAAAAACTCTTTTACCAAGACAGCAACCTTGTTGCGAATATAAAACACACCACCGAGCCGGATCCCCCAGGTTTTGAGCGAGTATTTAAATCCCCTTTTTAAAAGGAAGATCTTAAATATAAAAATAGTTTTGGGATCCGCTCTAACTTTTGAAAATCATTTTAAAGACTCGAAAACACTTTAAAGAGTGTTTGGAGTAAAACTGATTTAATGAAGTAAATCAGTCCCCAGAATATTTAGAAAATGTCTGAATATTATTATTTAAATAATATTCCCATAAAAAAATAATCTTTATAAAATAATTGAAGTAGAAGTATTAAAACTTATACTTGAAATGAATAGCAAATAATCAAAGATATACTTATACGAAAGTAATATCTTTATTTGAATAATCAAAATAAGTTTGATTATCGACACCTTATTCTTTAATAAAATAAAGAATATATCTCAGCAAATAATCGGAGTCATAGATCCTCAAATGAATATTCAAATAATATTCAATAAATAAAATAAGCTGAGTCATAATACCTCGAATGAATATTATAAATAATATTCATTAAATAAAATAAAGGAGTCATACATCCTCAAATGAATGTCCAAGTAATATCCAATAAATAATGTAAAGGAGTCATACGCCTTCGAATAATATTCGAAATAATATTCAATAATAAAATAAAGTTAAAGTTATCGAATAAACCTTATTCGATTAATAGTTTAAAAAACTATATCCATATATATATATAAATAATATTATATATATAATATACTCGGGAACATCGACTCCCGGTTTAGAAATATGTTCACCTTTTATCCCCTATACTAAGGGTATACGCAACTACTTGCTTATTTCTAGCATAGGTATTATGCAACTATAAGCATTGAAATCAACAGATAGATAACCAGATTACGAAACAGACATGCATATATACCATATTAGCATGCTCCAATATATCGCAAAATTTGCTAATAACAATCATGCAATATCACAAGATAATGCATATACATATATTTACATCACAACAACAGTATAACGGGTAGAAAACTTGCCTGGGCGACTGGGGTTACGAATGGCTCGGGACGAGTCTGGTAACCTATAAACAACAAGTAAGTTGGAATTAAACCAAAGTCACTTGTAAATCTATACTTTAACTAACTTAGACTCTAACGCTTGTTTTGCGCTCACTGATTCGCTTAAGTCACTCGGGTACCCTCGGCTCCACCATTTTTAATAATTTAACCTTTACGAGTTTTAAAGCGATTCCTTCGCGGATGTCTTACCAACTGCTTATTACACCTTACATAAATGTTTCATACTTCAATTAGTCCTTTAAGGTCTTTAACCTATGTTTCAAAGTAAGGCGAGGGGAAAAGTATCGTTCGCGAAACGCCGTTACTTGAAACGGTCGTTTCTCCTAAACCGTGCATCGGAATCGAACGAACTACATATCAAAACGAAGCTCGTAACATGAGCTATCTAAACATGGCAGTGGTCATAATCTAGCAGGGGGTCCTCGGGTCCTAATGTTATGCACAAAACAGTCTAAAGAAAATCGGACGTTACGACGGCTATGTTTACGCGATTACCAATATTTATACCACTCCAAATTCTTTACCAATTCACTACAAACCACCCAACCATCATCAATACATCAAACACAACTTATATCAAGGCAAAGTCAGTCCATAATCTCAAGGTTTTCCAACTTATTCAACCACAAACATGATCTACTAACCATAACTTAAGATTCATTAACCATTAACCAAGATTCATATCCAAAATCACCACAAATCCAACCAAACTATCTAACATACATGGATCTTGTTATACATACATGGATATTTCTATATATACATTAATCCATCCATAAACTCATCAAAACTCAAAGTTCAAACTATAAGTTAAAGGTGAAAGTTGTTTATACCTCCTTGAAGCTTCCTAACACAACCCAAGAGCTTTGAATGCCTAAAAGAACCTTGATCCTTGCTTGTATAACCTTAATCTTTCATAAAAATTCAAGAAAACTAAAGTTATTTCTTGAAGGTTACTATTCACCATCTTCTTCCTTGATTTATTGGAAGAGATTGTGAAGGAATTAGGAGCTTAAACTTATAGCATATCCATATCTATGTACAAGGAAGCTTAGATAATTACCTTGTGATTTAACAATGCTTGGAACTTGATTTTTGAAATTCTTGCCCTTGAAAAAGATGAAAAGCCGAGAGCAAGATGATGAGAATGAAATGATTTTGTGTTTTTTGATTTGTTTGGCTTAGCTTGGTTGTTTTTTGTTTTGTTTTTGGTTAATTACCTTAATAACCTTATATTTGTGTGGTTATAAACCAACCACCTCCTCCTTCCCTATGTCATGCTTACATCACATTGCTATGTCATCCTCCCTTCCTTGTCCTCTTCTCATTGGTTGGGTGACATCACTTCCTCTAATCCCTTTGCTTAACTTCCTAATTGTTTGCCTAATGACCGCTGATCTGTTATACGGTTCGCTTAACTTTCGTTTTCGTTTATCGTTTGAAGGATCATACCCGGGATCTTATTACTTAAGTTCCCTTAACCTTTCATTACATTATATTCCTTTTTATGATCCTCTCTTATAATCCTTTAATTTAAATCCTTTTTATCCTGTTACCTTTTTCTCAATTCTTTCCGTATCTAGTGGATTTCCGGGAAAAATCAAAGTGTTCGGATTTGGATTCTGACGATCTTTACATACACTTATATCCCATATAAAGTACTAATAAAATCTCAGAATATCCATATCAGAACCCCTACATAGTGTGGCATGAAAAGTTTTCTCATTCAGCAAAAACACTATTCATAAGGGTTTCAAAAATTTCCAAAAATTGGGGTTATTACAGTCTCCCCTCCTTAAAAGGATTCCGTCCCGGAATCAGATAGAAAATGAATAGGGATACCTTCCTAGCATTGCACTTTCTAACTCTTAAGTAAATTTTCCCACATTGTGGTCCTACCACCAAACTCTGCCTAGTTTGATAACCCTTCTCCTAAGCACTTGTCCCTTTTCGATCTATAACCCTTTCTGGTTGCTCCATATAGGTTACGTCGGGTTGCATATCTATGCGCTCATATGCCTCTATTTATCTAGCATCTGAATTACACTTCCTTAACATTGATACGTGAAACATGTTATGAACTTGCTACATTCGGGGTTAGGGCTAGCTCATATGCTAACTTCCCAAACGTCTTAATATATCCAAGGGTCCAACAAATTGTAGACTTAGCTTTCCTTTCCTTCCGAACCTCATCAATCCTTTCCAAGGGATACCTATCATTACTAGGTCCCCTATTTCATACTCTTTATCCTTTCGTGTCAAATCAACATACTTATCATGTCCATCTTGGGCTACTACCAGCCGTCCTCTGATTAGATCTATCATATCCTTGGTCCTTTGGACTACTGCGGGTCCGAGCATCTTGCGCTCTACAACTTCATCCTAACATAAGGGAGATCGACATTGTCTTCCCTCAATGATCTCATAAGGCGACATCTCGATGATGACATATGATCTATTGTCGTAAGATAACTCAATCCGAATTAAGTGATCATTCCAAATTCTTTCAAGTCTATTGCACAGACTCTCATTATTGCTTTTAACATTAGAGCTTCTGCTTCTCAATACCCATTCTTTTCCAGTTCGTAATCGCTACTACCTTCCGTTCCTAATATTATACTGGTTATACTTTTGCTCGTTAGCGTTCTATAACCTTTTAATAACCACGTCAACCTTAGTATCACGAATGTGTTCCCATTCCGCATACTACCACCACTTTATTACTCCTTTCAGTTGCTTCTATTTTCCAAAATTTGATCAATCAAATAGAAGTAAAGGAATTTGTTGAGAGATCACTAAGATCATGAACACTTGTTATATCGCATAGTTAGTACAGAAGGTGGCCAGCCTTTAGTACTTGACAAGCAATTAAACAATAGCTGGTATCCTACTAGGCTTCTATCACACAGATAGATAGTCATTCGGCAATACCTCCCCTTTCTGGAAGGGTTGTTCTTCTCAGCTTACATGAAATGAAAAGAAGAGAAAAGAACGAACTGAAGAGAATTGTATATATGAAAAAAATATACTGCCACAAAATATCTGGCTTGGAATCTACCTCTGAACTATAGAGGTTTGTCATAGGAGAACAAAACATATGTATTTATATCAACATCAAGTATTATAGCATCGTATTTCACGTGCCTAAATATTTTCGCTATCCCGTCCATCATTCTATGGACCCATGCCCCTCGAGCTTATACACAATTACCTTTGAAACTCCCTCGACATCGAAAATCGAACCTGGGATCTCATTCTAGACATCATCGTTACTAGAATTCTATGCTTGCACCGCAACCTTCCTCGTATAATAATACGACTCTCTATTGATAAGAAAGAATAATAATTCACTATGTAGATACTCTACTTAATTAGTCTATTAATGATAACTTATACACTACCACGACCCGATTAGTGGTACTCAATCTCAACACCCATTCCAATACAACTCTCACGGTTGTAATCAGCTCAATACTCGCAGAATCATTGCTGCCTTACTATGGTCCACCACTGACCTACTGTCGTCATTCATTTTCCATGAAGTCTTAATAGCTAACCATACGGAGTCCATACAGGTCGTATCTAATTCTCCTAAGGAGTTAACATAACCACCAATCACAATTCATGAAGAACACTCCAAACTCTGACGTACTTTCATGACATGAAGCAGATAAAATTGCAGAAGAGTTTCAATCAAAGCAACGATAGCAGGTTAATACCATTTTAATCATATGCCTTAGATAGAAGACTTAACTCAAAGGTTCGTCTAGTCCTTTTTGGAAACATGGTCCTGGCTTATTCTCAAGATAGTACCTCCTAAGATAGATAGCCCGTTCATGGCGATTACACGAATTAAACCTTTGCCAACTACTATTACGGTTGGGTATTGCACAGTCATCAGAAGGAATGTCAATCTTCCAAACCATAATACAATCTGCATAGCTTTAACCATCATCATTGTATTCCTTTGGCACAAGCGCCTATAATTATCCTCTTACCTTTAAAGTGTCGGCCACCTCTTTGGCCTTTCCTGATAGTAAAATTTCCTTACAGTCAATGTCATTTTAACCACCTCCAAATAAATTTTTCCACCTTATTTCAATCACAGCTTATGTGAAGATGTTTTCCTTAAAATGATGAGTAAAAAAAAATCACCATTTTTCCATAAGTTATTGCCTCAGTCTTTAGAGGTTAATCACTGTCATGACTGACTCTCAATCATAATTAGAACATCTTTTATCTTAAGTCCTAATTGCCCTGAACAATTTCGACCATTATTGGTTCGATCCATACCTTCTCGTGGTTTAACACGTGCCTCACTTGGCATCATTATAATTACGTCATATTTCCTTTATCAACATTTCCATTCTTGAGAATTTTGAATATTACCTTTCTCATTGCAAAACCTCTAAGGTTATCCTTGAATCATTCCTCCTGTATTCCCTAGATACAGGGCATATCAAAATACCATTCACTATTACTAGAACCATTGTCTATATACTTCTGAAAAATTTCTCCACTGATCCTTAAAGGTTATTATTACCTTAATGCTTTCCAATTCATACTGTCAAAACTCATACTATCCCTATCAAGGGTGAAATGCCAACCTTTATGCATTCCCCTAGGATTCGTTTTAAGTTACCGATGTTCTATCCTTAATTCCACCTTTAAAAAGGTACAAGCATCCTTCCATGGATAAATAAAGTCATATATCCCTGATAAGGGTATCTATTCAATCATTCCCACCTCGATAGTCTATACCGAATTTCACAATAACATGTATACAACATGAGGTCAATCCACATGGCCTCCAAAAGATAAAAATGGTTATCCGCTTTTCTTTCCTGATTTGGTAATGATCACATGGATGATCTGGAAGATATTGGTCGTGTTCAACGTGAACTTCTTCTTAATAAATCCTTATTTACTTTTGTCGTTTATCTCAACAGTCATCTCAATGTTGGGATATTTCATACCTGGCGTCTCCCTTCCTGGGTATCAAGCCACCGGTCTTACACTTCACATTCTTGAAGGTCACTTCCTTCATCCAATTTTCCTAATTTCTTACTTCCTTGTCTCCTCAGTCTATCCACGTCTCATATTTATCCTTCGAACTATCTCAAGGTTTCCTCAAATCCTCCCAACTTATAGGGGATAAAATATATTTATCTCTTATGCCTTCAACCATCAATTTAACTCATGGTGAATCACCCTCATCCTGAGATTACATACTTTTCTATTTCTATTGCTACGAGTCTTTAGGGTTTCCTCATACCCAACTTCCTTATCATTCCTCAAACTCTATTGCCTTTATATTCTTTCCACTTCAGTTTTTTTTTCCTTTCTCTTATCATTATTTCATGAACCAACACAACTTAAGCATTGATTTCAAACATCCCGTCATTCTGGATTCGTGTCCTTAGAACGAATCTTGACAACTTTTACAACTTAGACTCATAATTTATCATACTCGTCTGCCTTTGTTCTGGCTCTAAAGCTTTTACACTATCTCCTTATCTTTGGGAATTACTTTCCCGAAAACAATTGACTGAACTTAAATCAGTTTATTATAATCTCTTGCTCCGTGCCTTCCTTGGCCTTTCACCGGCGGGTGGCCTCTCTCTTAGGAGGGTAAGTGATAAAAACAGTCTTTTGTGATTCGTCAATCATTTAGAATCTCAAATGATTCCTATATTTCCTTTAGCCAGGCTCTTGCCTCGACTGGGTCAGCTTGTTCCTTGGAACTCTGAGAGCTTAGCGATTTAAAGGTCCTGAAAGAATTTCCCACCGCACTGTCTCCTCAGGGTGGTGGTTGGGGATAATAGTCTAAGTTCTCTTTAGACAGGTCCATGAATTTCCGTATAGGAGTACCGTCTCGGGTCTCCTTATCTCGCTCGACTTTTTGTTTCCTTAGTATGAAATGTTTCATCCTACTCCCCATAATTGGGGTCATCTTTTAATTTAAAATCCTCATTTTCCACTCCATTATGTCATGGGTTCCTTCTATCTTGATGGCGACCTCCCTGACTATCACGTTCAGGGTTTGCTCTAAATCTTATTCCTCAAACTAGCTTTCATCTAAGATCTCATCTTTAAGCTCTTGAACATTTGGAACCCAAATTCTGTAGGAATACCTCATTATTCCCTTCTCATCTTTCTCGGTATTAACCTCTTATCTATTTGTTGGCTCTCTGCCTTCATTCATAACTTTTTCTGGCACAATATGATCTTTTCCAATAATTCGGGCTGTATTGCTATCTCAAACAGCTTTTCGGTACCGGCTCCGGTTACCTTCACTACTATTTCCATTTTCTCAAAATCTCTTATAAACTCTCCAAAAGACATTATCATCTTGAGTCTCTCCTTTTTACTAAGGGCATCAGCCACCATATTGGCTTTCCCCGAATGATAAAGAATCTCCCAATCATAATTCTTGATTAGCTCTAACCGCCTCCTCTGGCGTATGTTGAGCTCTTTCTACGTAAGAATGTACTAGAGCACTTATGGCTTAGGTAATTCTCGCACTTCTCTCCATACAAGTAGTGCCTCCAATCTTTAGGGTAAAACTATTGCCACGAGCCTAAGCTCATGGGCGGGGATATCGAATTTCATATTACCTTAATTGTCTTGACGCAGACGCGATTATCTTGCTGTGCTAAGAAGCACCCTAATTCCTTATGCGAAGCGTCACTTATAAATCACAAAATCTCCTTTTTCCATCCGGCAATGCCAGCATAGGGGCCATCACCAACCTCTGCTTCAGTTCTTGAAAGCTGTTCTCGCATTTCTTTGTCCATTCGAACTTCTCAGTCTTACGAGTAAGCCGCGTTAAAGGGGCTACTATCTTTACAAACTTGAACGAACCTCCGGTAGTGATCGACCAATCCTACCTCTGGTAGTTGACCTAACCATGGTCATCAATTCATCAGTGGTCCTTTATCCATTCTTGTCAGGATCCTCCATGGGATCCTCCTCAGCAACTATCCCTTCTAGGACACATCCTTAATATCAACATCATCCGGTCCTGCGTTAGGACGCTCTATCGGATCCACAATCCGATCTCCAATTAGTAATAAAACATCATCGCGCTGTTGCTCCTCAACCTCAGGGTTCGGAGTCCCGCTACCATATACGATAATGAACTACGCTCCTATCACGATATTTATAAGGGTTCCCATAAGGGTTTTAACTGTCAGTACTACGTTAGGTAGCCCGACTATGAACTTGGCAAGAGTTCTTATTATCTTAGTTAACTTATTATCTTAACGTCCCATCATCTCTGAGGTTTATAACGCTTAGCTCTGATACCATTTCTGTAACACCCCCAGATCCGGGGTCGGGGATCCGGGTCGTCACGGTCTTTCATTCCACAATACCACTTCACTTATTAATAAAATAACCTTATGCTGTGACCCCACACTAACACACACCACAACCCGTTATAGTCTCAGAGATGAAATTGAAATAAGTACAAGTTTGAACCCACAATTTAAAAGTTATTACAACCCAAAATGATTACTTGATAAATTTACAGTTGATTGCCATTATCTGCCACAAGTTATAATTATACATAATTGATTCTCAAAAGTAGATAGTATGATCTACAATAGATCTACCTCTGCAGCTATAGCAGCTACAACATCACGGGAAGACGCAGGACGCTTCCCACGCGCTTGCGCTGGGTCTGCTGGAGTCTGGCCATCTTTCCTAACTGTTGTTGTGTGATGAAGAAATAAAGCAAGGGTGAGCAGCAAGCCCACCAAAATAATATGTATAATGATTTACAATATATGAGCCTACTCATAATACTCATGAAAGTCTTGGTCAAAAGAAATGAACCAAGTTTGATATCTTAATGCGATGAAGTCGCAAAATATTCAGTATATATACATATATACTTTTCAAAATATTGGAAGTCCTCTTCCATGCATAATATACACAAAGTCCCAGTGTATAACTGTATAAAAAAATATCGTTGCAAGGTGATCTCATATATCTAACCTTGTCTCAACGTTTTTTTTCTGAAAATCTTTGTCATTCATAAGACAATTATTAATTAGATATAAGTTTAAAAGATGAAGTTACAAGATACCCCAATATACTTATATCTTTCCCAAATACTACTTGAACTACCACCGTTCAAGTTATAAATTAGCTTCAAAAGTTCATCACATAGATGAGACTATAAGACAAGATTTGAATAGATTAAATCTTTAAAATATTATCAAAATAAAATGAAGTTACGAGATACTTCATTTGATGTAAACATCATTTTGAAAACTTGACCCTGCCAACACTCAACAATCGCCCAACCGTAGCCTTTCCATCGAAGTGCTCTGGGTAGTGTTGCAAAAATTATCCAATTGGATGATGAACTCATTACGGGAGTTTGCCGCGCCAGGAAGACCACTTACGATGATCAGTCGTAGTAGTACAACCCCACCATTTTCTACATGTAGAGGAGAACCTGTCGGATTTACTTGTCAACCGAACACTGAACTCCTAAGGAAGGACCGCCTTAGCGGAACTTCCAGGCCATTTGGGCCAATATAATAAGGCTGGGCCGGCGCTACTCGGCCACTTATGCCACTCCTAGTTCAGATGAAATCCATGACTCTGAAACGTAAAGCTCGTTTCCCCCTTTCCCCAAGTAGAAACTTGTTGATACGGCTCCACCAAGAAGTCGTACCTAGTTGGAAAGGAAAACTCACCGATATTTCCCAGGCGATGCCTGTTAATGGATTAACTTGTTCCAAGAATTTTACTTCCCGAATATTGGGTAAGTAATCAAAAACTCTTTTACCAAGACAGCAACCTTGTTGCGAATATAAAACACACCACCGAGCCGGATCCCCCAGGTTTTGAGCGAGTATTTAAATCCCCTTTTTAAAAGGAAGATCTTAAATATAAAAATAGTTTTGGGATCCGCTCTAACTTTTGAAAATCATTTTAAAGACTCGAAAACACTTTAAAGAGTGTTTGGAGTAAAACTGATTTAATGAAGTAAATCAGTCCCCAGAATATTTAGAAAATGTCTGAATATTATTATTTAAATAATATTCCCATAAAAAAATAATCTTTATAAAATAATTGAAGTAGAAGTATTAAAACTTATACTTGAAATGAATAGCAAATAATCAAAGATATACTTATACGAAAGTAATATCTTTATTTGAATAATCAAAAATAAGTTTGATTATCGACACCTTATTCTTTAATAAAATAAAGAATATATCTCAGCAAATAATCGGAGTCATAGATCCTCAAATGAATATTCAAATAATATTCATAAATAAAAATAAGCTGAGTCATAATACCTCGAATGAATATTATAAATAATATTCATTAATAAAATAAAGGAGTCATACATCCTCAAATGAATGTCCAAGTAATATCCAATAAATAATGTAAAGGAGTCATACGCCTTCGAATAATATTCGAAATAATATTCAATAATAAAATAAAGTTAAAGTTATCGAATAAACCTTATTCGATTAATAGTTTAAAAAAACTATATCCATATATATATATATATATAAATAAATATATATAATATACTCGGGAACATCGACTCCCGGTTTAGAAATATGTTCACCTTTTATCCCCTATACTAAGGGTATACGCAACTACTTGCTTATTTCTAGCATAGGTATTATGCAACTATAAGCATTGAAATCAACAGATAGATAACCAGATTACGAAACAGACATGCATATATACCATATTAGCATGCTCCAATATATCGCAAAATTTGCTAATAACAATCATGCAATATCACAAGATAATGCATATAATATATACATCACAACAACAGTATAACGGGTAGAAAACTTGCCTGGGCGACTGGGGTTACGAATGGCTCGGGACGAGTCTGGTAACCTATAAACAACAAGTAAGTTGGAATTAAACCAAAGTCACTTGTAAATCTATACTTTAACTAACTTAGACTCTAACGCTTGTTTTGCGCTCACTGATTCGCTTAAGTCACTCGGGTACCCTCGGCTCCACCATTTTTAATAATTTAACCTTTACGAGTTTTAAAGCGATTCCTTCGCGGATGTCTTACCAACTGCTTATTACACCTTACATAAATGTTTCATACTTCAATTAGTCCTTTAAGGTCTTTAACCTATGTTTCAAAGTAAGGCGAGGGGAAAAGTATCGTTCGCGAAACGCCGTTACTTGAAACGGTCGTTTCTCCTAAACCGTGCATCGGAATCGAACGAACTACATATCAAAACGAAGCTCGTAACATGAGCTATCTAAACATGGCAGTGGTCATAATCTAGCAGGGGGTCCTCGGGTCCTAATGTTATGCACAAAACAGTCTAAAGAAAATCGGACGTTACGACGGCTATGTTTACGCGATTACCAATATTTATACCACTCCAAATTCTTTACCAATTCACTACAAACCACCCAACCATCATCAATACATCAAACACACTTATATCAAGGCAAAGTCGTCCATAATCTCAAGGTTTTCCAACTTATTCAACCACAAACATGATCTACTAACCATAACTTAAGATTCATTAACCATTAACCAAGATTCATATCCAAAATCACCACAAATCCAACCAACTATCTAACATACATGGATCTGTTATACATACATGGATATTTCTATATAAATTAATCCATCCATAAACTCATCAAAACTCAAAGTTCAACTATAAGTTAAAGGTGAAAGTTGTTTATACTCCTTGAAGCTTCCTAACACAACCCAAGAGCTTTGAATGCTAAAAGAACCTTGATCCTTGCTTGTATAACCTTAATCTTTCATAAAAATTCAAGAAAACTAAAGTTATTTCTTGAAGGTTACTATTCACCATCTTCTTCCTTGATTTATTGGAAGAGATTGTGAAGGAATTAGGAGCTTAAACTTATAGCATATCCATATCTATGTACAAGGAAGCTTAGATATTACCTTGTGATTTAACAATGCTTGGAACTTGATTTTGAAATTCTTGCCCTTGAAAAGATGAAAAGCCGAGAGCAGATGAGAATGAAATGATTTTGTGTTTTTTGATTTGTTTGGCTTAGCTTGGTTGTTTTTGTTTTGTTTTTGGTTAATTACCTTAATAACTTATATTTGTGTGGTTATAAAACAACCACAACCTCCTCCTTCCTATGTCATGCTTACATCACATTGCTATGTCATCCTCCTTCCTTGTCCTCTTCTCATTGGTTGGGTGACATCACTTCCTCTAATCCCTTTGCTTACTTCCTAATTGTTTGCCTAATGACCGCTGATCTGTTATACGGTTCGCTTAACTTTCGTTTTCGTTTATCGTTTGAAGGATCATACCCGGGA